>NC_092713.1:144787699-145112064 GCF_047496885.1 Scyliorhinus torazame
AGTTAGGCCACACTTGGAGTATAGTGTTCAATTCTGGTCGCCACACTACCAGAAGGATGTGGAGGCTTTAGAGAGGGTGCAGAAGAGATTTACCAGAATGTTGCCTGGTATGGAGGGCATAAGCTATGAGGAGCGATTGAATAAACTCGGTTTGTTCTCACTGGAACGAAGGAGGTTGAGGGGCGACCTGATAGAGGTATACAAAATTATGAGGGGCATAGACAGAGTGGATAGTCAGAGGCTTTTCCCCAGGGTAGAGGGGTCAATTACTAGGGGGCATAGGTTTAAGGTGAGAGGGGCAAAGTTTAGAGTAGATGTACGAGGCAAGTTTTTTACGCAGAGGGTAGTGGGTGCCTGGAACTCACTACCGGAGGAGGTAGTGGAGGCAGGGACGATAGGGACATTTAAGGGGCATCTTGACAAATATATGAATAGGATGGGAATAGAAGGATACGGACCCAGGAAGTGTAGAAGATTGTAGTTTAGTCGGGCAGTATGGTCGGCACGGGCTTGGAGGGCCGAAGGGCCTGTTCCTGTGCTGTACATTTCTTTGTTCTTTGTTTTAATCTTTGTATAGGTGCATCCACGTCATCACGGAGGCCCTATACGCCCAGTCTGAAAAATACATCCAGTTCCACGTGGACCGCACCCTCCAAGATGCCCGGGCTGCAGCGTTTGCTGCCATCGTTGGGATGCCCCGGATCCAGGAGGTGACCGATGGCATGCAAGTTGCCCTACGTCCACCTGCGGATAACAGGTCGCTATACACCAACAGAAAGAGCTTCCACTCCATGAACGTCCAGCTGGTCTGTGATCAACAGATGCGCATCATGCATAACTGCACTCGATACTCGGGCAGTGTGCACGACGCATTCATCTTGACACACTCGGTGATCCCCGACAGGTTTGAGGGGCACCCCTGCCCCCGGCTGCGGGATTGGATGCTGGGTGACGGGTTACCCGTTGCGGTCGTGGCTGATTACGTCAATCCGGAAGCCACTGACTGACGTGGAGACCCAGTACAATAATGCCCATACAGCGACCAGGTGCTTTGGAGTCCTGAAGATGCACTTCAGGTGCCTGGACCGCTCTGGAGGGGCCTTCCAGTACGAGGTTGAGAGGGCCGCCCACTTCATGGTGGCCTGCTGCGTCCTCCACAATATAGCCCAACAGAGGGGCGATGTGCTGGAGGAGGATGAGGAGGGAGGGCAGGCCTTGATAGACAAGGAAGATGCGGGGGAGGGAGACAGTGAGCGGGACAAGGGGCCGGGGAGGCACGGGAGGCCGCACAATGCTATCACCAGGGCCAGCGTGCAGCGGACGCTCCCATCGCAACACGTTTCACCGACTAGGGATGGGGGGAGGAGGGGGTGGCTGGCCAGGGGCATGGACAGCACCATCACAGACCCACACCCCCTCACCTCCCACACCACCAAACCGCTGGTGGCGGGGGCCCCAGATGGACCGAACCCATCACCGGCAGATCCTGTAAGACACAATACGATATGTATGGTTAGACAGTGGGCCGGGGGGGGCATGGGGGAGGTGTGCGGAGGTGAGGTGGTGTGTGGGTGGGGTGATGTGGGGGGGGGGGGGGTCAGGGAGGCAAGGGGGGTGAGGGGGGACTGCCCACACGTGTGCAATGGGCATCCGCAACTTAGCAGGGTCTCACTTGCTTGTCCGCTGCCGAACTCCGCCTCGGCGACCTCCCTTTCCTCTGGGCTGCCGACCCCGTCCAGTGCCCTCTGCTCAGGCATGGCGTGAATGCAGGTCTGATGAGCCCTCTCCGGTCTTCTCCCGCTCTCGGCCCCTTCTCCTGGGGGTGGGGGCGAAGCAAACACAAACAATGACACAGTTAGACATTCTGACGCAAGTAGACCAGGGGTTGGGTCGGCGATGGCATCAGTGGCCAGGGCACCCGGCCATTGCGGCTGGCATGGGTGCTGGCATGTGGGGCAGGGTGGGGGTTCGGGGTTCCCGGGGGGGGGAGAGGGGCCGGGTTCGGGTGTGTGGGTGGGAGCAGAGTTAGTGCCAGGGGCACAGCGCTGCCTACTCACCCTGGCCGCCCTGAGTAGGTCGTGGAGTTTCTTCCTGCACTGTATGCCAGTCTGGGTGACGTAGCCCATGGCGCTGACTACGTCTGCCACTTGCGCCCAGGCAGGGTTAACAGCGCCACCTGGTGGCCTGTCTCCCGAGCCGGGGTACAGGATCATCTTCCTCTCCTCTACGGCGTCCAGGAGGGTGTCCAGCTCAGCGTACCTGAATCGTGGCGCTACTCTCCTTCCAGCCATCTTGTTGAGTGGGAAGGGGAGGATAGATATTTAAGTGCAGCTACGGCGTGAGTCTCATGTGCGCCAATCACGTACCCGGCGAATCCGGCTCCGTTATGCGTGGAACCGGTTGAGTTCCACATGGCGATGGTGCTAGGCCATTTAGAGTTGCTGAATCGGTGCACCTGCTGTGCCGTTTTTGCTGTCGTAAAACACCACTGTGTTATGGGCCAGGGTTTAGAGAACACCAAAGTATACCATACCGTTCACCTAACCTAGAACTGTTTATAGATTTTGGTTATGAGGAGCACAAGGGTCTACTCTTCAGGTGTTATGCTACAGAGGCCTTTAGCACTTTAAATCAAAAACAAAGTTTATTCCAACAAATTCAGTTAACATTTTCTAAACACGCACAATAAGCATTTATATCATACAGACATACATCCCCCATCCCCCCACACAGTTACAGTACTCTATATTTAACCGTTAATAACTTCCCTTTTACTGATTCACTCAAGTAACAACATCCATAAATCAGACAATCCCTTTTTCCACAAAAAAGTAGGTTTGAATTCATTCACAGAAAACAGGTATCACTTTTAAATTATCAAGTGATCTGGACATCTTTTAACATATATAGAGAGAGAGACCAAAAGAAACCTTCTTTGTCTGAATGCAGCTCCCAACTGTCTAAAACAAAAGTAAAACACAGAGCCACAAACAGCTCCCAGCTCAAAACGAAAGTAAAAGACAGAACCACAGCCCAGCTCTACCCACACACTGAAACTATTTGATAAACGCGCATTTCTTAAAGGGACAGTCCCATGACAACTGTTTCCACGCCAAAGAATCCTGCCCCTTATCTTGTATGACTTTTGCGATTCTCCCAAAATATTTTGTTTGTGGCGGGTTTTTCAGGGCGATTCCCACCAGCTCTGCCGGCGAGATCCCCACAGCTATTCAATGACATTTTGGGCTGGATTTTTCCGCCCCGCCAGCCGTAAGAACGCCACGGTCGGGCCTCAGACAATAGAGAAGTCCATTGACCTTGGGTGGGATTCTCCTGTCAACGGGCGGACTCGGCCGGAGAATTCTGCCCTTAGCCTCTTTTATGGGCCCTGGGGAGTTTCTCACCGGTTTAGCCCACACATGGGGCTGGATTCTCCATTATTGGGACTATATCCCCATGCCATCGTAAGAACTGTGGGGCTGGATTCTCCGCACCCTGACACCGCGGCTGGCACCGGCGCGGAGAATCCATTTCCCCGCATGGAATCGGGACTGGCGCCGGTTCCCCGATTCTGTGGGCCCCGAAAATTGACGTACTTGGAGAGTACGCTGCGCCA
This sequence comes from Scyliorhinus torazame, assembly GCF_047496885.1. NCBI lineage: Eukaryota > Metazoa > Chordata > Chondrichthyes > Carcharhiniformes > Scyliorhinidae > Scyliorhinus > Scyliorhinus torazame. The sequence continues at coordinate 144,791,316 of NC_092713.1, forward strand.
CCTAGCACGTACCTGCGGCCATTCCTGGAGGCCCACTCCGCCATTCTCTGCCCCCGACTGGCCGACGTCCCGACGGCGTGGATCTAATACGGTCTAGCCGGTCGGGATACTCGCTTGGAGGCTGCAAAATTAGTCCGAGGCCGCCCTGATCGGGGGCAAGCCGATCGGAGGGCAGGGGGGCTTTATTCGCAGCCAGGCAATATTTGTGCGGGCTGTCAGGGTCGGGCGTGCGGCCGATTGGGGGGCGGTCGATTTTCAGGGTAGAGCTCCGAGTTCACTATAGAGCACGGCGCGGCCGCCGCCATGTGCATGCGCGACCTCCGACCCGGAAGTGTGGGGGCCCGTATCTGCAGCAAAAGCTGCTCGATTTACACCAGGTCCCTGCTAGCCTACTGCAGGGCTGGGAATATATGGCCTTTTCACGCCAATTTTTCTGGCGTGAAAGTCCCATTAACGGAGAATCCACCCCCCGTGGACTTTCACGCCAGAAAAACGGGCATGAAAGGGCCACATATTCCTCGCACTGCAGGGAGGGCTCCCTGGCTAATCGGTCTGCCCCCTCCCCTCCCCCTCCCCCTCACCCCTCCACGGCCCTGGCAGCCCCCTGCTGCCGCAGAAAGCACAGTCGGTATCCAATCCGGAAGCCTGCAGTCATTTTGAAAGGGTGCCCCGATCTTTAAGTGAGCTTGTGGGCAACGTCACCCTCCCTACACACACGGGCACTACCCACCACCCCCAAGCGAGGACACCCCGCTATGGATCCCCTAGTGGTCGTCCCTCTTCAGGCCCCCGAAAGGCCTCTTACAGCACACCCTCCCTCCCTGGACCCTCACCCATCACTCCTTCAAACTCCCAGAGGCTCCTACTTACCTGCCCTGCAAACCCCCACCCTTCAATTCTCCCCTCCACCCTCCTTTCATGGGCATGGTCCCCCTCGCCCCTGGCCTTTGGCAGTGCCACCCTGGCACTCGTGCACCCTTGCACTGCCAGCCTGGCACCCAGGCAGTGCTCCAGCCAGATTGACAGTGCCATACGGGCACCTTGGCAGTGCCAGGATGACAGTGCCAGCTGGGCAGTACCAAGTGCCCGTGATCCAAGGGGAGGGCCAGGGAGCCACCCTGCAATATCCCTGACCACCCAGGGGTCTCTAATGGTCTGGGAGACCCCCCGGGTGCCATTCCACCTGGTCCACATTTGTATGGACCAACACTGATCGGCGCCCGACTGCAGCCTCCCTGGGAGTGCGGTGGATCCCACGTTGCCAGTGGATGCCAGGTATGTTTGCCTAAGCTGGTTTAATACCGACTTCGGCATGCGCTGTTTGGCCACATCCCTTGTGCGCGTGTTTCAGAATAATACACCTCGCGATGCTTGGGTGAATCCTGCAAGGCGCGAAGACTTTCGGGAAGTCCGCGAGAGGGCTCTGCAGGCATTCACCAGCCACAGCGCACTCAACTGAGAGCACAATGTGGCCGGTGGATCGCACCCGATATGTGTGTGTAACCTTCTTGACTACATAGCTCCATTGCATTATGTTCAGCATCCTGCTGGCAAAAGAAACTTGTATTCCTCTTTAGTTAATATATGCATAGTGTACAAAAGGAAGAAAACTAACCTTTATTAACGAGAGTGCAGCCTCAACTGGAGTATTGTGGCCTCTTCTTGCCACCTCACTTGAAGAAGGAGGTCAAAGCTTTCGAGAGGCTGCAGAGGAGATTTACTGGAAGGCTACCATCGTTAGAAGACTTCAGTGATATGGAGAGATAAAAGAAAGTTAAGAGAAGATTTGATAGAGGAGTTCAAAATCACAAAGGGTTTTGATTAATTAAACAAGGAGTAATTCTGCCCAGTAACTTTAAAAAAGGAACCAAAGAGAAAATGTTGGAAAATCTCAGCAGGTCTGGCAGCATCTGTAGGGAGAGAAAAGAGCTAACGTTTCGAGTCCCGATGAGCCTTTGTCAAAGCTCAAACTTTAAAAAGGAAATTGGATGAATATTTGAAGGTGAAAATAAATTAGAGGGTAATGGGAAAGGTATGGATTGTGGGACTAATTGGACAGGACTTTCAAAGAACCAGCATTAGAATGATGGGCCAAATGGCCTCCTCCTATTGCTATATCATTCGATGATTCTACGATTAAAGTGAATCATTGCAAGTACAAGGAAGGCCAAGTATTTACTGTATAAGTTTCAATTTTTAACGCAAATTACACAAGGCAAGGACAATTTGGAAAACCTACATTGCTTTCACATTTCTTCTCATTTCGGAACTCATGGCTGAATATGTATGTTGGAGCAAGTGTGTCAGTCTGTTTTTTCAATATCCAGAAAAAACGGTGCTGGTGAATTAGGTCATGAAATCTGCTGCCCCATTTGATGTCATGTAATTTCCTGTTCTCCATGGTCATTGCTTAATGGTTAACTACCCGAGAGATATAAAGTGAATATTATTGCAGCTAAACCCTCATTGACCAGGTTTCTGGTGATATGATGATGGAAGTATATAGAACAAATTCATCCATCAGAAAAAATAATTAGAGCTGCTATTCATTGTCCCTAAATACGGTGAGATAAACACTTTGAATTCTGACAGTGAATGATCTCTCCAACTGTGTCTTTTTCTCAGGTTCTGTGTTGTGCTATATGTCTTTGTAATTATAGTCATCATCACATTTTGGAATAATTGGCATGCCCTGCTTTTTCTCGCTTTATTCTACTTTGTGATCCCACCTTGATGTAACATGTTGGAAAAATCTTCAATGAAGGCCCAAACTTGCAGCTCCAATAGTGGCAAACTGTGACATGTTGATCATTACTGAGGGTTTGAATGACAAGGCTAATTCCAGCATGGAAACTTGCTCAGAATATAAAAACAGATCGGAAAAGTTTCTACAAATATATAAAACAAAAAAGAGTGGCTGAGGTAAATATTGGTCCGTTAGAGGATGAGAAGGGAGATTTAATAATGGGAGATGAGGAAATGGCTGAGGAACTGAACAGGTTTTTTGGGTCGGTCTTCACAGTGGAAGACACAAATAACATGCCAGTGACTGATAGAAATTAGGCTATGACAGGTGAGGACCTTGAGAGGATTGTTATCACGAAGGAGGTAGTGACGGGCAAGCTAATGGGACGAAAGGTAGACACGTCTCCTGGCCCTGATGGAATGCATCACAGAGTGCTAAAAGAGATGGCTAGGGAAATTGCAAATGCACTAGTGTTAATTTACCAAAATTCACTAGACTCTGGGGTGGTCCCGGCGTATTGGAAATTAGCAAACATGCCACCACTGTTTAAAAACGGAGATAGGCAGAAAGCGGGTAATTATAGGCCAGTGAGCTTACCTTCGGTAGTAGGGAAGATGCTGGAATCGATCACCAAGGAAGAAATAGCGAGGCATCTGGATGGAAATTGTCCCATTGGGCAGATGCAGCATGGGTTCATAAAGGGCAGGTCGTGCCTAACTAATTTTGTGGAATTTTTTGAGGACATTACCAGTGCGGTAGATAACAGGGAGCCAATGGATGTGGTATATCTGGATTTCCAGAAAGCCTTTGACAAGGTGCCACACAAAAGGTTGCTGCATAAGATAAAGATAGATATCATTAAGCATAAAGTAGTAGCATGGATAGAGGATTGGTTAATTAATAGAAAGCAAAGAGTGGGGATTAATGGGTGTTTCTCTGGTTGGCAATCAGTAGCTAGTGGTGTCCCTCAGGGATCAGTGTAGTTCCCACAATTATTCACAATTTACATAGATCATTTGGAGTTGGGGACCAAGTGCAATGTGTCCAAGTTTGCAGACGACATTAAGATGAGTGGTAAAGCAAAAAGTGCAGAGGATACCGGAAGTGTGCAGAGGGATTTGGATAGGTTAAGTGAATGGGCTAGGGTCTGGAATACAATGTTGACAAATGTGAGGTTATCCATTTTGGTAGGAATAACAGCAAAAGGGATTATTATTTAAATGATAAAATATTAAAACATGCTGCTGTGCAGAGAGACCTGGGTGTGCTAGTGCATGAGTTGCAAAAAGTTGGTTTACAGGTGCAACAGGTGATTAAGAAGGCAAATGGAATGTTGTCCTTCATTGCTAGAGGAGTTTAAGACTAGGGAGGTTACGCTGCAATTGTATAAGGTGTTAGTGAGGCCACACCTGGAGTATTGTGTTCAGTTTGGCCTCCTTACTTGAGAAAGGACATACTGGCACTGGAGGGTGTGCAGAGGAGATTCACTAGGTTAATCCCAGAGCTGAAGGGGTTAGATTACGAGGATAGGTTGAGTAGACTGGGGCTGTACTCGTTGGAATTCAGAAGGATGAGGGGGATCTTATAGAAACATATAAAATTATGAAGGGATTAGATAGGATAGATGCAGGCAGGTTGTTTCCACTGGCGGGTGAAAGCAGAACTAGGGGGCAAAGCCTCAAAATAAGAGGAAGGAGATTTAGGACTGAGTTTAGGAGGAACTTCTTCACCCAAAGGGTTGTGAATCTATGGAATTCCTTGCCCAGTGAAGCAGTAGAGGCTCCTTCATTAAATGTTTTTAAGATAAAGATAGTTAGTTTTTTGAAGAATAAAGGGATTAAGAGTTATGGTGTTCGGGCTGGAAAGTGGAGCTGAGTCCACAAAAGATCAGCCATGATCTCACTGAATGGTGGAGCAGGCTGGAGGGGCCAGATGGCCTACTCCTGTTACTAGTTCTTATGTTCTTATTACAAATGGACATACTTGCACCAAAAAGAGGAAATTGTTTTGAAATGAAATGAAAATCGCTTATTGTCACAAGCAGGCTTCAATGAAGTTACTGTGAAAAGCCCCTAGTCGCCACATTCCAGCGCCTGTTCGGGGAGGCTAGTATGGGAATCGAACCGTGCTGCTGGCCTGTCTTGGTCTGCTTTAAAACCAGCGATTTAGCCCAGTGTGCTAAACCAGCCCCTGTGCTCCTCCGAAGCCTTGGCTGATGGTGTTGATGAGTCACTCTGAAAGATGGCAGGGACTTGCAAATTTGGACCGACTGCCCACAAGTAATGCTAGATTTTTGCTCTTTAAATTAAAACTGGGGTGGGATTCACCGTCCCGCCAGCCGGCCAATGAGGTTTCCATTGTGGGCAGCCTCATGCTGTCGGGAAATCCCCATGCGTGGGTGCACTGCCGGCATAATGGAGAATCCCGACAGTGAAGAATCCAGCCCCTGATATTCGTCGACACAGAGCCTGTAAGGAAGCAAATCGGCCATTACAAGATATGGGGCTGGATTCTCCGCTCCCGACGCCGAAATCACGTTCGGCGAGGGGGTGGTGAATTTCCAATGACGGCAAAATCGGGGGCAGTGCCGCTTTAACGACGCTCCACCCCCTGAAAAGCGGCGTATTCGAGGAGTATTCCACGCTAAGTATCCATGGCTTCATCCATTGCTTGAGGCCCAACCCACGATGCTCCTGTTATATTTTAAATAATGACTTATCTAAAATATATATATTACTCCTGAATCCACCAGGATGATAAAACGACCAATAGTCTTCTCGTTGAAAGATTAACTATTTAATGAGTAATAAAATAATAAACTGAGTCCTTTTACTCAATATTAAACTAACAATCAAGAATTAAAGTACAATTCAGAGAACTATATAACTATACACTATTATAACAAACTAGCTCTAACTTCTCTCACTCTAGCTATTCCATGGTTTGCTTGTTCACTGTTCAGAATCACATCATCATCTTACCTGCATCATCTGACTTAGAAAAGGCGGGAAACCAGTTCTTCTAGTATCTGACTGTGAGCCATCTAGTGTTGAAATGACTGTACTACAGTTGCATACATTGATCATGTATATTGATATCTGAATATCACTACAGCTCCGTCCCCGACTGGCTGAGTTCCTGACGGTGTTGTACACGTGTGGTCTCACCTGTCGTGAACTCAGCAGCGGCTGCGGACTCATTCCGGCGCTGCGGCAGTTGGTGGAGGACTGATCTGCGGACAGGGGGGGGCTTCATTCGGGGCTTGGGGCACTGTGGACGGGCAGTCTGGGGCATGCGAACGGCCGAAGGGGGGTACTATTTTTGCGGTCCGAGTCCGCGGGCTGAATCCGCCATGAAGCATGGCATGGCCACTGCAGGCCGTCGCCATGTGCATGCGCAGCCACGGACCCGGCATCTCTCCAGGCTGTATTGGCAGCCAGACCTGAGAGTTCTACACTGCCTCCTTGCTCGCCCCCAACAAACCGGCGAATCGGTGGCCGTTTTGCGCCAGTTTTCCTGCCGTAAATCACCACCGTTTTCACACCGGCGTGGGGACTTAGTCTCCCAATCTGAGAATCCAGCCCATGGAATTTATGTTGCAGTCTCAAGTTTATTCCTTAGACGGACAGCACAGTGGCGCAGTGGGTTAGCCCTGCTGCCTCACGACGCCGAGGTCCCAGGTTCGATCCCGGCTCTGGAGTTTGCACATTCTCCGTGGGTTTCGCCCCCACAACCCAAAGATGGCCACGCTACATTGCCCCTTAATTAGAAAAAATTAATTGGGAACTCTAAAAAAAAAATTTCCTTTTAAGTTTATTCCTTAGACCAAGGGCACGATTCTCCGTAAAGATTTCGAAGTGTGGTAGTGGGTGGGGATTGCCGTGAGTTTCCCGGCGCTCGGCCCCAGCGAGGCCGGCAATGCTATTCAACGTTCCACTCAACGAGGCCTCACAGATGTCACACCACAAATGAAGGCTTGCTCGCTGAATCGCCGGGACTGCGCTCACCAGCCCTCCACTAACAAGGTCGAGCAGCACTTAAGCTGCACTTGCTCAGCCAACTCAAGTCAGCTCGCAACAATGGCGCCGAGGAGAACAGCCCCAAGATTCGGAGATGCTGACCTGGGGAGGCTTCTAGACACAGTGGAGGCCAGGAGGGATGTCCTGTTCCCCCGGGTGTCCCGGAGGGTTAGCCATAGGGCAGCCAGTGCTGCCTGGGCTGAGGTGGAGGTGGCTGTGTGCACTGGGAGTGTGACCAGGAGGACTGGCCTCCAGTGCAGGAAGTTTGTCAATGACCTAAACCCCCCCCCCAATGCGGAGGCTGGTGACGCCGCAGAGGTGAGGAACCACTGGGCTCCACCCAGAGGACCTGTCAAACGTGAGTTTTTATTGCTTTACTGACAGACCCAACCCTCCCACTGATCTCATGTCCATTCTCCCACAGATTATCCAGCCGAGGGCGCCGGCCCATCCCGGGTGGCCATCTCTCCAGCCTCCCAGGAGACCACCTCGGAGGAGAACTCCCAGGATGCCACCATATTACTCGCGGCACAGCGGTCATCCCCACCCTCCACCAGCGCAGATACACACACCTCGGTGGGAAATGTTAGTGGTCGGGCTTCGGGGGCAAAATCTGGTGAGCACCACACAGATGCTGATGTACATCAGGTGGAAGCAGGAACCACAGGTCAGACAGCAGTCGGGTTGCTGCTGGATCCCAGGACCCAGCTGGGCCCCTGATGCCGAGCCTGTAAAACAGAGTTACCTGGAGCAGATGGAGACGTTAGGGAGAGGCCGGGACATTCAGAGGGAGATGTCAGTGACACTTCAGCAGATCCTTAGCCGCTTGGAGGAGTCCCAGAGGCTATGGGCGCAGGAGATATTGCCGGCAACACGTGGCACCGAGGCCAACACTGCTTGGATGGTGACCGCAGTGGAGAGTCTGGTGCACGCATTGGCATCATTAGTGAAGGTGTCTAGGGCGTCGTGCAGTCGGTGATGGCCATGGCTGAGGGTCTCAGCAGAATGTCCACCTCGCTGGGGGGTGTGACCCAGTACGAAGCGGACCTTGATGGAGGTTCTGCGGGACATGTCGTGGTGTCAGGTGGGCATTGCTGAGGCACTGCAGAGGATGTCCCAGTCACTGAGGACCATCGCCAAGGGTGCTGGCACAATGGTGCGGACTATCGGGAGCCACCAGTGCTGGCAGAGCCAGATGATGCAGGGGCAGCTGGGGCTTGAACCAATTGCCCCTCTCCTATGGGCACCAAACGGGTGGAAGGGGTGCTGAATGGCAACCCAGACCCATCCCACGGTGGCTACCAGCTCGCCCGAGTTCCAATCCTCTGTTGAAGCTGCATCTCACAGCCAGCACACGGGACAGGGTGGCATAGCTGTGCATGTGCCACCGACAAGTGAGCTGGGATTCTCCAGCCTTAGAGCCCTCAGAGGATGCCCACCAAGGGCATCAAAGGCCACTGGACATGGTAAGCAGCTGGCTGCCTCCACCTCAATTGTGCGTCCTGGGGAAACACCTAGACATAGTGATAGAGCTAGGAGGGCAAAGCACTAAGGATCACTGAGGGCACCGGGGGAGGGAAGAGAGGGTGGGGGGGGAGGTAGGTAAAGGACAAGGATGGGGTGGGGGAGGGAGCAGCACCATTGGGAGTGTGGGGAATTGTCAAACACAATAAATACCTTTGTGCACAACCGGTATGATGCCTCTGTCATTTTCTTCTGCAATGTTGGTTTGGCCCATCCCTCCAGGCATGTCCCCCTCCCAGTGGCACCACCCACCTTCCTGCCGTGGACATGACCCATCCCCTGGGTATTCGGATGTTGGCTGTTGCATGTGTGGTGTTGCCTCCCGCAGTGTTCAAACACAGTGTCCTGGCATCACATGCTACATGGCCCGCCCACGGGAATCCACTTGGGCTGTGTGAAGTGCTCACTTAGCCACGATTGCCAATTCCTTATTAGCGATTGCCTTCAGCCGCATGGCCAGAGGTCTCTTGTGGGGGTTATGGGTGGTCGGTGGGACAGACAGGCTGGGACGTAGGTTGCCCCCGGAATGGATAAACCCCATCCAGGTGTTGGCATGGTGGTGCCTCGAGCGGTTGCCCCCCCCCCCCAGTTGCCTCGCCCCCAGTGTAACCCCCACCCTCCCATAGCAGCCCACCCCTGATGAGGGTCCCCCACCCCCAGGAGAAGGTCCCTCACGCCCCCCCCACTGAACACTGGGGTGGAAAGCCACGCACCTCCGAGCTCTTCGCTTGTGAGCAAAGATGGATACTCACCTCCTCGGCTCCCCATAGAAGCCCTTCTGCCAGGTTCACGTTGTTAAAAAGCAGTACTAATCGGCGCCAGCGTGACCACTTGCTGGGTAGGCCGCTGCATGACGGGATGCCGTTGGATATGGATTGGCTCCCGTTAATTGTATGGAAGTTGGCCTTAAATTATGATAAACGACTTCTCGCCGCGCTATGGCGAGAACCCAATTTCACCCACGGGAGCTGGCCGGTTGCATCACAAACTGTTTGGCGCCTGGCCCGATTCTCGTTTTTGGCCTCTCCCGCTATTCACTGGCCTTGTTTTGCATAACGAGGACGGAGAATCGTGCCCTAGGTTTCTCCGCCACTCACACTCCATGAAAAGAAATCCAAAGAGAAAAGGTTGTTTTTTGACACCTGTAACATCAATTCCATTTTCAAGATATCAGGAAATAGATACTGGATATTCCTAAAACCACAATTGCTTACATGCGTGCAAGATTGAAAAACATTCTGACTTTGCCTCAAAGATTTTTCCCAATTCCAATTCTCTTCCTGCACCAGTAATGAACTAAGGCAGACTTTCGTCTGTTTCCACTGCGAGGTATTCCTGGTAACAGATCAGCGGTCAGTTGCCAGGGGCTTATGGCTTGAGTGGCACCACTCCACATCAAGTGTGGCTGACCAGGGGTCTCTCCCGTTCATTCTGCCAGCCATCGACACGTGGGAGGATTTGCAGGTTGAATACACTCAACCTGTTTGGCCGCGTTATGATCGCGCTTTCCTTGGCCATCAAGTCTTGGGGTGGGACTCGAATCTGGAGCTCCTGCCTCAGAGGCAGGAAAGCTACTCACTGCGCCACAAGGCCTCCCACAATCAAAAATAATCACAATTTGTACATGTGCTTTTGGTGGGAGGTGTTTTTAAAAATTCTTTTCTGGCACATTGACTGTGATAGCCTGAGGCTGGAGCCAGATTGTTGCAATCAAACGTAAACTTCATTGGCAAACCAATTGAGATGTTTACAGGCTTATCAGCCATCTTAGTACCCAGCAACACTGCACTGACGCCGTCCGCTGGTTGATTGGCAGGAGGGAGGGGCAACCACCCCCTTTATCACATTTTTTCCCACATTAATTTTCTCACACACAACATAACATTTGTAATGCTTCTCAGCTTTAACGTCTCCTCTTCTACAAATCAAGCCTTTGGGGTGCTCTGCAGGAATAGACAGAGTCACGCAACTCTATCGGGGGAGGCCATGGAACAGGAACCATGGAGTCTTGAACCGCAGAAAAAGATGCGCCACTAGAACTGGTTGGCTCTGCCCTCGACATCTCACTGGGTGCATCAGCTTTAGTGGTCTGGACAGCTCTTTCGGCCAGACCATTTGACAAAGTATGCCAAGGAGCAGTGTGGATAGCACAATTGCTTCACAGCTCCAGGGTCCCAGGTTCGATTCCCGGCTTGGGTCACTGTCTGTACGGAGTCTGCACATTCTCCCCGTGTGTGCGTGGGTTTCCTCCGGGTGCTCCGGTTTCTTCCCACAGTCCAAAGATGTGCAGGTTAGGTGGATTGGCCATGATAAAGTGCCCTTTGTGTCCAAAATCTCCCTTAGTGTTGGGTGGGGTTACTGGGTTATGGGGATAGGGTGGAGGTGTGGACCTTGGGTCGGGTGCTCTTTCCAAGAGCCGGTGCAGACTCGATGGGCCGAATGGCCTCCTTCTGCACTGTAAATTCTATGTTCTATGCCATTCAGTTCTGTGAACCTCTGAAATTATGCAGGGCTGAGAGCTGTCCCATTGTCAGAGACAATAATCTCAGGCAACCCATGCATACAAAATGAGTTCTGCACCTCCTCAATAGCTGCAGCTGAAGTTGGTGTCTTTACCTCATACACATCAAGTCACTTTGAATGCGTGTCAATGAGTAACTGGAACATGGTGCCTGGGAACAATGTCAACATTCAGTCTGACCCAAGGATGGCCAGGCCTTGCCCATGGGTGAAAAGGAGCTGAAGGAGGCTAATTCTGTTTAACCATGTTCTCAATGTCACTGTCTAACCCTGGCCACCAGACATAATTACATACCAATATCCCCATCCTTGATTTTTTTTTTACTCTTTTTTTTTTAAAATTTATAGTACCCAATTATTATTATTTTTTCCAATTAAGGGGTAATTTAGCGTGGCCAATTCACCTAACCTGCACATCTTTTGGGTTGTGGGGGTCAAACCCACGCAGACACGGGGAGAATGTGCAAACTCCACACGGACAGTGACCCAGGGCCGGGATGCGAACCCAGGTCCTTAGCGCTGTAGGCAGCAGTGCTAACCACTGTGCCACCGTGCTGCCCTATCCTTGATGTGCCTGGGTGTACACTATGGAGCTCTGTCAAGAGTGACTCTCCAACCTGGGAAGTGACCATGACTCTGGAACCCCATAGCAAGGTTCCATCTTGGCACACAGTTCAGTGCTCCTGGGATAAAAGGGGCACAGGTCATCAGACACAATGTTACCTGGCCAGCCTTGTACAACAAATGGCTGGATTCTCCAGTCCCCCAGCCACGTGTTCCTCGGCAACACGCCGTTTGCTGGTGGCGGGATTCTCTACTCCAATCGCTTGTCAACGGGATTTCCCATTGAAGCAACCCCACACCACCGGGAACCCCATGGGTGATGGTGCGCTGCCATTGAGAACAGGGAATCCCAACGATGGGAGGAATCCGGCCGAAGTGTTTAACTTTTGACACCTCTGGGCTTCTGCTCACCTAATTCTTCATCTGTTTAGCTCACATAGGTGCTGAATCCAAGAAACTAACTCTTGTGGAACGGGTCTGTCGGCAGGACTGTCCGGTAATGGAAGACAACTCAGTCTATTTGCATTGGCTAGATACAAACCAAGGTGCTACATGAATGTGTGCTCATAGGCTGCTAGTATCAGGGCCCAATGCTGGATTCTCACTAAAGCCATGGGTGAAGTAGATTTGCCTTCACTGAACAAGTCGGCCAGTGGTTTATTGTAGGACATATTGTAAAATATTACGTGCAGACATTGATGAAACTTGTTGACACCAAACACAACCAACAGTGCTTCTTTTTCCATTTGGTAGTCGCCCTTTGCTGCCTGGGACAGTGTTCTCAAAACGTAACCCATGATTTTCTTTTTGACCCGTCCTCCATTCGATGTGGCAGTATGGCTTCTGTGCCATAGGGAAAGTGTCACAGGTCAGCACGAGCTCTTTCGATGGGTCATAATGTATTGCCAAGTACGAAGACTGAAGCAGTGTCTTCGCTGCTGCAAAGGTTTTCTCTTACAGTGAAGCCCATGAACAGTGATGGTTCTTCCTCAGCAACTGGTGGAGTGGTGCAAGCACGGTGGACAAATAGGTAAGAAACAACTGCAGGAGTTTATCATCCTAAGGATTAACTTGTGTTGTCACATTACAGGGTGATGGTGCATCTCTCTTGGCTTGAACTTGTTGTCATCAAGATGCAACCCATAGCGTCCACTCTGTGGCCCAGGTATGTTACCTCAGTTGCCTGGAATGAGCATTTCTCTCGCTCCAAGCGTGCAATGGCCTCCTTTTGCACTGAGGAATTCTATGAATTCAGTTCCGGTTTGTGTTGATTTCTGTCAGTTTTCTCAGTCTTCGATCTTCCCGTGCTAGTGAAGTCTCGGCAGACTGCTGTTTGTAAGGTTGTGAGCCTTCAGCTCTGCAGAAATGTGTTTGTTTGTTGAACGTTGGAAATTGTCCCCTGTTTTAAAACGAAGGTTCCAATTTGTTGGAGTTCAGAACAATTCTTTGTTCCGTTTCCTGCAAAGCTGCAGGTTTTTTTCTCTTTCTATGCTTCCCACACCCTTCTTCTGGACTCCCGTTCCAGCCTGCCAAACTTTGAAAACTTATCTGCTGTTCTTTAAACTTTGTGGCACCTACAGCAATTAGGGAGACGCACACAGGATCAGCCAGATTTATTTATCATAGAATTTACAGTGCAGAAGGAGGCCATATGCCCATCGAGTCTGCACCGGCTCTTGGAAAGAGCACCCTACCCAAGGTCAACACCTCTACCCTATCCCCATAACCCAATAACCCCACCCAACACCAAGGGCAATTTTGGACACTAAGGGCAATTTATCATGGCCAAGCTACCTAACCTGCACATCTTTGGACTGTGGGAGGAAACCGGAGCACCCGGAGGAAACCCACGCACACACGGGGAGGATGTGCAGACTCCGCACAGACAGTGACCCAAGCCGGAATCGAACCTGGGACCCTGGAGCTGTGAAGCAATTGTGCTATCCACAATGCTACCGTGCTGCCCCTAATAGCCATCGCAAGTGTGATAGCTTGAGGCAGGAGCCAACTTTACTGGGAACGCACATTGTGATGTTCATGGGCTCATCGCCATTTCATTGCCTGGAGCACAGCAATCTGCATCTGTCCATGACTGTATCGGTAGAAGTGACCACCACATAGCCCTTGTGGAGACAAAGTTCCACCTTCACATTGAGGATACCCTCCATCGTGTTGTGTGGCACTTCCATTGTGTTAACCGGGATAGACTTCAAACAGATCTAGCAATTCAAGACTAGGCATCCATGAGGCACTGTGTGCCATCAACAGCAGCAGAATTGTATTCAACCACAATCTGAAACCTCATGGCCTGGCATATCCCCCACTCTACCATTACCACTAAGCCAGGAGATCAACCCTGGTTCAATGAAGAGTGCAGGGGAGCATGCCAGGAGCAACACCAGGCATACCCAAAAATGAGGTGGCAACCTGGTGAAGCTACAACACAGAACTACTTGTGTGTCAAACAGCATAAGCAGCAAGTAAAAGACAGAGCTAAACAGTTCCACAATGAACAGATCAGATCCTAAGCTCTGCAGTCCTGCCACATGCAGCAGTGAATGGTCGGGACAATTGAACAGCACACTGGAAGAGGAAGCTCGACAAATATCCACAATGCTGGAGGATCCCAGCACATATGTGCAAAAGACAAGGTTGAGGCATTCACAACCATCTTTAGCCAGAAGTGCAGAGTGGATGATCCATCTCAGTCTCCTCTGGAGGTCCCCAGCATCACAGATGTCAGTCTCCAGCCAATACGATTCACCCCAGGCGATATCAAGAAACGGCTGAAGGAACTGGATACTGCAAAGGCTATGGGCCCTGACAATATTCCAGCAATTGTACCGAAGGCTTGTGCTCCAGAATTTGCCGCACCCTAGCCAAAATTATCCAGTAGTTACAACACTGGCATCTCCCCGGCAATGTGGAAAATTGCCCAGGTGTTTCCTGTACACAAGAAACAGGACAAATCCAACACAAGCAATTACACCCTATCAGTCTACTCTCCATCATCAGCAAAGTGATGGAAGGAGCCACAGTGCTATCAAGTGGCACTTACTCAGCAATAGCCTGTTCACGGATACTCAGTTTGGATTCCGCCAGGGCCATTCAGCTCCTGATCTCATTACAGCCTTTGTTCAAACATGGACAAAAGAGCTGAATGCCAGAGGTGATGTGAGAGTAATTGACCTTGATATCAAGGCAGCATTTGACTGAGTATGGCATCAACGAGCCCTAGCTAAACTGAAGTCAATGGGAATCAGGGGGAAAACTCTCCACTGGTTAGAGTCAAACCTGGCACAAAGGAAGATGGTTGTGTTGGTTGGCGGTTAATCATCTCAGCTCCAGGACATCACTGCAGGAGTTCCTCAGGGTAGTGGCTTAGGCCCAACAATCTTCAGCTGCTTGATCAATGACCTCCGTTCCATCATAAGGTGAGAAGTGGGGATGATCACAGATGACTGCACAACATTCAGCACCATTTGCGACTCCTCAGGTAATGAAGCAGTTCATGTCCAAATGCAGCAAGACCTGGACAATATCCAGGCTTGGGCTGACAAGTGGCAAGTTACATTTGTGCCACACAAGTGTCAGGCAATGACCATCTCCGACAAGAGAGGATCTAACCATTGCCCCTTGACATTCAATGGCATTACCATTGCTGAATCCCTCACAATCAACATCTTGGGGGTTACCATTGATCAGAAACTGAACTCGACTAGCCATATTAATACTGTGGCTACTAAAGCAGGTCAAAGGTTGGGAATTCTTCGGCAAGAAACTCACCTCCTGACAGCCCCCCCCCCCCCCCCCCCCCAACGCCAGTCCACCATCTACAAAGCACAAGTCAGGAGTGTAATGGAATATTCTCCACTTGCCTGGATAACTGCAGCTCCAACAAAACTCAGGAAGTGGAGTGTAACCAGAGCTGATTCTGAAGTATATTTGGGCAGAGTATTTCTCAGTAATCAAACTGAATGTCAATTGTTTACAATGTCCTAAATGTATCAAATTCTGTAAAGCAGGAAATTGTTATTGACTATTTGGGTCACCACTTCCCTGTCCTTTAACCAACAGTTGATCTCAGTCGCTTCTGGGACACTTTGACCTCACTTAATTCATAACAAAAAGCTGCCCTAATAGATTATGTGCTAATAGTGCAACCACACATCATACACCTGCCCATTGCCAAACTGAGTGCAACTGCAAGGCAATGAACTGTTTAATTGCTTACCTCATGGGTAGCTGACATTCAATTTCCAACAAATGTAACAATTGGATAGATTTTTCATTCATAGTAACTATTAAAGTACCATATTAACAAATCAATAAATCTGCTAAGTGATCCACTTATTACTTTTCGGCATTGTCTAATGAGGCTGCCTATTTCCAGCTCTGTAATATCATCTGGGTTTGCCTTGTATTTGCTCATCTGTGGCTGAAAGCTTCATTCATGCCTTCAAGGCCTTGAGACTCGACTATATTCTGATACAGTGTTGGCTGGTCTCCCACATTCTATCCTTCATCAAACAACCTGCTGCCTGTTTCATAACTTGCAGGCGGGGCTGGTTTAGCACAGTGGGCTATACATCTGGCTTATAATGCAGAACAAGGCAACAGCACGGGTTCAATTCCTGTACCGGCCTCCCTGAACAGGCGGCAGAATGTGGCGACTAGGGGTTTTTCACAGTAACTTCATTGAAGCCTACTTGTGACAATAAGCGATTATTATTATTTCATCCTGTTCGCCTGTCAACCTTGTGCTCAGATAGCTACACTGGCTTGTAGCCAAGCAATGTTTTAACTTTAAAATTCTCACCCATTGGGCAGGACGTTTTGGCCATTTAAGCTGGCTGGATCTTATGGCCCCGCTGACAGTGCAGCCTTTCCGTGGGTTTTGTGGTGGCGTAATATCCTGTGTGATGATATCATGTCGCATTCTCAACACCATCACACCACAGAACATACATAGAAGATAGGAGCAGGAAGAGGCCTTTTTGCGCTTCGAGCCTGCTCCGCCATTCATCACGATCAGTCTGATCATCCAATTTAAAGCCTAATCCTGCTTTCTCGCCATGGCCTTTGATCCCATTCTCCCCAAGTGCCATATCTAGCTGCCTCTTGAATATATTCAGAGTTTTAGCATCATCTACTTCCTGTGGCAATGAATTTCACAGGCTCACCACTCTTTGTGTGAAGAAATGTCTCCTTATATCTGCGAAATGGTTTACCCTGAATCCTCAGACTGTGACCCCTGGTTCTGGACACACCCATCATTGGTAACATCTTCCCTGCAGCTACCCTGTCTAGTCCCGTTAAAATGTTATAGGTCTCTCTGAAATCTCACCTCATTCTTCTGAACTCCAGTGCGAACAATCCCAACCTAGTCAATCCCTCCTCATATAACAGTCCCGCCATCCCTGGAATCAGTCTGGTAAACCTTTGCTGCACTCCCTCGAGAGCAAAAACATCCTTCCTCAGGGAAGGAGACCAAAACTGCACACAATACTCCAGGTGTGGCCTCACCAAGGCCCTGTTTAATTGCAGCAACACATCCCGACTTCTACACTCGAAACCTCTCACAATGAAGGCCAACATACCATTAGCCTTCTTTACCGCCTTCTTTATATGTGTTGGCACAGCAATCCGTGAAATCAGAGTCCGACCAACATATTTGAACTGAACATCATCCAAGAAACACTTACTGATTGTGGGGAAAAGCACCTGGGGTGGAATTTTCTGATTTTTTTTAGCAGAGTGGCACAGTGGGCGTGAAAAGCGGGGTGGCCGCAAAGGTCGCTTCCTCCGTTGTATTTTTAGGCTTTTAGTCAAAAGAAAGTTAAGGGTGGGTCCTCGGACCTCATGGTGGCAGGACAGGCGCTGATTGACCATTAAAACAATGTATCTTTTGTCATGTCCAGCATATAATGAATTTTCAGTCAATATTTTTCAAAACAAGACATCAGCAAGCTATTGAAATGGCTGTTGCAAACAATGTGATCTTTGGCATTTAAGCTGCAGTCTTTATTAAGCCATTGGAAAATACCTAACTAAACTGGGAAAGTAACAGCCATCTGGGGAATTTTTGTCCATCTTTGGATAACGATGTGCCAACACAAAAGAACAATGGAGTTCCAGACTGTCTGACTCTGTCTCGTATTGAACAAAAGGAGCAAAACTCACTTGTTGGGAAATGGAAGTAAGTGGCCCTGATCATTACCCCATTGTCTCAAACTCTCATAGTAGCAACCCACAACATAGAATATTAAATCAGCATAAACACCCCACTTTATTTGGTAAGTGATTTTGAACTTGGAAAAAGCTAAATGGGGTATCGGTGTTGTCTTTATCTGTTTAAAAGATGTTTGCAGTTAGTTCCACCAAAATCATCCAAACCATCAGTGCAACCAGTCTGCAAACCAGATTTGGAGGGAAAAAGTTATGAGGTATCAGGCAGCCAGTACGTATATAGAATTTACAGTGCAGAAGGAGGCCATTTGGCCCATCGAGTCTGCACCAGCTCTTGGAAAGAGCACCCTACCGAAGCCCACACCTCCACCCTATCCCCATAACCCAGTAACCCCACCCAACACTAAGGGCAATTTTGGACACTAAGGACAATTTAACATGGCCAATCCACCTAACCTGCACATCTTTGGGCTGTGGGAGGAAACCGGAGCACCCGGAGGAAACCCACGCATACACGGGAAGGACGTGCAGACTCCGCACAGACAGTGACCCAAGCCGGGAATCGAACCTGGGACCCTGGAGTTGTGAAGCAATTGTGCTATCCACAATGCTACCTTGCTGCCCATCATCCCCACCCAGTGCCCATCATCCCCACCCAGTGTCCATCATCCCCCATCCAGTGTCCATCATCCCCACCCAGTGCCCATCATCCCCCATCCCCCATCCAGTGCCCATCATCCCCCATCCAGTGCCCAACATCCCCACCCAGTGTCCATCATCCTCACTGTGTCCATCATTCCCAATCCAGTGTCCATCATCCCCATCCAGTGCCCATCATCCCCATCCAGTGCCCAACATCCCCACCCAGTATCCATCATCCCCACCCAGTGTCCATCATCCCCACCCAGTGTCCATCATCCCCACCCAGTGTCCATCATCTCCAATCCAGTGTCCATCATCCCCATCCAGTACCCATCATCCCCACCCAGTGCTCATCATCCCCAATCCAGTGCCCATCATCCCCAATCCAGTGCCCACCATCCCCAATCCAGTGCCCATCATCCCCAATCCAGTGCCCATCATCCCCAATCCAGTGTCCATCATCCCCAATCCAGTGTCCATCATCCCCCTCCCAGTGTCCATCAATCCCACCCAGTGTCCATCCTCATAAATCCAGTGTCCACCATCCCCAATCCAGTGTGCACTCTGCCCCACCCAGTGGCAATCCCCATCCTGCCGCCATCTTGATTGAAGGACAATAAAAACTGTCCCAGTGTATATAAACTGTCCCAGTGTAAAGTTCATCTGAAAAACAATGTCACAGCTATTTGACAACAAGAAACTTTACAACTCACTGTGAACCCTTCATGTTATAAGACTGAAACTTCAACTTCAAATCATCAGATGCGTTCAAAGCCTGACTCATTATAGACCAGAGATTGTAAACCAGAGACTGAGGTAACTGAAATCTGTATAAGTGTACTACCTTCACCTGTATTTAATCTTTGTATGCGTGAGTGTGTGGGTGAGAACGAGTGCGTGAGACATTCATTCAGTGTAACTGTGTGAGAGAAAATAATCTTCTTTGTTTAAACTCACCAAAGCTTGCTGTGGAAATTATTTTTTGGAAATACATAGTCCAAGTGGTAAGAAAACACCCCTCTTGCCATACAAAACATACTGATCATAGGAAGTAAGAAAATCCATACATTTAGTCCATGACACTTTACATAATTAAGTTGCTTTATGTTGACATTGAAATCTGGACCAGTACTGCTAAAGATCTGGCACCAGTTCCAATTCTAGGAAAGAAATAATAATATATCACCTTCTGTCCTCAAGACATCTCTCAGGTCAATGTATTATTTATTTCATTACTTAAGTGGCTTTATAAAAATATAACAATCATGAACATGGAATCATGGGGCACCGCATCCTGGCCTGAATTCTCTGGCTGTTAGGATTTCCTAGTACTGCCAGCAGCGCACACCACCCCTGCCCGGGCGTTTCCCGGCAACGTGGAGTGGGTTCAGTAAGAAATTCCATTGGGAGCAACGGGAGTAGAGAATCCTGCCGCCAAGAAACATACGGCTGGGGAACCGGAGAACCCAGCCCACTATCCAACCATGACACCCTGGCCTTGTTTCTCGACTTCCATTTTGAAGACCTCAATTAAAGTAAAACAGTTTTGATGCGGGAGATCTCAAAACAAAAACAGAAAGGGCTGGAAAAACTCAGCAGGACCGGCAGCATCTTTGGAGAGAGAAGCGGAGCTAACATTTTTTGTCCTCTTCTTTGATGACTCTTCTTTGGAACTGATTGAATTCATTATCCAAACAAGCGCTGCACTAGAATGGGTTAAATCTTCTGGGTATTTCCTGACATTTTAGCTAATCTGCCAGTGCAGCCAGGATGAAATCATAGATTCTTAGATGCTTTCAGTAACTTCCCTCACTGTAATATGTCAGCTGCTTAGCGACTGCAGCTGCACTTAACAATGACTGACTGTTTAATGGACTATATCTGAGATATTTGCTGTGATTTTTTATGGATATTTTTATATCCATTTACTGTTCCTTTGCACATTGTTCCTTTCTGAAATGGAAGGATGTGATATTAGCTTGAACCTATTTTCCTTTATTAAGACGCTTGTTCCCAAAATTGCCAAAATCTATGGGCAGAATCTTACCTTTTTTTTCAGTGTCAGGCTGAATCTGAAAACTGAGATGGAACTCTCCAGTTACAGAAAACAGTTTTCAAGCAAGATGTTGAGCCTCTTTAAAGAAAGGAAATGTGCGGGCAGGGTTTACGTTGTCACTCTGATGGGGCAAGGCCTGATAGAGCCAGCAACCGGCTCCACAGAAATTGGAGTTTCGAAGAATGAGAGGCCATCTTATTGAAACATATCGGATTCTCAGGGGGCTTGACAGGATAGATGCTGAGACATTGTTTCCCCTTGTGGGAGAGTCTAGAACCAGAGGGCATAACCTCAGAGTAAGAGGTCACACATTTAAGACAGAGATGAGAGGAATTTCTTCTCTCAGAGGGTAGTAAATGTGTGGCATTCTTTACCAGAGAGCTGTAGGGGCTGGGTCATTAAGTATGTTCAAGGCTGAGATAGACAGATTTTTAATCAGTAAGGAAATCAATGGTTATGGGGATAAGGCGGGAAAATGGAGGTAAGGACAATTATTTCATGATCTAATTGAATGGCAGAGCAGACTCGATGGACCGAATGGCCTACTTCTGCTCCTATGTCTTATGGTCATATGTGCCTCAGTGTAATGCTTTTTTTAATATAATGCTCCCTTGAAGCGCCTGGGACATTTAATTCGGCTAAAGGCACTATATAAATATAATGGCTGGGATTTTCCGGTCCCCCAGCAGTGTGTTTCTCAGCGGCATGCCGTTCGTTGGTGGCGGGATTTTCTCTCCCCGCCGCTTGCCAATGGGATTTTCCATTGAAACCACCCCGCACCAGTGGGAAACCGGCAGAGTGCGCTACGGCAGGAACAGAGACTTCACTTTCCCCGGATACCCTCCTCCCACGACCCAGGATGCATCCCACCATCCCTGGAGATTTTAATTTCCCATCCCCAATCTCTCCTGGAAATCTGAATTAGCTAGTCACCTGGCCTGCTGACTTATCCTGGCTGAGGGTTTCTATCTCCAAAACCAATGTCGATTCTGGTCAAGTGAACACAACTATTCATCCTAACTACTCGCGATATTTTGCTTTTGGCCTTAAAACCTGTGTGTCGGAGCTTGATTGGTTGCCGATTTATGCTGGAGTTCTGGTACTCTGAAACGCCTCAGAGGGAGGAAGAGAATATTTAGAAGCACTGCCATTGACTCTCAGAGCATTTCATTAACGTGAGGAAAGAGAAAGTGGGAAATGTACAGGGACATTCAGAAATGTAAGGATTTATTTTAATCTTCTCTCCAAATGCAACACTGCATAATCAATTACTGCAATAACTGCTCAGTAATATTTCAATTAAAAATGTTGATGTAAAGGCAGACTGTTACTCTGCATGTATCAGTGTCATGTTTTTTTAATACTTAGTTAAGCTTCCCAACTTGTTGGTAGTTCCTTTGCTTTATTTTTGATGTTTTCAATCTTTTGACTTAATTGCCTGTCAAGACAGAGAGAAGAAACCACCAGGGGAGCAGAGAAAGTGACAACAAACAGATATCACTGATAGGGAATGATTCTGTAACGATTCTGTAACAAGGCTCAAGGTGTTTCAGCCTATTTTTTTTGTTATACAGTGTTGGACATCAGGACTGTTGCCAGGTTACCACGTTGCAGAGAGAAATTTCCAAAAGACATATTTTAAAAGTACAGCTAACTATGTCTCAAAATGGATTTGTGTACAAGTTAATGGAAATCCCACTGGCAATGATCAATGCTTTGTAATAACAGTGTATCACACACAGTATTGTTGTCTGTGCCACTTGATTTACAGTAACTGGTCATGATTTATTGTGTTCTCTTCCACTTCCACTTGTTTACCACATTGTATCTTTTGTAGAAATCAGGATACACAGAAATTTGGCAGATGGGACATGCCAGGATGGAGACAGACATTTGTCACATGTTATGAGCAAGTTCTGCAAAAGGAAAATAGACTTACATTTCAGCAGCACATTTCCCAAAGCTGGTTTTGAAGCCAAGTGAAGTGTTGGAATGGAGGAAACACAGCAGCCAATTTTCACACAGCAAACTCCCACAAACAGCAATGTGATAAGGAGCAGCTAATCTGATCTAGTGATGTTAGTTGAGAGTGACAAATTTGCCATGCTTTGCCAAAACTCCCTGCCTGAAAGGGTGGTGGAGGCGGAGTACCTCATAACATTTAAGAAGTATTTAGATTTGCACTTGCGATGCCAAGGGATACAAGGCGATGGGCCAAGTGCTGTAAAAACGGGATTAAAATAGTTAGGTGGTTGTTTTTGACTGGAGCAGACGCGATGGGCAGCATGGTGGCACAGTGGTTGGCACTGCTGTCTCACAGCTCCAGGGACCCGGGTTCAATTCCAGCCTCGGGTAAGTGTCTGTGTAGAGTTTGTCTGTTCTCCCCGTGTCTGCGTGGGTTTCCTTCGGATGCTCCGGTTTCCTCCCACAGTCCAAAGATGTGCAGGTTAGGTGGATTGGCCATGCTAAATTGCCCCTTGATGTCCAGATTCTGGGTTACGGGGATAGAGCGGGGTGGACGTGGGGAATGTAAATGGGTAAAAATGCTCATTCGAAGGGTCGGTGCAACTCGATGGGCCAAATAGCCTCTTTCCGTACTGTAGGGATTCTGTGATCGTGGGAAATGTTTACATTTGTACAAGCGCTTGAAAATGAAATGAGAATCTCTTGTCACGAGTAGGCTTCAATGAAGTTACTGTGAAAAGCCCCTATCCCCCACATTCCTGAGCCTGTTCGGCGAGGCTGGTACAGGAATTGAACCGTGCTGCTGGCCTGCCTTGGTCTGCTTTAAAAGCCAGCGATTTAGCCCAGTGTGCTAAACCAGCCCTCAAAGGTTTGAGGAAATGGACGTGGAAGCCTTTTTAAAATTTCTTTTGAAAAGGTAGCTAAACAGATGAAATGGCCAAAAGAAATTTGGACATTACTTTTACAAAGTAGACTGTTAGGTAGAGCAAGTGAAGCATAGACATCATTGTCGGAAGAGGTATATGTAGATTACAGTGTGGTAAAGAAAGCTATCCTCAGTGCATATGAGTTGGCTCCTGAGGCAAATGTGCAGATATTTTGGAATGCAAGGAAACAGCCTGAAGAAACCTAGATTGAATTTGAGAGGCTAAAGCTACATAGTTTTAGCCATTGGATAAGTGTGTTAAAGATAGAGAAGCCCTTAGAGAGGTGATTCTTCCAGAAGAATTTAAAGATTCACTTCCTTTGATTATTCGGATGCATATTGAGGAATATAATATTAAAACTGCTAGACAAGCAACAGAACAACTGATGATTATAAATTGATCCTTTGAACCAAGCCTTTCTTCCTCTGTCCTTTTAAACATGAGAAGGATAGAAGATGGGAAGGAGAAAAGAAAAAAATTGTAAGCAAAGAGATGGAATAGTTGGAAATAGCCAAGACATTTCACCTCAGAACAAAAGGAAGGGTGCCAAGGCTTGAACTGACTTTCGGAGACCTAAGTGTTTCCATTATAACAAAGTGGGACATATGCAGGCAAATTGTTGGAATTAAATGGAAGAGCAGATGCAGTAGTAGGAAAGAAAGCGCATGAAAAGGAAATGGTTATTAAAGGTGTAGCAGTGTTGCAGGTGAAACTTTGTCTTTAAGAATCAGTGAGAAAGGGGGATAGAGCTCAAGCTAGTTCAGAGAATTATTTGAATATTTGTGAAGAAAGTCAGGCTATTGGAGGTTCTGGATATTTGTTTCAAAGGGGGAAGTTTTCATTTACTCGCTAAAATAAATAAGCAAATTAAAATGTTAAGACTCGCAGGAACAGATCAATCATTGATAGTAGCTGATGATACAAATTGCATTCAAGGAAGTTTTCTGAAGGAAAAAATATTGATAAGAAATATTCATGGAAGCGGTGATCCTGTTCCTTTGTAAGAAGTTATTTTGTAAATGGAATTGTTCCGGTGAGAATTGTTCTTAAAGTACCTATTGGTGGAATAGATTTTATCCGAGGTAATGATTTGGCTTGTGGAGACTGTCATGTGATGACAACTGTATTGCAACAGGTAGTTGATCATGGTGATCTCAATGAACATTTGAAAACTACTGTGGAGAAAAATTAGATACATATTGCAGATCACAAGCAATTCAATGAACCCCTGGTTAACAGAAAATCAACTTTCACGTATGAAAGAGGGGATTGTGAATGAAAAAAGAGAACTGATGAGAACAATTGAGAATCAGGAAAAATTGAATATTTGGCTGAGGACTTGAGCTGTCCAAAGGATACACTTGAAAAAGAAAATGTAGCAAAGGTTGATCTTCAGTTAAAATCTGATGAACTTCAAGTATCAAACGTATTTATGAAGTATCATGGAAAATGCCATGAACAAGAAAGGAAGTTCTGATAAATCAGAATAATTGGTTGAATACAAAACTAAAGGACAGTGAATTGGTTGAATGCAAAACAGTTAGAACTTCACCATGAGAAGAACAATTAGATTTTTGAACCTCAAAGCAAAATGGAGGTACTGAAGAAGAAGATGGATGGCATGGGCTGTTGCAATTTGAAAGTTGTTCCCGTGAATAAAATTCAGTGTCAAATAGTGATCAAGTTGGGCAATGGAATGATCCATGTACTACTACTGTTGTATCAAAGCCACTACTGAAGTACCTGCAAATTTGAAAATCACGAATTGTCAACCAGAAATACTGAAATTTCAAAGTGATCTTTCTGAGTCAATGATCAAATTTTAAAATGATTGATGGTGATACTACACAAGATGTAATGGTTGGAAGAAAGGAAAATGAGCAGTTTTCCAAAGACCGTTCAAACTCTACTGAGAACTGGACTGAGATGGTTCAGAAATTGTGCCAAAAAGATGAAGAGTTAGAACAAACTATGAAACCTCAGAGCGAGGAAGTGATTGACATGGCTCAGGCAGAATTGATAAGAACTCAGTTGAAATGGGACTGGGAGAAACGCCAAATTGAAAGAACAAAGAAAGCAAGAGTGTGAAACCACACTGAGTGAACATAAGAAGCATCTTAACATTCTTGAAGTAGCTAAAAGTGATTTTGACAAGAGAAGAAATGAAATGCTAAATGCACAAAAATATTAAATCAAAATGCGAATTTACCATATGCGAATTTGGAAAGTGGGCTTGAGAATGGAACTGTGCATACAAATGGCGAAAATGTAGACTTAAATGGAATATTCTTTTCTGAGTTGAAAACTGGAAACAGGGAAAAAAGAAACACACAGCTTGAATTATCATGTTGTTACTATGTGTAGATTCTGATAAAGCCGTTAAAGTTATTGGGAGTGGCGCCGAGGTCCCAGGTTCGATCCTGGGTCTGGGTCACTGTCCGTGTGGAGTTTGCACATTCTCCGCTGTGTTTGCGTGGGTCTCACCCCCACAACCCAAAATGTTGCAGTGTAGGTGGACTGGCCATGCTAAATTGCCCCTTAATTGGAAAAAGTTAACTGGATACTCTAATTTTAAAAACAAAAGTTATTGGGTGCAAATCGCCCATTTTAAAACAATGTGCTCGCACCAGCAGGAAAAGCAGAGTGGTTCCCGCTGGTGCTAGGAGTGTCATCGATGTGGGGATTCCCTCACCTTTAAAATGCTAAAATATTTATAGTGGATAGCAAGCCGACCAGCCTGCACTTACCAGTAGCAGGGCGGCCTCCGATCCCGGCACCAGAGATAGGTTTATCTTTCTCCCAAGATAACAAAATGGTGATCCCCGCTGATAAAGCGGACACCCCCCCACCCCTCAGCAAAGAGGAGAATCCTCGCCCTCACCACAAAAATAACGGGTCACCCCCCCCCCCACCACGAATGCATGAGGGTGACCCGTGCCCCATCCTCCTCAGTCGCCCCCCTCAGGCATCGACCCTCAGCCCACCCCGATGTGTCTCCCCCTTCAGGTCCTACCCCTTGGCATTGCCAATGATGCATTGCCCCCTGGCACCCTACCACTGACAGCCAGGGCCAGCATGTTGGACCCCAAGGGGGTGGTCAAGATGGTAAGTCCATTGTCCATGTACCCGTCTGCTGCTTCTAGGCTGTCGAGGGAAGGTCCCCTAAAGATCCTCGGGGTTGGCTGGGCTCAGGTTGGGGGTAAGGGATTGACCTCAGGACTCTCCCTCAGGATGGGGATCCCATGGTTGGACTGCCCCTTCTAGCCCTGGGAAACCTGAAGATCACCCTTGGCATGATGATTTCAGGTAGGTTTCTGATCGAAAGTTTTAATCCTTGTCATGCACCGGGAAAAACTTGAAGATAATCTCATGTGACAATCATCTGAGGAGATTTTGAGGAATAATCCATGGACACTCACTTGGGTTCAGAGTGGAGAGTGTACTTGACCACAGCCAAACTGTGTGTTTCAAGGGATGTTGAGTTACTGGGATCATTGTAACTTAATACGTACTTTGGAATCTGTGTTAATCTCAAAATCTGAGTGCATTTGTTAAACTAAGGGGGGAGTATGGGAGCATTGTAGAATAAGTTAACCTTTCATGATTAATTTATGTTTCCCTTGTTGATTAAACTAATTAGCGGCCCTGTAATTCCATTCCTCCTTGTTTTCTAAAACAAAAGTAAACGTTATGGCCTTTTCAGCCAGGGTTCCATTCTGGGTTCTTCCTGTCCAGGTATAATATCACCTGGGATTGCAACACAACCAATGCCCCCATCCACCACCCTTTGCCCTTAACCAATTCAAGTTAACTCATTTGACAGCTTTGAGAGGTTTCAATGATTTTCTGTACTTTTTACGCACAATCTTGTTTACTCATAACAATTCCAACGGGTACCTTACCTCACCCAAAGGGTGTTTTACCTCTTCAAAGGGACAGCTACCCAAATAAATCCGTCAAGTTTAGATCAGCCCTTGCCTTGTCTAATCAGCATGCTCTGAATTCCACACTCAGTGACGGCAGCTGGTGACTTAAATGTTCAGCTGCCTCCATAAACCTGGCTTGTGTGAATTCCAGGCTGATTCCCGCCCCCTTGAAAGTAGGAAATGCTGTGTCTTGGGAACTGGACATAGGGTTTTTGTCAATTCGTGCCAAGACATAGAGGCCGGGATTCTCTGAAATCCCGGCCAAGTGTTGACGCCGGAGTAAACACAAGAGTGGTGTACGCCGGCATCAACGGGCCTCCTGGCCAGCGATTCAGAAGTCCTCAGGGGGCCAGCACAGCGCGGGAGTGCTGCGCGCTGATCCGGTGCCGAAATGCGGCCCTGCACTGTGCATGCTCGTGGTACCGGCGCATGCGCGTGGTGGCCGTCTCCATGCTGGCGCATACTCGTGGTGCTGGCGCATGCGTATGGTGGCCGTCTCCGCGCTGGAAGGAGGTAGGCCTCTTCCAGATCGCGGGCACCTGCCAATCGGTACCTCCCGATTGTGAGCCTGGACGCCATGGAGGCCCCCCACAGTCAGATCCCCCCTTGGAACTCGGCGGGAATTTGTCCGTCGACGGCGGAGAATCACTGCAGGGGCCTCTTTCAGCGTCCCCAGACTGGCGCTACGTCGACCGCGCGGGCGCGATTGGGGCCGATTCTCCGGTCACCGGAGAATCACGTCCCGGCGTCGAAGTGGCGTGCCGGGAATTTCCCGTGTCACCGGCGATTCTCTGACCTGGCGCTGGCTCGGAGAATCCCGGCCAGAGGGTCTCCATCGGGGTAACATCTGGGCCCTAGTTTTTCCTCTGTGTGACTGCCTGTCTCTCCCAGTTTTATATTGGAATAAATTTCCATTCTATTGTCCCTTTGACCCCGATCCTCAGTCCATAACATCAGTGAATTAAATACAAAACCCCAGGAGGGTGATGTGGCGGGGAGGGGGGGGGGCGGTGTTTGAGGGGGGGGGGGGAGTTGGGGGGGATAACTCTGCTTTCCAGAACTCTCACTACTTCTCTGGCAAGGTCAAGGCAGGTGAGTGGAAGAACCCCAGGATATTCACCCCTTTTCTTTCTGTCGTGAACGCTGAGTTAATAATGTTAGTTATGTCTTGGTAGAGGCACTCTTGCCTCTGATTACGTCTGTGCTTTAACTTTTATTTCAGAGATTTGAGCAGGTCTTGCAGTCTGACTCTCCTGTGCTGCACTCAGAGATCCTGACTTTCCTTTGAGAGTATTCGACCGAATTTCCTGAACTTATTGGATATTTTTTGTCGACGATCCGATTGTACTTTCTAAAAATGAGCAGGAGACTCCTCCTAGTCTGAAGAATAGGCACCTGTCTAAACTATTACTGGTATATATCTCTCACTCTCTCACTGTCACTCTCACTCATTCACACAGAGTAATTCACTCACTCACCTCCTGGTCCAGACCATTAAAAGATATTTTTTTTTAAAATTATAGTACCCAATTTTTTTTTTTTCCAATTAAGTGGCAATTTTGTGTGGCCACTCCACCTAACCTGCACATTTTTGGGTTGTGGGCGTGAAATCCACACAGACATGGGGAGAATATGCAAACTCCACACGGACAGTGACCCAGGGCCGGGATTCGAACCCGGGTCCTCAGCGCCACAGTCCCAGTGCTATCCACTGCGCCACATACCACCCTGCCCAGCCCATTTATTAGGATGCCAGACACAACACTTTTGTTGCATTTGTGAACTGTGGGCAAATGGAACTCTGACAGGTAGTTAGGTTTTATGTTAAAATTTAATTTTAACACAGAATTAACCACATTAACATCAAAGAAAATTGCTTTACAATTATCAGTTAAACAGATCTTATACACAAGGAAAACCTTAAACTTATGCCTTGCACCTTCACTATAAATATTCCAACCAAGCCACCCCAATACCATTCAAATGCCACTTATAAATAAAGTGAACAGAACACGTTTACTTGCTTATCTGTGTGGAGACTTTTTGGAGAGAGAACCTTTCAAGCGAAACCTGAAAATCCTTCTGTCATGTCAGAAACTCCTGCTCATCCTGATAGCATTTGGCAAAGCAGCTGTTCACCTTAAAAACTTCTAGCAGACTACAAAACCTATATAAAACTGCAAAACTATAGCGAGACCGGGGGCGTCATTCTCCGCCGGCGGGAGTCTCCGTTTTGCCGGCGCCCGGGGGTTTCCCGACGGCGTGGGGCTGCCCCACAATGGGAAACCCCATTGACCGGCCGGTGTTACGGAGACTCCCGCCGGCCGGTCGGGGCAGAAATGTGGCGGGGCGGGTAGGAGAATTTTGCCCCTGGTTCCTCCCATCAATTATATCATCTGTATCCCACTATGCCTATGATCTACTTAGCTAGGGTTAAACACCATTCCCCATAAATTATTTATACTCTTGGGGATCCCCAGCAATCAAAACACGATTCCATTAGCCCCTTTACCTGTAACCAAATAAGTGGTTGGAAACTATTATGATCTCACCTTTTAAGACTCCTTAATTACAGTTTTAGCAGACATATAGTCTGGATAGCTTACCCTTGATTATTTACAAATATTACTGCAACTAATATACACCTTATCTAAGGCTTTTAATAACATTGGTGCCACAAATAAAAAAAATAACATCCATACCAATTTCTTACATTCATCACACTGTGAAACACCTTGCCATGTCTTGAGGTCATGAAAGGTTCGAGATAAATTCAATTTTTTTCTGTTAAAAAAAAACCAGAATTTGGAATGAACTGAAAAACACTCCGCAACAAATTTATTGAGGTTCATGCTGAGAAATGCAAATGTATTTTATACGGTGAAGATTGTGAAACTAAAATAAATTCATTGACTTCAGCCTGTTGCGCAGTACTGTAAGGGAACAGAGCTCCGAGACAAGCAAGCACCAACACCCTGGCCATGTCTCGATCAATAAAAATTAAATACTGAAACTCTCCTTTCACAAGGCTGTTGAAATCCATTCTCTAGCTTGTTTTCGAATCATTTTCAAAAGCAAGTGTGTAAGACTTGAAATTTTGCTGCTAGCCAAAGAATCTTTGGTGTTGCTATGGATCTGCAACCATCCCAGTGCTGATGTACACAGCTTACTGCGAGGTCACTGCTCCATCTCATTACTGGAATTATGCAGAGCCGCCTACACAGCTCTGTTTACAAGTGGGAGCCAGTATGATGGAGTGAACAGAACTTAGTCATCAGTGTGGACTTTGCCTAAATGCATTGCTGCTAAAGAGGCTAAAAACACTTCAGTCTTACGGACTTGAAACATGAGATGAGATTCTCCGGCTGCATTCACCCGCTGACTGGAGAATCCCACCCGAGGTCAATGCGTTGTCGGCATCTCGCCCATGGTGTTCTTGTGGTGGGTGGGGCGGAAGAATCTAGTCCATTAAGTATGTTTCTCTCTCCAGAGATGCTGCCACACCTGCTTAGTTTTGTGTTTTTATTACCGGGGCGGGACAGTGGTTAGCACTGCTGCCTCACAGCACCAGGGACCCAGGTTCAATTCTGACCTTGGTGACTGTCTGTTTGTAGTTTGCACTTACTCCCCATGTTGGCGTGGGTTTCCTCCAATGCTCCGATTTCCCCCCACAGTCCAAAGATGTGCAGGTTAGGTAGATTGGCAATGCTAATTTATCCCTTAAGGTCCAGGGGTGTGCAGGTTAGGTTTTGGGATTGCGGAGATAGGGCGGGGTGGACACTCATAAATGGTGTTGCCGATTCCTTTTCTACTTGGTCTTTTCTGTGGCTCTGTTCCAATTAGGGCAATCAGTGAATTTGCCTTTCTTTCTTTGCTATCTCTGTCCGAATGCTTAGAGTCGCCAGGTATCGAATGATACCACCACAAGTTTCAACCGGCTATCAATCAAACACCAGTTAGTTAGTTCAATGTCAAGGGTACTTTATTTACACGCAATTAGTCATGCAACATAAACGCTACTAGTTAACTACACCTATCAACTAAGACGACCTGTATTTAACTTCGGGCACCCTGCTTAGATCAGAAAACAGTGGCCGCTGTTCAATTCTGGATCTCTCGGGTTTGGGTTCGAAGGAGTAACTGCTGCTCAGCTGGGCTTATCCGTCTGGTAGCGGGCGTTGAACTTGGACTCGCTTCTGGTGTTGCTGCAATTGGAGATGACCGTGACCGGGGTACCAAGGCCAAAAGAGAACATATGGCGAACTCTTCTTCTTATACTCGGGGGTTTTCGCGCTCTTTTGGGCGGTCCTTCGATTTGGGCCTTACTAATTGGGTGATCCCTGATCACTCCGTTTGATTCCTTAGCCAATAAGTGGACGGGGATCTGGATGGCTGGGCGTGTCCCAAGCGGTCACTGACCCCGTTGTTTGCGTTTCCCTTGAACAGGGAGTGGCACCGAAATGTCTGGGACTGTACCGGTTGCTTGAGTACCAGTCCTTTGTTTTGGTGAAGATGGGCCATAAAATGTTAATCGGCCCCATTAAAATGCTAATTGGACGGAGTTTCGATATAGTCTGGACTTTTTTCTGACAAATGTGCATTTTAGGCTCTGAGCCTGCCTGAGTCTTGGCTTGTCCACTTTACTCGCCAGGCTTTGCGAGTTTCTCTGTACCTAGTTGGAAGTGACCATCCCAGATGGCTACACTGGCCAGAGTGCTCATTTGAAGGGTCGGTGCAGACTTAATGGGCCGAATGGACTCCTACTGCACTGTAGGGATGCTATGAACTGCAGGAGCTGGGTTACAGGAGAGATGACCAATTCAGCATTTCAGGGCTGGTCGAGTGATCAGCGCTCACTTGACTAGCCAGCTGGTGTGTGATGCGGAGTGAGGCCGGCAGCGCAGGTTCAATTCACCTACCACCTGTGGTTATCCATGAAGGATTCTCAATCGTGCCCCTCGCCTGAGGTGTGGCGATCCTCAGGTTAAATCACGACAAGTCAACTCTCGCTCTCAAAAAGGGAAAGCAGCCTATAGTCATTTGGGTCTATGGTGACTTTACCTTACTTTACCTGATCAGCAGGGTAACATTTCTGCCGGCCCAAAAACCAGATGGAGAATGTGGTAATGGTGCTGTAGTGGTCATTTCAGTGGGTTACTAATGCAGAGGCCCAGGTGATTGTTCTGGGGACATGGATTCAAAATTCAATAATCTTTTTAAAATCTGGAAGCAAAGTTAGCCTCAGCAAATGTGATCATGAAATTTATGGGCCCTGGAGGTTTGTAGAAGAGGACTCCTCTGCTTTGCAGTCAAAAGCCAGCAGAGTGTGATCTGGTGGGCTTCAAATTTGGCTTGGGCCTCAGGCCACATGGAACAAATTTATTGACCACCTAAAGGCCTCAATTGACACGAGGATTTGTGGGCCGCTGGCGCCTCCCCCACCACGTGCATAATTGTGGTGGGTTGGGAGTGAGAAGGTAGGTGTTGGCAAAGATGCACATGGCATCGCATCCCATTTTACACCGCACCAACCGCACCACCCACCCCCGCAGAGTAAAATTAAGCCCGCTGAGTCGCCAGATGGCTATCCATGTTCTTCATGCCAAACACAGTGTAGAACAGAATCTATCTTAGTGGATAGAAAGCCAAGGGGCTGTCCCTATCATCATTGCTGGTAGATGCTGAGGAGACCAGACTCCAGCAAGAACAGCTCGGCTTTAATCTTTGTGAGATACTCCAAACAAAAATTACTTCAGTAAAAAGCTTACCCAAACCATTTATTTATCTGGGCCCCAGCTCTCGGGTCTGTTAATGCGTGTCTCTGCTCTGTATAAAATGCAGATCTTACCAAGTGGTCTCTCACAGGATGGATAATTCGATTAAGATGATATTGAGGATGTTGGGTAAGAGGGAGGTGCGATGATATGCATAAGGCAAGTTTGCACATAATGTTATAAGGAAGGAAATGAATTGTTGCTACTAACCTTACAAGCTACTGGCATCTGGTGCTCAACATGCGATAAAACTTCAAAGCCTGGGGTGGAAGTCACCAAACACCTCAACAGCTTCGGACTATCGGTAACATAGATGAGAATTGGAGGGTGTTTGATCAATAGTTTAAACTTCATGTTGCAGCCCTTGATCTGCAGACATAGCCTGCTGAGAGGTGTATCACATTGCTGCTTACTGTAGCTGGTCTATTGCAATCTTCAATACATGAATCTCTGTAATTTTGGCATGAAGGCAGAAGAGGTGACAACCGCAATTTGTGTTGTGACGCAGCTGAATAAGAAACGTGCTCCCAGTGCAGGCGGCTATTTTGAGCAGCCGACCCGATACTCCATTTTGTGTCCGCGATGTGGCAAGCGGCATGTGCCACGGCAATGCCCTGCTTATGGAAAAACATGTGCCATCTGCAATGGCAGGAATCATTTTGCAACCCAATGT
The DNA here is from genome assembly GCF_047496885.1 of Scyliorhinus torazame. Taxonomy (NCBI): domain Eukaryota; kingdom Metazoa; phylum Chordata; class Chondrichthyes; order Carcharhiniformes; family Scyliorhinidae; genus Scyliorhinus; species Scyliorhinus torazame. Next base: position 144,824,840 of record NC_092713.1, read on the forward strand.
TATACAAGGAAAAGGCCTGAACAAGGAGTATCAGCGCTGTTTATGAGGTGTGCCTGGAGGACACGTTCTTTGTAGTTGTGATCTCCAGTGAAGGCAAGGAGACTCAAGTGAGATCAAATAGCAATGTATTTGTTTCAATCCGCAACAATGGTAAATTCAATGAATTAACCATTAAATTGTATTAAAATTCCCAAAGTCTCCAGCTCTCGGCGGCCAGATAATTACAGTCACCAGGTTTGTAAGTTGAAACACAATTGCTGTTTATTTATACTAAGAACTATCATGAAATATGCAGTAAATGCAACTGGATAACGACAAGTTAATACCTACTACCCCCGTACCTGTCCCACCCTCTACCTATACACACCAGAAAGGGGTAAAAATGATGAGCATGAAGGTCAAAAGATGAGTCTTTGTTTCAAAAGGGTGGTCCTTTAACACGCTTTCCTCACAGAATGCTTACTGATCAAAGTCTCCGGTTTATAGCTGGTAATAATCTTCCTTGCAGAGTCGTTCATTCAGGGTCCCTGCAGGTTATGTAATTCAGTTCTTACAGGCATCAGGCCTTCTAGAGACACTTTATTTCTTAACAAACTGGGCCTTCAGCTCGTGGTTTGATCTCAGTCATTTGTAGTCTCAAGGAAACGACACCCAGACTTGCTGGAGAGTGAGTCAGCCCTCACAGTGGCCTTCTCGAGTGGTTTAGTCAGATCTTTTCTGGAGAGAGTTAGTTAGATCCCTCCATCCATGCTGCAGAATCAAAAGTGGAACCTCGTGACTTTGAACAAATTCCGTGGGATCAGATCCAATCACTATCTGTTACCGGGCCGAACACAGCCTTTTGGGCTCGTTCATTGGCCACCAGGGAAATCAATTAAACTGAGTCATCACTGACACTGGCTAGTCTGCAATCACCAGTCTAAAACTGCACAACATAGAACATACAGTGCAGAAGGAGGCCATTCGGGCCATCAAGTCTGCACCGACCCACTTAAGCCCTCACTTCCACCCTATCCCCATAACCCAATAACGCTCCTGACCTTTTTGGTCACTAAGGGCAATTTATCATGGCCAATCCACCTAACCTGCATGTCTTTGGTCTGTGGGAGGAAACCGGAGCACCCGGAGGAAACCCAGGCAGACACGGGGAGAACGTGCAGACGCGGCACAGACAGTGATCCAGCAGGGAATCGAACCTGGGACCCTGGAGCTGTGAAGCCACAGTGCTGTCCACTGTGCGACCGTGCTGCCCTATCCAGCCTTCTGGATTTCCTCTGTTCGAATTAAAGGCACAGTCCACTGCTTCCTTCTGCTTGAATTAAAGATGCAGGCTGTCTTAAAGACGCACGTCCATAAATCATCCATGAATCAAAAATGTAATGGCAAAATAACTGAAAGAGGAAATAAGGGAATAAGCAGGTAGACCCTTGCATGTGTGACTGGGGCGTTCTTGCAGGACGCCTGTATGACACTCTTGGGAAGGGCTTGCCATTTGCAGAACGTTTAGTGTATCGATCCAGCCACATCACTGTTGCGAGCATTATGAAAGTTGTTATTTTACTGGTTATTTATCCCAATGCAGTGCAATTCATTAATCATAAAGATAAATGGCACAGTGATAACAGTCAACTTGATACCGGTGCGAGGGCTCATCAACCTGTCTGATTTTTAAAAAGCTGCCAATTCAACCAAAAATAATTACAAGAACGATATTATTAAAATATTATAATGGTAACAAAATCTCGTCGTTAGGAGCATGTGAGCTTGATGTCGATGTCAAAAACAAAATTTACAAGTTGAAATTTTCTGTGGTGGTGGCAGACCACGAGTGTTTAATTGGAGTTGAGGTTTGTGAGAAGCTACAGCTTGTCCGATGGATCTATTGTGCAGATAATGCCACAACAGGCTCTCGTTCCTCAGGAGGCTCCATATTGAATGATTTCCCTGAAATTTTCCAAGTTTTGGTACGTTACCATACACATACAAGATTCAATTGAAGGAAGATGCAAAGCCTGTGATTCATGCGTCAAAATATGTGCCGGTGCCATTAAGGGATAAACTAAAGGCAGAGCTAGAGAGAATGATTGCCTTGGGTGTCATTGAGTGTACTGAAGTGCCTACAGACTGGATTAATTCGATGGCATATATAAAGAAGCGCAACAAAGTACCTCCACAATTTGACAATGTCAAATTAAGAGAAGAAATTAAGAAGGACCCAATGTTCGAAAAGGTGAGAAGATATCTTTGTGAAGGATGGCCCACAGAATTCTGCATCGGTTTCTATAATGTGAAAGCAGAGTTGAGTGTTGCAGATGGAGTTTTGCTGCGGAAAAAGCTAATTCTAATTCCAAAATCTTTAAGATCGTTGGTTCTGAGGGAACTCCATGCAGAGCACAGTGGAAGGAAAAAGTACAAAAAGAAGGCCGAAGACAAGGTTTATTGGCTGGGCATCCTCCGGGCTTTCAACACAATGGTACGAAACTGCTCACGGTGCAGGGGAGTGAACGTCGGCACACAGTGCGGGAAGCAAACAAAAGGCACTCAGTGCAAACTGCTTCAGTTCCATGTGTTGGAGAAATCTGCTCATTCATAAGCAGAGAAGCAACCACTCTGTGTAAAAAAAAGAGAAGGGGGCAAGGGAGAAATTTCAAGCCAAACCCACAAAGAGATTTGCTGATGAATCTATGGAATGCCTCAAACCATAGTGATGTAACCTCCAGAAGAAGTATGCAACAGTCCTAAAAATCTGAAGAACATACGGAGCAAACACAAAAGGATGATACTCAATACGTGAAGAACATCAAACGCAAGCAACAGAAAGAACGTGACGATTCCTTGCCAGTTCAGTAGACACAGAGAAGGTCTACAAGAATAAGGCGCAAGCCAGAAAGACTGAACTTGTAACAGACTGTAAAAAAAACATTGTGTACATGTATATAGTTATGCATATCATGATGAAACGTAAAAAGTAATTTAATGCAGGTAAATAATTTCATTTCTACAAAGGAAAGAGGATGTGATAAAGCAAGTTTGAACATAATGTTATGCACGGCCTACGACCATTAGGTGGCATGGTAAACCCATCTCGTGACCCTGTAGTCAGGGAGTTGGGAATCGGTTTTCCTGGAGGACAAACGCATTTTGCAGTAGTTCCATAATAGTTGATTAGTGTTAGTAGTTTATTATTTATTTATCTTAGTTATCTTATCATGCATTTGTTCTACAATATATTATTTAAACTACATGTTGAGTAATTCATTCACTTCAGCCGGGCTACAGAACATGACAGGGAGCTTTGGCTGTCCCCAGTTCCCTCAGTTTCTTCTCCAGAACTTTAGAACTACCCATTTCACAGATCAGGTGTTGGCTCGTGCATTCCAAGCACTAAGTGCATTCCAATCACTCAAGCATGTGATTTCACTGCACTTCTCTCTCTTTGATCTGGTCAATGTTTACAAACACTATTAGGTTTCACTTTTAGGTCACTTCAGAGTGAAAGGATATGAATGGAACAAAACTGCAGGTGATTTTTACAAGCTGCCAATCACAGACCAGGACTCCAAAACTATGATAGCTTGCAGCTAATGGATCTCTGGAACAGACCCAGGCACAGCTGATCTCCTTGGAGGAGTGGACCTCCATTATATAAGCATTGCAGCTATAATGTCTCCCACTGCCCCTGTCTGGACTGCTCTCTAGCATCAGGACAGGTATCCCTTGTCTGTGTGTGGCGTCTCTGTGTGTTTCCGAAGGGGGGGGGTCTGTGTTTGGGAGGGATCTATGGAAGGGGTTCCTTGAGGCAGGGAGTCCCTGTGGGGATTCCCCATTACAGGGGTCGCTGGCAGGGGTCCCTGTATTTCAGTGGTCCCTAGTACAGGGGATTCCTGGGGGGGGGGGGGGGGGAGGGTCAAGTCTCCCACTTACTTGAGTGTGGGGGGGGGGGGGGGCGCCCAGGCAAACCAGGGATGGGGGTTACTGGGTAATGTGTGGGGGTTTGTAGCCGATTTAAGGTGCGGGGGGGGGGCTAGTTTGCGGTGTGGGGAGGGAGTGGCCGGTTGCGGGACCTCGCTATAGGGCTACCCGCTGAAGATGGCAACTCAATAGCAGGATTCCCTGAGAATCACTGGTACTTCACGGCATACATAAATTTGCATGGTGTGGAACATTAAATTGCATCACGCTTTACGATCACAAGGGGATCATAAACCTGGTGCACTTCAGCTCCGATGGGAGAACGGAGAATCATGCCCCATATATTTTGCTGTTCTGGATGCTCCATAGCTGGTGAATTGGGGGGGGGGGTGTTAATCTTCAGAATGTTCTAGAGCTGATGTACACTGGGAGCTTTACTGTTCCTGATGTTCCAGAGCTGTTGTGCAGTGGGTGCTTTACTATTCCTGATGTTCCAGAGCTGATGTGCACTGGGTGCTTTACTGTTCCTGATGTTCCAGAGTTGATGTACACTGGGAGCTTTACTGTTCCCGATGTTCCAGAGCTGATGTATACTAGATGCTTTACTGTTCCTGATGTTCCAGAGCTGATGTACACTGGGAGCTTTACTATTCCTGATGTTCCAGAGCTGATATATACTGGGTGCTTTACTATTCCTGATGTTCCAGAGCTGATGTACACTGGGAGCTTTACTGTTCCTGATGTTCCAGAGCTGATGTACACTGGGAGCTTTACTTTTCCTGATGTTCCAGAGCTAATATATACTGGGTGCTTTACTGTTCCTGATGTTCCAGAGCTGATGTACACTGGGTGTTTTACTGTTCCTAATGTTCCAGAGCTGATATATACTGGGTGCTTTACTGTTCCTGATGTTCCAGAGCTGATGTACACTGGGAGCTTTACTATTCCTGATGTTCCAGAGCTGATATATACTGGGTGCTTTACTATTCATGATGTTCCAGAGCTGATATATACTGGGTGCTTTACTGTTCCTAATGTTCCAGAGCTGATATATACTGGGTGCTTTACTGTTCCTGATGTTCCAGATCTGATGTACACTGGGAGCTTTACTATTCCTGATGTTCCAGAGCTGATCTCTACTGGGTGCTTTACTATTCCTGATGTTCCAGAGCTGATATATACTGGGTGCTTTACTGTTCCTAATGTTCCAGAGCTGATATATACTGGGTGCTTTACTGTTCCTGATGTTCCAGTTCTGATGTACACTGGGAGCTTTACTATTCCTGATGTTCCAGAGCTGATCTCTACTGGGTGCTTTACTATTCCTGATGTTCCAGAGCTGATATATACTGGGTGCTTTACTGTTCCTAATGTTCCAGAGCTGATATATACTGGGTGCTTTACTGTTCCTGATGTTCCAGAGCTGATGTGCACTGGGTGCTTTCCTGTTTCTGATGTTCTCGAGCTGGTGTACACTGGCTGTTTTGCTGATCTCAATTATCCAAACTGCATGTTTTACTACTCTGGAGCTGGATCGGTCTACCTTGCCTCCTTCAATTCTTCAACATTTGTTGGATTCCTTTTGCCAGTTGCATTTATTTCTTCCCTTCCCTACCCCATAATGTTTTATTCGTATCATCCTTTTAACCATCCCTCATTCCCTTGGTTTCTCTTCCCTGTGAAATTAATTGCCCCTTAATTGGAAAATAAATGGGTCCTCTGAATTTTTTTTTAAAGTTTGTGAAGGTGGGGGTGGTGGTTTGGGCCGGGGTGGTGGTGGGTGGTGATGTTCGACTTTTGGGCTACACTATTGAAAAACAAAAGCATGTGTCCACAAATCAGACAGCTTCACATTTTCTGGCAGTTCAGTCATTTTATCTCCTTCGGCAAGTGGGGCAAAGTAAGTGTGCTTTTTGACAACAATAACTGTGGGGATATTATCAGGTTTCTTTTTCTCAGAAAGGCTTAAGTCTTAGCATTAAAACCTGAAAGGAGCTATTCAAAGATACTAAAACCCCGACGGACAAATTTAATCGACTGATATGACAAATAAATGTTCTGATTTTATTTGCAACCTAATTTTATCGACTAGCAATTGCAGAGAAAAGTGGCGGCCCTTTCCAAGCCCAGAATGCATTGATCAGTTTGCCTTCAACTTGCTTTTATTCATAGTTCCTTCTCACTGACCATTTGGGCTGAAAGGATTTTGTCAGACTTCAGCAGTTTCTCAATGGTAATGTTCAAAATGTTCCTGACTCCTTCAGTTCTGATTTGCTGATGTTTTACTTTGATTCAATCACAAAAATGTGCCACAAAAGACCGACATTTTGTCATAAAGTAAAATGACAAAGAAAGAGCAATCAGACAGTTCTGCAGGGGGTACATGTTTCGTACAGAGCACTCAACATCGCCTGGAAATGCAAGACATTTCCCTCTGCATTATTTGGGGGTTTTCCTGATTACCCTCCCCAAATTTGTGTGGAGAACTCCGATTATGAATTAATCCAAAATCACAGCAGCCGGATGGGAGACAACCAAGGAAATTCCTAATGACAATATACAGTCAGGGATCACGGAAGAAGTTTCCTTCCCCTCCATCTCCCAGCAAGTTTAGAAAAGCAAACATTCCTCCACACTGTGCTGCCAATCCTCCCCTATTTAACTTGCCATTTAGTTCAGATGGATCTTCCACCTTGTCATAGAAAATCCATTTGGAAAATACCTGCCATATGGTAAGAAAAAACAATGTGACCTAAAAACTGACTATGATGTGGCTGAGCATTTTTTTTTAAATTGCCATTTAGTCATTGGCTGTAAAGCGCATTGGGGGCATCCTAACACCATTATGGTATTTGCAAACAAGTTCCAAGGGGTAAACTCGCCCCCTCCTGTTCCTATGCTCCGATGGAGTTAAAGGATTGAGAAGATTGGAGCAGCAGAAATTTGAAGTGATGGCAAGGTTGAGGGGAGGAGGTGAGAGCAGCAGGGCGGGAAAGAGGATTTCAGTCCAAAGATGTGCGCGTTAGGCAGATTAACCATGCTAAATTTTCCCTTCGTATTCAAAGATGTGCAGGTTAGATGGCGTTGCGAGGATAGGATGGGGGACTGGGCCTAGGTAGGGTGCTCTTTTGGAGGATCCGTGCAAACCTGATGGGCCAAGTGGCCTCCTTCTGCAGGAAATCTATGATTCCATTATTGGATGGAAGGAGCAGCGGAGGGAGATGGCATTTCAGGAAGTTTTAAACAGGTTACGCTGTTGAGCAACGGTGCTATTGCACTGGGCACAGGAGCCAAAGGGACTCAGTGAAATATAAATATATTTCATGAAATTGTATATATAAATAGGAATAGGTATTACTCACAGCAGGCTGGAAAATAAGGATGAGAGACAGTGTTACAGAAAACAAGTTGTGATACCTTACAAAAGAAAGGAACTAATGGCAAAAATTTGTAAATTACCGTTCAAATATCATTGTGTTCAATTCAGGGCAGGAAAATTTGGAATAGATGTGTGGTAGCGTGGCCCCTTTAAAGGGCGTGTCCTCGCGGTCCACGTGACCGGCTCAGAGCCTTTTGTGTGGGAGTGGGTGAACCCTGACCAATGAGGGATCAGCGTGGGTTTTGGGGAATGGGTTTCTGGTCACAGTGAACCCAAGAGCCAGAGTTTAACTGTGTCTCTGTGCCTGTACATAAGTTACCCTTGTTAGTTGCCAATAAACACTACATTACTGCCAATTACCTGGTATTGTCTTGAGCCACCACATTGGCGATGAGGATGAGATTGATCGCAAGCTGCAGTTGTTGAATTCAAGGTGGGAAGGAAAGCCTCCAAGAGCAACACAGAGTCAGAAAGCATTGACGATACCAGAGAACAGCACATGAAAAATGCCCATGAATGGAACGTTAGACCCATTCGATCAGGTGGCCAAAGACTGGAGCCAGTATATTGAATGGCACCATTACTTATTCATGGCAAATGAAATAATGGGGGAAGATAAACAGACGATACCCTATTAATAGTTTGTGGGCCAGCAACCTATAACCTTATTGAATGAGCAAAACGTTATTTGATGTTCCATGGAGGCTCATGACACAAAGTAATTTGACCAGTTGGCGAAGCTAATCAGGGAGCATTGCGACCCCAGACACTCTATCATACTACAGAGATACAATGCATCTGTCAGGGACCCAAGAGAGACGGTCTCCGCTTTCATTGCCAGACTCAGGCAAATAGCTAAGCACTGCGAGTTTATTAATTACAATAATAATAACAATAATAACAATAATAATCTTTATTGTTACAAGTAGGCATCCATGAACACTGCAATGAAGTTCCTGTGAAAAGTTTTGCGTAGCACTGGGCGACATGCTCCATGATGATTTAGTATGCAGTATTAACAACATAAGTGTACAAAAGAAGCTTCAGGCTGAAACAAAGATTACCCTCTGCAGAACGATTGAGATCACTCAAGAGACCGAGTCTGCTGAGAGAGGCGAGTAAGATCCTCAATGTGTGCAAGAGGACGATGGGAACGCGTTTTGGGGCAGTATGGCTGAAAGGCGCGCAGCCAGGCCAACAGGCACAGAGGAAGCTCAGCCACGATCCCAGGAGCTGGATTGTAGTGAATGGCCAGGAAAGAACTTGGGCTGTCAGCTGAGGAGTAAGGATGACTGTTATTGGTACAGGGGAGATCATCCCCAGGAATTGTGCTGCTACCGAGAGTCTATCTGTATTCGGTGAAACAGGGAGGGCCATATTCAGGTACATTGCTGTGACAGGGACAATGTGCCAATTTAAAAAATACAGTAAACAACTGCAACATTGAACAAAGTGGAGAAGAATTTGGATGAGGAGTCTGAAACATACAGATTGAACGTGGTGAGAATGAGCAAAACAGCCTCGATTGAAATAATTCTCACAGCAAATGGAAGACCACTAAAGCTGGAGGTCGACACTGGAGCATCGAACAGGTGTGAGTGAACAAACGTTTAGATATCTTTGAGGAGGTTTTCAGTCTTTGGACTTGAGTGAGACAACAGCAAAGCTGGTGACATATACGGAAGGAGACCCTAAAAATATTGGGAGCAAACATAACTCAAGTGTCAAATCTGCAACAAGGTGCCCAGTTATCAATGATCATTGGTGAGGGACATTGATCAAGCCTAATAGGGTGAGGTTGGTTGTGTCAAATCAAGTTGAACTGGTTGGAAATTTTTTCAATCTCAGACTACGTTTTTCAGGAAGTCTTGAACAGATACAAAGAGGTGTTCCAGAATGAGTTGGGCGGAATAAAGGGAGTAAAGGCCAAGATATATGCCAACCCAGACTCAACACCCAGTTTTTTTAGAGCAAGACCAATCCTTATGCCTTGCACCAAAAAGAGGAAGCCAAAGTTAAATGCCTGGAAGAACTAAGAATCATTACACCCGTGAAATTTTCAGAATGGACAGCCATCATCGTTCCTGTATTAAAGCTGGAACATTCCATTAGGATACGCAGGGCCTACCATCTTACAATCAGCCAGGCAGCTCAAGCAGATAAATACCCAATTTCACAAATTGAAAACTATTATGCAAAGCTGGCGAGATCCTTGCATGCACCAAACTGGACCTCAGTCATGTGTGCTTGCAACTGGAACCGGATGAAGATGCTCAAAAGTTAGCAGCAATAAACATGTATAAAGATCTTTTTCAATACATCAGATTGCCTTTTAGTATCTCCTTTGCCTGCGCGATATTCCAGTGCCCAATGGAAAATTTCCTTCAAGGCATCCCAATGGTTGTGGTCTACCTGGCTGATGTCCTATTTACAGGACCATCACATGAGGAGACCTTAGCAAGTTTGGAAGAAGTCTTAAGAAGATTCTGAGATGCGGGAATCCAACTCAAGCATGAGAAGTGCACTTTCCAAGTTGGTGAGGTCACGTACCTAGGGTTCAAAGTAGATCCAAAGGGTCTATATCCCCTTGAAGACAAGTTAGGAGCCATAAGAGAAATCTTGACACCTAAGAACGTGGCAGAGTTAAAGTCCTTCTCAAGGATGGTAAACTATAATGGTCATTTTATTCCAAATCTCGCAACAGCATTGGCACCATTGCATATGTTCTTGAAGAAAAATCAACAGTGGAAGAGACACAGAAGTTAGCCTTCCAACATTTTAAGCATATCTTGCAATCTTCGAGCCTGCTGGTTCATTCTGGCCAGAGAAAACTATTATTCTGACCTGTGATGCTTTGCCATATGGGATAGGGGCAGTCCTATCCCATACAATGGAGGACAATTGCCTTTGCTTCAAGAACGCTTTCTGTTGCTGCGCATAAATATGCAAAAATTGAGAAGGAAGGCCTTGCCGTAATCTTCGGCGTCAAGAATTTTCACCAGAATGCACACGTCAGTCTGACATTTCACCACCATAACTAATCACAAGCCCTTGCTTGGGCTCCTTCGTGAGGATAAACGGATAGCGTCAATTGCCTCTGCTCAAGTTAAACAGTGGACCTTGTTGCTGCCGGCCGATGACGAGATTTTTCAGCACAGGCCAGATTACACAGCTTTCAACTTCTGATGCATTGAGTGGGCTCATGCTTCCGAAGAACCTACGTCCCCACTGGTGCCTCAAGGAATTGTCTTAGCATTGAACATTTTGTACACCTTGCTGGTTTTGGCCGGCCCCATAAAACATTGGACACATGGGACCAGCTCTGTCCGAAGTGAAACGTATGATCTTAACCGGACAACACCACAGCAAACCTGACCAATTAAGACCGTACCTCACTTAAAAGGACAAACTCAGTTGTGAGGTTGGAGTAATACTTTGGCGTTCCTGAGTGGTAGTGCCACCCTGTACCTGAGAGCCAATATTAAGAATTACATAGTGCCCATCCACGTCAGACAAAGGTGAAAATACTTGCTCATAGCTACATATGGTGACCTGGCATAAACAAGGACATTGAAAGCATAGTGAGCCAGTGCAACTCTTGCCCGGCACAGCACCTAATCTCTACCCTTGGAAGTGGCCTGGACCCCGTGGGACGAGGATATATGTGGATATCGCTAGTCCCTTCTGGGACAAAATGTTCCTCGTTTTGGTTGATCATTCAAAATGGTTGGAGGTTCAAGTGATGGGAGGGACGACATTGGCGGCCACAGTAGCGTCTTGCGGCGAGTTTGCTATGCATGGCCTCCCTGAAGTGATAATGTCGGACAATGGCATCTCCTTCACTGGTGAGGATTTTCAGCGTTTTGTGAGAACTAATGGCATTTGCTATATCAGGACAGCCCCCTATCACCCCGCCTCAAATAAGTTAGTGGACAGAACTATACAAACTTTCAAGGCAGCTGCGAAGAAGCTGGCCAGCTGACCACTACGTTTTACGTTGGCCAACTTTTTTTCTCCTACAATACTACCCCCTATGCTACTACGGGTATCACACTGGCAGAACTACTGATGGGCCGTCGGTTAAGGACCTGGTTAGATTTGGTCTTCCCAAACTTGGCGGGGAGGATAGAGGCACAGCAGGCCTCCCAAAAGAAACAACACACTATACAAAAAGGGGACAACCTTTCCAAGTAGGGAACCTGGTCCTTCTCGGAAACGTTGCCTCAGGGCCAATATGGTTACCAGGCCAGATCATGTCCAAGTCAGGGCCAGTTTCATATGTAATGGACTTGGGTGGCAAGATAGCAAGGAAACACTGAGACCAATCTCGGAACAGTTGGAGCGAGGCCCCATCATTGATCCAGGAACAAGCTACAGAAGGGAATCCCAGGGAAATTGTCTGATCATTTGGTGCTCTGACAGAAGTGTTTGGACGTTCTTCTCTAGTATTCCTCAGCCTTATATTTCTTATAGACTTTTTTTTATTTGTCCCTGGGATGTGGGCGTGGCTGGCTGGGCCATCATTTGTTGCCCATCCCTGAGAGCATTTAAGAGTCAACCACATTGCTGTGGATCTGCAGTCACATGTAGGCCAGACCAGGTAAGGTTGACAGATTTTCTTCCCTAAAGGACAATAGTGAACCAGATGTTTTCTTTTTGAAACAACAATTGACAATGGTTTCATGGTCATCGTTAGTCATCATCCAGATTTTTAAAATTACATTCAAATTTACCATCTGCCCTGCTGGGATTCGAACCCATGTCCCCAGAGCATTACCCTGAGTCTCTGGATTACTAGTCCAGTGACAATACCACTACGTCACTGTTTCCCCTAGTCTGCTTGTAATTACGTTAACTGAAGAATCTAAGGGGGGGGAGGGGCTTGGTAGCGTGGCTCCTTTACGGGGCGTGTCTGCGTGGTCCACGTGACTGGCTCAGGGCCTATCATGTGCGAGCACATGATACCTGACCAATGAGGGATCAGCGGTTCCCAGGGGGCGGGGTTCTTGTCAGAGTGAACCCGAGAGCCAGAGTTTAACACCAGTATTAGAGACTCTGCCTGGATATGTTACCTTTGTTACTTGCCAGTAAACACTTCTTCATTTCTGCTGTCTACCTGATCTTGTCTCTAGCCACCGTAGGATGACAAGCCTTGGAGAAGCTGCAATAGACATTTAATAGGTTTTAGTTTACCGAGTGTGAACTATTTTACTTATGTGGAGAGACCAGAAAAGCTGAAATTGTTCTCCTTAGAGTAAAGAAGATTAAGGGGAGATTTGCTAGAAGTGTTCAAAATTATGAGGGCCTTGGATAGAACAAATAGAGAGAAAATATTTTCACTGAAAACACTGCCAGTCGTCAAATGATTTAAGGTAATTGGCAATAAAGCCAATTGGGAGCTGTGGAGAATTTGTTTTTCTACTCAATGAATTGGTCTAATCTGAATTGCATTGGCTGAATGGGTGGTGAAAGCGGATTCAATTGTACCATTCAAAAAATAAGTGAATGCATGTTTAAAAACGAAACTTTGCAGGTACCTGTGAAATGAGCAGTGAGTATTTGTGAAATTGTGCCAGTATGAAATTGTCCAGTTTGGCAGGAAGTGTAATAAAGAAGCATATTATCTGAATGGTGAGAGATAGCAGAGCCTTGAGGTGCAGAGGGATCTGGATGTCCTAGTGCATGAATCACAAAAGGCTAAAATGCCTGTCCCGCTGGCGTAAATTAAACCGCCTACCTTACCGGCGGGACAAGGCGGCGCGGGCGGGCTCCGGGGTCCTGGGGGGTGCGGGGCGATCTGGCCCCAGGGGGTGCCCCCACGGTGGCCTGGCCCGCGATCGGGGCCCACCGATCCGCGGGCGGGCCTGTGCCGTGGGGGCACTCTTTCCCTTCCGCCTTCGCCACGGTCTCCACCATGGCGGAGGCGGAAGAGACTTCCTCCACTGCGCATGCGCGGGAATGCTGTCAGCAGGCCGCTGACGCTCCTGCGCATGCGCCGCCCGGAGATGTCATTTCCGCACCAGCTGGCGGGGCACCAAAGGCCATTTCCGCCAGCTGGCGGGCGGAAATTCGTCCGGTGCCGACCTAGCCCCTCAATGTTGGGGCTTGGCCCCCAAAGATGCGGAGCATTCCGCACCTTTGGAGCGGCGCGATGCCCGTCTGATTTGCGCCGTTTTGGGCGCCAGTCGGCGGACATCGCGCCGTTTCCGGAGAATTTCGCCCAGGGCCACGACCCGTGGGTGGGTCATGGGGCCATCGGTTGTGGCATTCCCGATCGCGGGAAAAAGTGCCCAGCAGTCGGGACCGGCTTTGTAAAATGCGTGCCCTTTCAGCAGTGTGCAGAGCGCTGACCCAGGGGCAGTGGACATACTCCTGCCTCGAATTTGTATGGACAGCCCTGTACTGTGTAATTGCATGATTCTACTCTATGAAAGACACCAAGTGCACACATTTTTTTTTATTCATGGCTTGTGAGACCATTTCAGACAGCAGTTAAGAGCCAACCATATTGCTGCGAGTCGGGAGTCCAGATCTAGGTAGGAAGGCAAATTTCCTTCCCTGAAGGAGATTAGTGAAGCAGATGGTTTTTCTTTACGACAATCGACAATGGTTTCATGGTCATCATTGGACATTAATTCCAGATTTTTATTTAATTCAAATTTCACCATCTGCCATGGTGGGATCAGAACCCAGGCCCCCTGAGCATTACTCTGGATCTCTGGAATACTAGTCCAGTACCAATACCACTACAACATTGCCTCTCCTGTACACAAGATACTTAACAAATAATAAATTGTCGAATGATAGGTTATACAGGGAGTGTTTCTAGTCAGCAGTTACATGGTAATCAGAGTTTCAATACTGGCACAGTGGGCGTCCCAATTCTAGTATTGATAAAGATGGAGCAACATGTTCTCAGGAGCAGGATTGGTCATTTCAGTATTTAGAGAGGTTGGATGACCACGCTTTTACAGTGGCCCCAATCTAAACCACAGTTGGCTGGATTTTCCAGACAGGATGCTGAAAGAATTTTTTTCTTGATGGGGGAATCCAGCTCGAGGAGATGCAGGTTCAAAATGAGGGAGTTTCCTATTCATCGTGAGGATGAAGAGGAATTTCTTCTCCCAGAGGGTTGTGAATCGCTGGAATTCTCTACTGCAGAGAGCTGTGGAGACTGGGTCATGGAATATATTCAGGTCTGAGCTAGACAGGCTTTCAAGCAGGGGAGTTAAGGGTTCTGCAGGACAGTCAGGAAGGTGATATTAAGGCCACCATCAGATCATCCATGACCATATTGAATGGCAGAGCAGGCTGAAAGGGCTGAATGCCCTTCTCCTGCTCCTATGTACCTGGAAGACCGAGTAGGTAAAAGGAGGCAAAGAGGTAAGTGCCTTTATTATTTTCCTTATGTGTCTGGAGGAGAAGTCGCAATAAGCTTACATCTGTACCTACCCCTTTTCATCCTGTCCTTTTCTTCCCCACTTACCTAACAAATCCTGACTCATGCCGAGCACCATCTGCCCCAGCCAGTGATCTGAACCTCTCCGGCCACCATTCACGCTGTGATCTGATCCTGCCGGGCCACCATTTCCAACTCTGCAATCTGACCATCCAACACCCCCACTCCAGTGATTGGACTCATGTGGCAGCCACCTTTCCATGCCCCCTGACCGCTACCAGAGCCCCCTCCCACTCCTGACCACTACCTCTTGCCAACTACCCTGACTCACATTCACTTCTACCCCCCACCCCCACTAGACCTACATGCGCACAGCTCCATTAGTGCTGCAGGGTGTGCCCCACAACAGGTAGACAACCTGTCAATCAGACTCTGGCTGTTAGGTGGGAAGTAAACAGCAAAAGATTAAAAGATGTCCTGGGATTCTTCCTTCAGGTATCCTCTTGGGATTCTCGTCCATAACATCAGGCCCATATGCTGCACTGAATGCACCCCAAACATAAGATGACCACTACATGTTTCCTCGACAAAGTCACATGTACATTGCGCAGGATTTTCTGGCCTTCCCACTGTGCATTTTCTGGCACAGAGGTAGCTCGCCATTGGCTGAGGGACTGGGAGGTGGCAAGACATGTTCCCAAAGGCGCAGAGGAAGTCTGGGCCTTTGCTGCCCTGGTTCTCCCCATTCCCACTTCAAAATGATCCCAATTCCCCCTCGCAGCATACCTTGGTGTCATTGGACAGTGATTAATCAACATGATTCCGACTTGTCTGAAGCTTGCCAGACATCTCTTTCCATCCATTTTGGTCGTAATTGAGGCCTAGTTAGCCAAGGTCTCTTGTGGAGACTCCCAAGAGTGAAGACTAACAAAATTCTATTGTGTTAGTAGTAACAGTAAGAACAGGAGTAGGCCAATCCAATAAAAAAATGGAATTAAAAGTCTAATGATGACCATGAAACCTTTGCCGATTTTCATAAAAATCCCTTTGGTTGACTAATGTCCTTTAGGGAAGGAAATTTGATGTCCTTAACCAGTCTGGCCTACATGCAACTCCAGATCCAGAGCAGTGTGGTTGACTCGGAAATACCCTCTAAAGTGGCCTAGCAAGCCATTCAGTTCAAGGGCAATTAGGGATGGGCAATAAAGGCTGGTCACCCAGCAACGTCCACAACGCATGAAAGAGTAAAATAAAAAATCAGTCCTGTGCGCATGTTTTGTCATTCAATTAGACTCTGATCTGCATCTCAGCTCAATTTACCTGCCTGAGCTCCAGAATATTACCGAATAAAAATCTACTGAGCTCAGTCTTGAAAACTCCAAATGTTCTCGTAGTTAGTAGAGACTCACCATCTTTGGCTATTTCAATCATTTGCATGATATATAAATTCCATAATTGGACATTTTAATCAGGACAGGTGGGGAGTCCACACAGAGTAAGAATAACAAATTTGGTTTATTTACTCTCACGTTATATACAACTCCTGGTAGATCCCTACTCTGTCTTTCTTCGGTTGGAGCCTTACTGGCCAACCTTTTACACACAGTTGACTGAAGTTGCCCCGCCCCTCAGCAGGGGAATTTGTACTCCATGAGAATCATGGGGAAGGTAACATTCCTGTCCCGTAAGTCCCATGCAGGATATTACAGACATGCTGCAGAACATAGTGTTCTGCGTGGTGTGACCGAGTGTGTTACACTGATTACCGAGTCTTACACCTTATATGCCAGTCACTCATACATAGATGCACCTGATTGGATTGAATGACATCGTCATGAGGCAATAACAAATCACAACGGAGCAGACAAAGAACCTGCCAATCTACAAATGGTAACATCAATAGAAGACGAGAAAATGATTATCTACTAATGCACCTCAAGATGTACCACAAACAGTGAGACTGTGCTGATTTCCGAGGACGGGCAAAATAAAACAAACCTTCACGTGAACAGTGCCGA
Source organism: Scyliorhinus torazame (assembly GCF_047496885.1). NCBI lineage: Eukaryota > Metazoa > Chordata > Chondrichthyes > Carcharhiniformes > Scyliorhinidae > Scyliorhinus > Scyliorhinus torazame. The sequence continues at coordinate 144,841,548 of NC_092713.1, forward strand.
AACATATGGCAGAATACCTCTGTCCTTATAATCTAGTGAACCATCCACATTATCCTGAGTAAATGGAGATCCACGAATAGCAATAAGGGCCACAGAGCATTAAATAGTTACATCTTATTAAATACAGTTACAGGTTTACGTGATATTTCACAACCCTTCATAGGATCAGGCAATGTTCCACCATGTGAACTAATATTGCAGAGTTAGTGTTGCACAGATTTAGATAACATTATGCAGCACTTATATTCATTTAAAGTCTAATGTAGCATTAAATATCCCTTACTTTAACTATTGTTTCACACTATCATACATAAATTCAAAATAGTGCCTTTATTACTTTGCTATATTGTGCCACAGAGCATGATGTTAAAAGCAAAAGTTGCATTTATTCAGGGCACCACAAGGTGCTTAACAAGCAAGTGGTTACTTTGTCAAAATGTACTCACTGCAACGTAGATAATCTGACAGCCAATTACACATAGGGTCCCACACAGAGTAATGAATTAACAAATAAATAATTTTTGAGTGAAGTTGCCCAAGGAATAAATATTAGAAGCCTTGGAAAACTACCCTGTCTTATATAAGGTAGAGCTATTGAATCTTTTGTATCTGAGAGTCGAGACAATGTTTCAGGATAATGTTGCATCTGAGAGATGGTGCCTCCACCAGGGTAGCACTCCCTCAGTGCAGCGTTGGAACTGTTGTGTTTTTGTAATTATATAAAGGCATCAATCACTCATCAGGGATTGGGTAAACATGTTGTGAGTTCATTTATTAAGACTGCGAGCAGACTTATTGTTATGGGCCAGGGTTTTGAAAACTCTAAAGCATATCATGGAGTTTACCTGACCTACAACTTTTACTAGATTTTGGTTATGAGGAGCATAAAGGCCTACTTTCCAGGTGCAACAGAGACCTTAAGTATTTTTAAACAGAACAATGTTTATTCTATGAATTCAGTTAATATTTTATAAATACACAGTAAACATTTTATCAACTACCAACACAACTACTCCCCACAGATATAGTACTCTATATGTAACCCTTAATAACGTTCCTAACAACATCCATAAGCTAAACACCCTTTTTAACAAAGCAGTAAGTATAAATTCTTTACACAAGACAGTTATCACTTTTAAATTATCAAATGATCTGGACACCTTTTAACATACAGAGAGGGGGGCAGCACGGTGGCACAGTGGGTAGCACTGCTGCCTCACGGCACTGAGGTCCCAGGTTCGATCCCGGCTCTGGGTCACTGTCGTGTGGAGTTTGCACATTCTCCCCGTGCTTGCGTGGGTTTCGGCCCCACAACCCAAAAAAGATGTGCAGGCTAGGTGGATTGGTCACACTAAATTGCCCCTAAATTGGGAAAAAAATTGGGTACTCTAAATTTATTTTAAAAAACATACAGAGAGAGAGACAAAATGAACCTTGTCTGAATTCAGCTTTCAACTGCCTAAAACGAAAACAAAACACAAAGTCACAAATAACTTCCAGCTCAAAACAAAAGTAAAAACCAGAGACACAACCCAGCTCCACCCACACAATGACATCACTACAGCTATTTGATAAACACCCATTTCTTAAAGGTATGCTCCCATGACAATATATGGGTATAAAGCTTCAAGACATCAGGGCTGTGCGTGTTGTGTTCTTCTCACAGGCTTAAATGAAACTGAGGCTGGATCTCATGGCATAATTCCTTTTGAGTGATGTCATGTTGCCGTCCCTTTAAGGCATATTACACCTTTCTTTTTATAGATACTTTCGCCCTTTCAAAGAACTATAACTATTTACAGTACATGTTCATGTTTAGTTTCCATTACAGGTGCTTATAAAACTGATGAATCTATGTGCCTTTAAAGTGTAGAGTTAATGTGCTGGTACACCCATATCTTGCAATGGTTACCTTGGGCGAAATTCTCCCCCAACGGCGCGATGTCCGCCGACTGGCGCCAGAAACGGCGCCAATCAGACGGGCATCGCGCCGGCCCAAAGGTGCGGAATGCTCCGCATCTTTGGGGGCCGAGCCCCAACATTGAGGGGCTAGGCCGGCGCCGGAGGGATTTCCGCCCCGCCAGCTGGCGGAAATGGCGTTTGTTGCCCCGCCAGCTGGCGGAAATGGCGTTTGTTGCCCCGCCAGCTGGCGCGGAAATGCGGCACATGCGCGGGAACGTCAGCGGCCGCCGACAGTTTCCCACGCATGCGCAGTGGGGAGAGTCTCTTCCGCCTCCGCCATGGTGGAGGCCGTGGCGGAGGCGGAAGGGAAAGAGTGCCCCCACGGCACAGGCCCGCCCATGGATCGGTGGGCCCCGGTCGCGGGCCAGGCCACCGTGGGGGCACCCCCCGGGATCAGATCGCCCCGCGCCCCCCCCCAGGACCCCGGAGCCCACCCACGCCACCTGGTCCCGCCGGTAAATACCAGCTTTGATTTATGCCGGCGGGACAGGCAATTTCTGGGCGGGACTTCGGCCCATCCGGGCCGGAGAATTGAGCGGGGGGGCACGCCAACCGGCGCGGCCCGATTCCTGCCCCCGCCCAATCTCCGGTACCGGAGACTTCGGCGGGGGTGGGGGCGGGATTCACGGCGGCCAACGGCCATTCTCCGACCCGGCGGGGGGTCGGAGAATGACGTCCCCTATCTGGAGGTTTCTTTAATTGCTCACAGTTATCTGTGGGATTATCGTTCTTTGATGTTGTTCCTGGTTGCATTTGGGATCTTGTCCTTGATGCCGCAGGATGGCACGGCGGCTGAAGAACTTGAACAAATCTGATTTGTCCTCAGTTACACCTCACTTCATAGGACCTTGTTTCTAAACCAATCCTTGCCACCTTGTCTGGCTGCCGTGTAATTTCTATGAGATCCTGAATACAAACTTGTCCCAACTGTAAACATGATAAAATTTGTACCTTCGTTTTCAACATGCACAGGAACGGGCAAACGTAGACATTGTGCTCAAGCCTGAGAAGTGGGCTTGAATCCACAAAGTCGGAATCAAATGTGAGAGTGCTACCAACTGAGCCAGGATTGACAGATGTAATTACAGTGGAGGTGAGATTTGACCTCCCAAAGGAAACTCAGCTGACGGCCTGCCATATTTCAGCAGATGAGCTATGAAAGTCTGGGAAGACACTGAATGACATTGACGGCAGTTCTAAGTGTTATGGCATTTTCTGGTCTTAGTCTATGGCAGGCAATTGCAAAAACTCAGTCCTCATGGAGATTCATTCCAATATTACTTATATATAGATTTTAAAATCACTAAGCGTTGAATGAAGCTACATTGGGAACAACTTTAGCCCATTAATTGGATGGGTTTGGGGTGAGTGAAATGTAACAATGGTAAAAAATTCACATTTGAATATAGCCTACCTCCAACTTTTCCACTCCAGTTTTAAGGGTCAGTCAATTAAATATTGGTTTTTCAGTCAATGGTGAAGGAACAGCACACTCCATTTCCTCACTTCCAGTTATCCACTATTGTTGCAGTCTTCTCAGTAATATCCCTTTTCTGCAGGACATCTGAGGCGTGACTGAGCAGCACAAGTAACGGTGGGGCTCTTTCACTAATGAGATGGAAGAATCCAGACTGAGGCACACAGAGTTCAAACCAAGGATTACAAGACAGTATTCATAAATTAAAATAGATTCGGAAAATAAAGTAAAAATTGGGATATACCGATGGGATAATGGATGAGAGATAGAGGGATACAGAAGAATTTAAACATTATATAAAGTTATTTTTTAATCTCGAGTTCCAATTTCTTCTGAGGGGAATAATACTGCACACTTGTAAATTCATCCTTCCAGGTCCAGAGAGGTTATTCATAATTACCTAACACATGTCATACCATTAAAAACTCATTTACTCTTGAATGTACCAGCCCTCATATTTTAGCCATTTTCAGTGTGGAATGCACGGAGGAGCAAAGCAAATTACCTAACAGCACGTCTTTCAGCACTTGTGGGAGGAAACCAGAGCACCCGGAGGAAACTCACGCAGAAAACATAGATTATCATAGAATTTACAGTGCAGAAGGAGGCCATTCGGCCCATCGAGTCTGCACCGGCTCTTGGAAAGAACACCCTACCCAAGGTCAACACCTCCACCCTATCCCCATAACCCAGCAACCCCACCCAACACTAAGGGCAATTTTGGACACTAAGGGCAATTTATCATGGCCAATCCACCTAACCTGCACATCTTTGGACTGTGGGAGGAAACCGGAGCACCCGGAGGAAACCCACGCACACACGGGGAGCACGTGAAACTCCGGATAGAAAGTGACCCGAGCCGGGAATCAAACCTGGGACCCTGCCGCTGTGAAGCAACAGTGCTAACAACTGTGTTACCGTGCGTCTCATGTGAGGCTGCAGGTCTCACATATATTCTCCATTTTATGTTTAACCCTGGCCAACTGGGTTTTCTGGGTCTTGGAATACTTGGCAGCGAAAGAGATTTGAGGACCATTACAATACTGCAAGTGGAGAGGAATGGGATTGCTTCAATCCACCAAGTTAGACTCATAGAGAGCTATAGAGGTCTTACAGCATGGAAAGAGATCTTCAGCCCATCGTGTACTTGTCGGCCGTCAGGTACTCATCTATTCCAATCCTATTTCCCAGCCCTTGGTTCGTAGCCTTGTATGCTTTGGCATTTCAAGTGCTCATCTAAATATGTCTTAAATGTTGTGAGCGTTCATGGCTCTACCACCCTTTCAGGCAGTGAGTTCCAGATTCCAACCATCCTCTGGGGGAAAAGTTTTTCCTCACATCGCCTCTAAACCTCCTTTCCCTTACCTTAACCTGCTTCACGTCCCGCAGCAGACTCACCCCACAATTCTACCCCCCCCAGCAAAGCCATAATCTCCCCCCAGACCAGCTTTTCAAATGTCTCTTACTCCCATTCCCCAGCCTTTCTGATCTCTTCCAACCTTTCCTGTGCTCCCCAAGTGTAGCTTCCGACATCCCACGTCACCGTTCCTCTGCCGCTGACCCTTATCCTCTGACACTAGCCTACAATCCCCTTCCCCATCTCCGCTGACGTTTTTGATCTTCTCACCCATATATCTGCTTCCCATCTCCTCCAACACCAGCCTCTGAACTATTGCCCCCTCCCACACACCCTCATCCAGCCCACCCCCAGCAGCCTCCTGTTTCCTTCGCTCCTCACCATAAATATTGGGGTCATTGCCTTTCCAGCCATTGAATTCTGCTGTATTTATTATGGCAGGCATTGAACGACTTTGTTCAGTTAACTTCCAAAATTCTTAATGCCAGTTGCATTCTGTACCATCCAATGAGGAAGTGCAGATTGGGTGGCATCAAATGAAGACTCTAAAGATTGTCAGAGGATAGATGGATTTCAGAAAGTGAAGAAGTTCATTGGTTTTTAAGAATGAGCATGGATCGTTCAAATTATCTGAATAACTGGCTTAACAGTGCATAGGTCAATTGATTTATGCAAATAGAGCATGACTTGTCCTGCCATTGTTAAAGCGGGCAGAAGAGTGACTAAAAGGAAGTGACAACGATGAGCATGATTCAGAGACTGAAGATGACAAATTATTAATCAGCAAATGCAGATGAAGGGGAAAAGCCTGCAGAGAAGGACACTGACATTCTGGAAAAATGTAAAATCAATGAGGTTAATTCGGAAGCACTCATTGACGAGAAAGGAAAAAAAGGATGCACATATAAACCATCTTTCTTCGGCTGAGTATGTCACAAAGCCACTTGCAGCCAAAGAAGTACTTTTGAAATGCCATCTCGTCGGAATGCGCCAGTCAATTCACGCATAGCAAGATCCTACAAAAAAGCAAAATGATAATAACACGGATAATATGTTAGCGATATTAGCTGAGGGAGAAATATTGGCCAGGGCACTGAGGTGAACTGTTTTTTGCCCTTCTTCAAATAAGCTGGCAGACTGTTATATTCACTTGAAAAATGGCACCTCCAGCAATGGAACACGTCTGAAGTGGATGTCTTGAAGTCAAGTCCGTAAGGTGGAGTTTGAAGCCACAAGCCTTGACTTTGGTCCTACCATATTTGCCTGCTTGAAATTGCAGCTCATTCAAGAGTGAATGTTGAAGCAAACATTACTTTAGCACAGGGCCAGTAGAGATGCCGAGAGAGGTAGTGGAGTGGCTGGAATGATTATGCAGCAGCAGATAATGGTGCCAAAGGGACAAGGTGTAGATAGAAGAGGCTTCTACAACTCGCAAAGTGATGGAGCTGGTATGGGAAGAGGGATCAGTGGTAGAGTTCATCTGACTGCAAATGAACAGGTAAGAATGGAAGCAACAGAGAGTAGTCCCTCCAATAACTGAGGTAAGGCACTGAAGGAGACTGATGTCTGTATAAAAAAATTGAGTGAGAAATAGGTGGGGGGGTATGACATTGTCACAGTCACAGAGGATGTTTGGTTGGTACTGACGAAGCTGTAAAATCAGACAAAATCTCCTAAATCTCTGATGACAAATCACAATTCTCAATTAATATTTCAGTTACACAAGCATGATGTGTACAAACAGTAATCTTCTTTATTCATTATTTTTAAAGTATTTTTTAATTCTAAAATACGTGGGCATACCAATGACTCTAGGTGCATTCAGAAGGTGTCAATGAAGATAATGACTCTAGGTGCATTCAGAAGGTGTCAGTGAAGATAATGACTCTAGGTGCATTCAGAAGGTGGCAGTGGAGATAATGAGGTCTTTGAGATGGCGTGATCTCTCAATGTCACACTCTGAAGTAAACGCCGCAATAGAGCTGCTTGGGGTATATTTAATGAATAGCCCTGTGACAAAGTTCCTATGGATTGGGAATTGGAAGACTAGACAGACAAGTTCAAGACAACTTCCACAACAAACAACAAGTCAACATCAAAAATGTTTTCTACATAATGCAAAACCATACACGGATTGACAGTTACGAAAAGGCCCGTCATATTTTACTGATGTGTTGAGAGAACTCATCAACAAACCCCATTCAGATGCTACTTCAGGATGGTGTTACAAATGATGATGATGGATGTCCATTTTCCAAATGCACCCCCAAACTCAGAATCCTTGTATCAAAAGAATCAAGATAACACAAACTTGTTGCAATCATAATTGTTCAAATGCTAAGGATTTCCCCTCGAAGTTAGTGATATGCATGTGTTAGATATTACATGTACTTCTTCATGAGAAAGCCAGCCCTGTAACTTCCTGAATAAAGGGTGTAACTATAAATCCATCCAAACAGCAGTATGTGAGAGTGCATCAGACAACTCCATGAGGAACTATCATCAGTGACTCTGCCCTTAGATAAGGCAGCTCTCTGCTCGGTCCAGCTGCCTGGAATGGACACCCTGTATGTTTCATAGGTTTCATAGAATTTACAATGCAGAAGGAGGCCATTTGGCCTATTGAGTCTGCACCGGCCCTTGGGAAGAGCACCCTACTTAAGCCCACACTTCCACCCCATCCCCATAACCCAGTAACCCCACCCAACATTTTGCAACCTGGACCAGCACAAACTGTTATCTTCAGAATATCAACCTGCAAGATAACAATCTCAAACAGCTCTAACCAATCGTTGATAAGTGCACACAGAATTTTGAATGAGATTGAAATTTCAGTGAGAATCTCAACTCTATATTCAGGACCTTGAAACATCTACCTACAAATATATATATCAATACGTTGGAATTTATTAATAGGGGACAGGGTACAAGAACAAAGAGGTTGTGTAAACTTGTATAAGACATTCATTAGACCTCAGCTGGAATTTATGTGTTTCTGGGCTCCACACTCTCGGAAGCATGGGAACACATTGGAGAGAATGCAGAAGACGTTTACAGGAATAATTCCAGCAATGAGAAACTTCACTCATGAAGATAGATTGGAGAGGTTGGGACTGTTCTACTTGGAGAGAAGAAGGCTGCGAGGCGACTTGATAGAGATGTTCAGCATCATGAGAGGGCTGGATAGAGTAGATAGGGAGAAACTATTCCCGCTTGTAAAACGATTGAGGGCGAGAGAGTACATATTTAGGCCAGAATCTTCTGGCCACTTCCGTTGCAGGATCCTCCAGTCCTGCCAATGGCGACGCCCCCATGAGGGTTCTCCAGCGGAAGGGCTGAAAACAATGGGAAATCCCATTGACAGCGGTGGGACTGTAAGATCCCACTGCCAGTAAATGGTTGGTCGCCTCTGCTGCTGCGAAACAGACAGTGGGGAGCACAGAAAATCCTGCCCTTAAAGTGATTTGCAAAAGAAGCAGATGTGATGTGAAAAAAAACTTGTTCATACAATGAGTGATTCTGCTCTGTAATGCACTGCCTGGAAGTGCGGTGGAGGCACACTTAATCGAGGTTTTCATGATGGCATTTAATGATTATTTGAATAGAAACAATGGGCAGGGTTGTGAGGAAAAGGCAGGAGAATGGCACTAAGTCATAACGCTCATTATGGCCCGAATGGCCTTCTTCTGCGCCATAACAATTCTGCAATACTGTGACTCTGAGGAGATAAAGTTTCCTGTTGGCCACAGCCTCAATCCCTAGTCTATATTAAATTAATCAATCTTACCTGGATAGAAATAGAAACTTTACAATAGTCTTCAGTGTTGCTAGGCTAGAAGTTTGATGGTGAGTGGGTGGATGTGGGATATTAGCCAGGGTTCCTGCTCCTAAATGCTCTCCAGAGAAAGCCAACTAAAATTAGACGTGTACTTGTGTGTGTGTGTGTTTCCACGTCTGTGAGTGTGTTTTTGTGCATGTGTGAGAGCATGCGTGAATGTGCACAAATATTTGTGTGCGATTGTGTACAAATGTGCGTGCATATGTGTATGAGTGCCTTCTATATAAGTAGATATGGATCAGACATGGCAGTGATGGTTGGACTCTTACATATCCTACCAACACACATTGCCTGGGCTCAGGCAAATAGAACAGCCATTTGCACAGCTCTGCAGGATCACATACTAGCTGAGGCATCATCTTTAGCTGAAGATGGAAAAGGAAAGAGACGGTATGGTTTTGGAAAGTGTTATGTATCAGAGACTACATCCCTTTTGATGGAATGTCAGATGATCTGTAGTAACCTCAACAGAGTGTTTTATGCAAACAGTTCTTCATCCTAGCAACACCTCTAATAAAACCTCTCGTCATATCTGTAAGAACCCAAGAGTGTGGCACCTCCAGACCTGTTCTCTTTGCCGCAAACACAGCGATATAACAAAAGAGAAAACTGACGACAAGAATTGAGGCAAGAAAATGGAATTGCTGAACAAAAAAAAAATCAACAAGAACAGTGGAGACGGCGTTGAAAGCGGAGAAAGATTCGCAGGACCGGTCTCTTTTTCACACTCTCACAAGCACACACACATGCACACACACACACATACGGCAAGCCAATGATGTTGAAGTTTTTAAAAAAAAATCTGCTACAACCTTGAGTAAAGAAGAACGATAGTTCGAAAAATTGTTTGAAATTGAAGGGGTAGATTCTGAGCTACAGATAGGTGGTGTATGGACCCCACAGTGAAGATTTTCAGAGGAAGCTGCTTACCGTAAATGATTAACTCTCAAAGCTGCTGTGGGAGTTTCCACTTCCTTGGAGCTATCAACAAAAGCTTCACAAATAGGGATGGAGCTCAGATCCACAAAATAGAGACTGTCAGAAACAATGCTGCAAGGGGACAACCATGTCATCAATGTACACATTGATACATATTTGATATTGATACACAGGTTGGACACTCAACGGAGGAATTCTGGAGCAGAGAAAATAAACTGCAATAGCTGTGGCAAGAATGGCTATCCTGCCAAAGCACACCAAGGATGTGCAAGAAACAAATCACAACATCTGAGCAGACTAGTCATGACTATACGCTAATGGATGAAGTTCGAGACCAGTCAGGAGCCAACATACCTGAACAACTTCAGGAGCTGAAACTAGGCATCTTGTCAGTATGAGATGATCAACAACATTGCTGCACATTCCCAAAAACCTGATGGTAACCATGTCAAAATGGAAGTGGATATGGGTGCAGCTGTATCATTGATACCCGAGACAATTTATAATCATAAGTCAATGTTTAAAACCATTAGATTTTTTCTGAAGGATATACACAGAAGACGTAGTACCATTAAAAGGATACATTATGATAAAAGTAGTAATTAATGGACAAACAGCGAAGCTGCCTCTGCACGTTGTCTGTGGGCATTTTCGTGCTTTATTTGGTGGAGCATGGTTGGGAAAAATCAAACTCAAATGAGGAGTAGTGAATCAATTAGTGAATTCAAAGAGTGACCATAACATTTTCTGAGAAAGTATACTAATGTGTTTGAAGATTCATTGGGCTCAATAGCAAGAGTTGAAGTTCAAGTTAAAATCAAGCTAAATAGTACACCAAAGGACTCAAAGCAAAAACCATACCATATTAATAATCTTTAATTTAATAATAATCTTTATTGTCACAAGTAGGCTTACATTAACACTGCCATGAAATTACTGTGAAAACTCCCCAGTTGCCACATTCTGGCGCCTGTTCGGGTACACGGAGGGAGAATTCAGGATGTCCAATTCATCTAACCCGCACATCTTTGGACTGTGGGAGGAAACCGGAGCACCCGGAGGAAACCCACACAGACTCAGGGAGAACGTGCAGATTCCACACAGACAGTGACCCAAGCCGGGAATCGAACCTGCGATCCTGGAACTGTGAAGCAACAGTGCTAACCACTGTGCTACGGTGCTGTCCTTAGGCCAAAAGTCGAAGAAGAACTAGAAAGAATAATCCAAACAGGAGTCACTGAATCAGTTGCTACAAGTGACTGGGCAACACCAATAGTTCCTGTACTGAAACACGATGGTCCAGTGAGAATATGTGGAGATTTTAAAATAATTGTTAACTGGTACTGTGCGCTAATCACTATCCACTGCAGTTGATTGAAGGCTTGTTTGCTAGACTTTCTGGAGAACAGAAATTCAGTAAAATCAATCTATCATAGGTGTATTTACAAATGAACACAGTTGCAAAATCACAGCCCCTTCTTGCTATTGTGACGCACCAGAGGTCTGTTTCATTCAGGAGACTTACATTTGGAATAACATTTGCTCCTGCTCTTTTTCAGCGATTGACGGATCAAATTCTCATTTGGCAAAATGGGGTGGAATGTTATTTTAATGACATTCTCAGTCATCATTTGTTCGAGTGAACAAGAACACTTGAAGAACTTGGAAGCTATACTGAAACGTCTACAAAAACATAATCTCAGAGTTAAAAAGGATAAGTGTGATTTTTTCAAGACATCCATAGATTATCTGCATCATGTTATCAATAAAGATGGCTTACACAAGGAATCAAAGGAGATGCTAGCAATCTTAGAAGCACCACATCCTCAAAATGTAACACAATTGAGGTTGCTTTTCCTATTGATCAAATATTATGGTAATCTCGTGCCAAATTTAACGACACAATTGAAGCCTTTACACACTTTGTTATCTGCCAAACAGTTATGGCACTGGTCAGAAGAATGCCAAAGAGCATTCAACAAGGTAGAAAATGCCTTAAAGAATTCAGAGCTATTGGTTCACTCCAATTCCAAGCTGAATTTACAACTTGCTTGAGATGCATCACCCTTTGGGGTTGGTCTCACACATTCCTCCTTCAGGGGAGGAACGTCCGAACTCTTACTAGCGCAGAAAAAAATTATGCTCAGCTAGAAAAAGAGTCTTTGAGCATCTTATTCGGAGTACGAAGGTTTAAATCGAAGATAAGGTGGGGCAATGTCAGTCCTGTAGAAAACTAAGAAACACTCTAGGGCTACAACCCTTACATCGGTGGGAATGCCTGTCACAGCCATGACAGAGAATAGTCATATACTACGCTTGTCAAGTCGAGGAACACATGTTCCGAGTTATTGTGAATGCACACGCTAAATAGCCAGAAGTAGAGATTTTGAAATCCACGACAACAAAACAAACTATTGAGAAACTAGACAAAATATTTGTAAGATTCGATACAGACCAAGGTACATTGGCAAGAAGAGTGAAGACATTTTTAATGTCTTACCGGGACACTGCACACAACAACACAGAGTTCAGCAGCAATGCTGCTGTTCAAAAGGAATGAGAACACAGTTTGATTTATTGATACCACCTGACACTTCAGAGATTGTCAAATGACAACAAGCACAGATTTCTAGGAGGGATCAAAACGCTAAAAGACGAGTATTCACTCAAGGAGAGCGAGTGCTAGGAGGAGCTACCCTACCAATGAGAAATGGGTACCTGCTGTTATCCCAGCAAAAACAGGTCCAATATAATACACCATGCAGAAGGAATGATGAAAGAGTTTGGTGACATCATACTGACCAACGACTAGTTTCACAAAGTGAAATCGCTGAAACTTCACAAGAAGTAATTTCCTTGGAAAATCTAAACAGTGATACTTTTGAGCAGAGACCGAACACAGGGACAAGTTCAGATTCTGTTTATGAAGACTTTCCAATTGGTACAGCGACAAACACTGGAATAACCTCCCAGGATGCACCACCCACTGAAGAAACAGAGGACACTTCCAAAGTCTCGAGTAGCCATGCTCCAGAATGTCAAATTCAACCCAAAAGGCATAGACGTCTAACTGAGAGACTGTCTTATTGAGCTGTGTGTATATATGTATATATATACTTATATATGTGTAGCGATAATGCATAAGTGGGTTTGTTGTATAAATGCTGTCGTTGTTTTACTGAATAAGTAAAGGGGGAGGGGTGTTATGTATCAGAGTATACATCCCTGCTGGCGGAATGTCACGTGATCTGTAGTGATGTCAGCAGAGTGCATTTTGCATGGGCTGCAGTTATCTGCCTTAGATTGTATGAGCAACACCTCTAATAAAACCTCTCATTGTGTGAGTAAGAATCCAAGAGTGTGGCACCTCCAAACCTTTTCTCTTTGTGGCAAACTCAGAGATATAACAATAAACATGAGCTGTTTTTGTCTCTTTGGTTGATGAGAGATTTGATAGCACTGGTCCCTCCGCTGTTTCTTAATCTTTCAGGATCATCATTCTTTCGAGCGATTGGAAGAAAATAAAATGTGGGATGATTGGCACTTCAGCACTCTCAAATTACAGCTGTACTGATCTCCAGGTTCAGAAGGTGTGAACCCTTCAGCCTTCTCACTTTGTTTATTGTTATGTGTTATGGGCGAGGGTTTAGAGAACCCCAAAGTGTATCGTGGAGTTCACCTGACCCACAACTTTTAATAGATTGTGGTATGGGGAGCACACAGCCCACTCTACAAGTGTGGTACAGCAGAAATGGAAATGTATTTTTTAAAGCAAAACAATGTTTATTCTATGAACTCAAGTTAACCTTTTTTAAGACATACAGTGAACATCTTAACAACCATTAATTCAAATACAACCACCAAATGACACTAAGTAATCCTTTAAGCTTTCCTTTTAATATCCAGAAGACTTAAAACACCTTTTACCAGAAGCACATCAGGTTAAAGTCACTGCTGTTATTAGTTTTAAATCACCAGGATCGATTTACAGTCTTTAGATTACAGAGAAAGATTCATACACCTTCTGGCTGTGACTGCAGCTATCCAGCTCTGTAAACAAAACAAAAACATACCCTGCAGCAAACAGCCTAAAACGAAAGTAAAAAGCTGACAGACAGCCCAGCTCCACCCACACTCTGACATCACTGATAAACACCTGTTTCTTAAAGGTACATTTCTTACACCCATTTCTTAAAGGTACATTTCTTAAACTGTCATTTCTTAAAGGTACTCTCACATGACATATGATTGAATTTTTTTTTTGCTGAATATTTATGAACATGATTCCAGCAGTTGAAACCAAGCTCTGCTGATTGGCTGAAACTATTCATTCAGAATTGATTGAGGCCTATGAGATATCGATGGAACATGCTCTGATGAGACATGGAGGCACATGATCATGTGTCAATCCATTGGTACCTCGAGCAGTGTACCACCACTAGGAGTCTCCTTGCAACTTAAAGGCCTAGAGGGGCACTTAGTAGAACAGCAGAACAAAAACAAATCCAGAAGCTTAAACAGTAGCCAAGGCTGTCAATTGAACTGTGCAATACCATTGAGGGTATTATGCTAGAGGCTGAAATTGTAAAATATATCTTTAGATTTAAGAGAACAGATAACGGTCGCTGTCACCATGGTGAAGCAAACAATATAAACTTCCTTACACAGCTGGACAAACACAATGCCCCAGTTTACTCTGGGAAAAGGATTGCTCGATGTATCTGAAACAGGTGCCATAGCTGAGTGATTTTGAAGTAGCCTGGAATATGGAAGGATTAGCCAAGATTGAGGATTGAGATAGAATGAAGGTGCAGGGAATAGTGACCTACAACAGTACCTGATAACCATTTCATATGCCGACCTCTTAGCAGAAGCTACCTTTCACAAATGATTCCTTCAACCATCAACAATAGTCCACGATATGAAACTATTCCATCCCCAATGGATTTTCTGCACATCCATCGTCTTACATGGATTAAACAATGTCATTGTGGGGAAGATTCAAGATTTGAGGAAGATTGAAAGAAAGGAAAACATTGAAGAAATGGGGAATGTTGAAGAATTAAGGAGGATTTAAGAAATTGGAAAGACTGAAGGAATTGGAATGGAATAAAGGACTAGGGAAATTTGAGGTAATGGAAAATAATGAAGGAATGGAAAAGGTTGAAGAATTGAGGAAGATTGAAGGAACTAGAAAGATGGGAGGAATGGAAAAAAAATAAAGAAATGGAAAAGATTGACGGAATGAAGAAGATATGTTCAGGACAATTAATTCAATGGAAATAATGTGAATGCCTGCTGAATGGTTCTTAGAAACAAAAAATAAATAAATCTGGAATTAAAAGTCTAATGATGACTATGAAACCATTGCTTATTGTTGTAAAAATCCATCTGGTTCACTAATATCCTTTAGGGAAGAAAATCTGCCATCCTTACCTCGTCTGGCCTACATGTGACTTCAGACCCACAGCAATGTGGTTGAGTCTTAACTGTCCCCTCAAGGGCAATTAGGGATGGGCAATAAATGCTGGCCCAGCCAGCGACACCCATGTCCCATGAACAAATTTTAAAAAGGGGATCTTTTTCTCGGCAGGCTCCTCTATGATGTCCTTCCCGTCCATGGGCCTTCCTCCCCCAGAGTATCCATGATGATGTTATTTTGCTGAATAAGGCTGAGTAGCACACTGCTTTAGACCTTACATGATCTGTACAACGTGATGCTTTAGGATAATCTAAGCTCCTGAAATGCTTCTTCTTATTACAGTGATGCATTCGGATGATGAAATGCACCATATCCTCCCTGTACTGTGTTTGTCCTCTGGTATCATAAGGGTGCTTTGGACCAGAGCTCAAGCTAAGAGCCCAGATCTGGAGACTTGCTAATCTGAGTCAAATATTGGTAAACACAGAAATAATAGAAGAACTTGTATTTGTGTAGTAGCTTTAACAATTTCAGGTTGACTCAAAGCACTTCAGAGCCAATGAAGTATTGTTGAAGTGTCAACCTTATTGTAATGTACAAAATGCATCAGTTAATTTGCAAACACCAAAGTTCCACTGACAGCAATATGTTAATGGCTAGATCATTTTTTAATAATGTTGGTTCCGGGATCAATGTCGGTATGGAAACCATGGAAAACTGCTCCTTTTCGAATAGTGCCATGGGATCCTTTACATAGAAGGTGCCTTGATTTAATGTCACATCCAATAAATGGCACTTCCAACCATACAGAAATCCCTCATCACTGTCAGCCGAGAATGTGACATTTTTACTCATTTATGTGATGTGGGATTACACTTGAGAAAGTACGGTTGAGCTGCCTTCTTGAATCGCTACAGTGCAGTACATCAGGATGGTGTGTGGCTTGGAGAAGAACTTGCAGGTGGTGTTCCTACGCATCTGCTGCCCTTGCCCTTCTTGGTGGTGGAGGGAACAGGTTTGGAAGGTGCTGTCCAAGGAGACTTGGTAAGTTGTTCCAGTGCATCTAATAAATTGTACATTCTGCTGCCACTATGCATCAGCAGTAAAGTGAATGAATGTTGAATGTGGTGAATGGGGTACCAATCAAGCAGGCTGCTGAGTCCTATAAGACCATAAGACATAGGAGCAGAATTAGGCCACTCGGCCCATCGAGTCTGCTCCGCCATCAATCATGGCTGATATTTTTCTAATCCACATTATCCTGCCTTTTTCCCATAACCCCTAATCCCCTGTATTTTTTTTATTCATTAAAAGAATGTGGGAATTGTTGGCTAGGCCAGCATTTATTGGCCAACACTTTCGGCCCTTTAGAAAGTGGTGGTGCATTGCCTTCTTGAACTGCTGCAGTCCATGTGGTGTAGGTGACCTTAGAGAGGGATGTCCAGGTTTTTTGACCCAGTGGAGTAATGGCGATATATTTTCAAGTCAGGATGGGAACTTTGAGCTGGTGGTGTTCCCATGTATCTGCTGCCCTTGTCCTTCTAGATAGTAAGCGTCGTGGGTTTGGAATGTGCTGCCGATGGAACCTTGGTGAGTACCTGGAGTGCTTTTTATAAGCAGTTCACACTGCTGTCACTCTGCATCAATGGTGAAGCGAGTGAATGTTTGGAGATGGGGGTGCCAGTCAAGTGGTCTGCTTTTTCCTGAATGGTGTCAAGCTTCTTGATACCATTCAAGAAATTGGAGAGTATTCCATTACACTCCTAATTTGTGACTTGTCGATGGTGGATAGGCTTTGGGGGAGTCAGGACGTGAGTTACTCAGTGCAGGATTCCTAGCCTCTGACCTGCTCTTGTAGCCACAGTGCTTATATGGCCATTAGTATCCAGTGCCTTCAGCCATTTTCTGATATCACGTGGAGTGAAATGGTTGCAAATGCTTGAGCTGTATTTTTTGCACTGATGTGCTTGGCTTTCCCATTAATGAGGATGAGGATATTTCTGGAGCTTCATCTTCCAGTGAGTGGTTTAATTGTCCACCACCATTCATGATTGGATGTGGTAGGACTTCAGAACTTAGATCTGATCTGTTGCTTGTGGGGTTGTTTAGCTCTATTACATGATGCTGATTTTACAGTTTGGCATACAAGTTGTCCTGTCTTGTAGCTTCACCAGGTTGAAACCTCATTTTTAAGTATGCGTGGTGCTGCTCCTGACATGCCTCACTGCACGCGTCATTGAACCAGGGTTGATGATAATGGTAGGGTGGTGGATATGCCAGGCCATGCGGTTAAAGATTGTAGTTGTTCAATTCTACTGCTGCTGATGGCCATGGCTGGGTCTGTTTGAAATCTATCCCATTTAGCACATTGGTAGTGCTACACAACATGATGAAAGATATTCTCAAAGTGAAGATGAGACTTGGTCACTTCTATGAAACAATGTGGCAGGAAGCTTGGTGAGGATGAGGTTAAGTAGGTTTTTCCCCCTTGCTTGTTCTCTCATCACTTGCTGCAGATCCAACCAAGCAGCCATGTTTTTTTAGCATTTGGCCATCTCAGTCTTTAGTGGTGATACCAAGCCATTTTGGATTTTGGCACCCCCAGAATACATTCAGTGGCCTTGCTCCCTCCAAATTATGTTCAATGTGGAGGAATACTGATTCATCAACTGACAAAGGGTGGGGTTTGGGGGTGGGAAAGGGGGATGTGGAGGGAGCGGGTTAGGGGATAACCAGCAGAAGGTTTCCTTGGCCATATGTGACTTAATGTGATGAGACTTCATGAGGTCCAGAGTCAATGTTGAATACTCCCAGGACTACTCCCTCCCAGCTTTGCTGCCATCTCTGGTGGGTATGTCCCGTCCCAACGATACAGGGAGTTGATCATGGTGTCTGGGACATTGTCTTAAATTTATTATTCCATAAATATTATTATATTAGGCTTGTGGCTGACAAGTCTGTGGGGCAAATCTTCCAATTTTGGCTCAAGCCTCAAACAACTTTGCATGGTCAACGGGGCTGGATGTGCCATTGTTGGTGCCTTGATCAATGCCAGGTGGTCAGCCTGGTTTCACTCCTATTTTTAGACTTCAGAATAGTTTAATGCATCAGAGTAGCCTGCTGGGCCATTTCAGATGACAGTTCAGAGTTAGCCACACAAAGTCAGCATGGCAGATGTCCTTCCCTGGTGAACCAGGAGGATGGCTTTTTAGAACAATCTGCAATGATTTCATGCTCAGTGTCGATTAAACATTCAATTTCAGATTTTTAAATTGTGTTTTATTCTGAGTTTAAGCTGCTACGATGGGATTCAATCCCCTGTTGCCAGGATATTAGTCTGGATCTCTGCATTGCTGATTAAGTGACATTACCAAGATGCCACCATTTCCCCTCAACAATGTGCTCAACAGTGAGCCTCTGAATCAGAGTCAGGAGCTCTCCCTTTCAGCCACAGTTGACACTTAGGCTGTATTGAAACAAAGCTATTGGATTTGATGCCTTCCTAAATCTCGGGATGCCAGTTGCAAATAATCTGGACGTTCTTACAAATGGATTCATGTAAATTATGCCATTTTGAGGGGATGAGTCCAGGCCACACGGGAACAATCAATAGTGCTGGGTCCTCAGAAAGCTGCACAAGCCCACGGTTCATAGCCTGCTGCTGGCAACACTGCATGGCAAAGGAAATGCAATTATTTGCTTAACCAAACAACATGGCCGGGATTCTCCCATTTGGGGACTAAGTCCCATGCCCGCCGAAAAACGGGCAAGAATCACTCTGCACCTTTTCCTCGAAAGTCCAGGGTGATTCTCCGTTTTCCAGGGGGGCTAGCAGAGCCCCTTTTTGCTTCTTGCAGCTCTGGCTGGCCCTGCTGCCCAGGCCACATGGCCGCGCATGTGCACGTGGCCGCAAGCAGGTCCGTGCATGTGTGCGGCGGCATACCTTGGCCCGGGCGCCGCAGACATGGTGGAGCCACATAGCGGGCCCGTGTGGAGTAAGGTATGTCCCCCCCCCGATCACGGGCCTGCCCACCGCAGATGCCCCCCGGAGTCAGAATCCCCCCTCACCCCATCAGGACCGCCACCGCGGCCACAGGTCCTAGCTCCCGCTGGCGGAGGTTCGGTTGGTCGCCCGCGGAGAATCGCCATGGGGGCCTATTTCTGCGGTCCTCGACCGGCGCCGTGGGGCCGTGCGGGCGCAATTGGCACCGATTCACTGGCCGCCGGAGAATCGGGGGCCCGGAGTCGGAGCGGCGTGGCGGGAATTTCCCACGCCCCCGGCAATTCTCCGACCCCGTGCGGGCTCGGAGCAACCTGGCCCACATCTGTCACTTACTTTGTTATACACTGCACATTGAATAATCCATGTCGTTAGTCGCAAATTAGAATGATCTGGAGGAATGGAAGATAGGTCTGCTGTAATCTCTGTGCCACATTATTCCCATCCTGCTATGAGGGAAATTGATACACTAAGAGAAGACAGATTATTGACAAAAGAACCAATGGAAGAGATTTATCTTTACCAATGCAGAGAGTTGTTAGGATTTGGAGTGCTGTGGAAGCAGATTCAGTCATATCCTTCAAAAGGGAATTTGATATGTATTTGAAAAGAAACCATTTGCAGGGCTATTTGAAAGGAGCAGTGAGTGAGATTCTTTGGACAGCTCTTTCAAAGAGCCAGCACAGACATAATTGACCAAATGGCCTATTTCTCCCATTTCATAGTTCACTCCGCACGGCGAACTCATCAATTTCAAAGGTTCTTGAACTGCCTCTTCTTTCTTTGAAACAGGGTGGTGAGGTAAACATACTAAAACCAATTGAAGTGCCGCAGCACTGTTTTATCCAGTTTACTTGATTCAGCCTCCAACATCTATCAGACGCTGCTATAGTTAACCCACTTGGATTTGTTATGACCATAGACTGCTCCCCTTTGAGAGAGAGCTGACTGGTGGTGATTTAACCTGAGGGTCACTACACCTCAGGTGAGGGGCAAGGTTGAGAAAGCAGAGTCTTCATGAACAACCTCAGCTGGAACAGGGATTGAGCCCATGTTGCTGGCCTCGCTCTGCATCATAGAATTTCTACTGTGCAGACAGAGGCCATTCATCCCATTGAGTCTGCACTGGCCTTTGGAAAGGGTATCCTACTTTGCCCAGGCCTTCACCCTACCCCCGTAACCCCACCTAATCTTTTGGACTCTAAGGGGCAATTTAGCATGGCCAATCCATGGAGGTAGGCAGAAAGCGGGTAATTATAGGCCAGTTAGCTTAACTTCGGTAGTAGGGAAGATGCTGGAATCTATCACCAAGGAAGAAATAACAAGGCACCTGGATGGAAATTGTCCCATTGGGCAGACGCAGCATGGGTTCATAAAGGGCAGGTTGTGCCCAACTAATTTTGTGGAATTTTTTGTGGACATTACCAGTGTGGTAGATAACAGGGAGCCAATGGATGTGGTATATCTGGATTTCCAGAAAGTTTTGACAAGGTGCCACACAAAAGGTTGCTGCATAAGATAAAGGTGCATGGCATTGAGGGTAAAGTAGTAGCATGGATAGAGGATTGGTTAATTAATAGAAAGCAAAGAGTGGGGATTAATGGGTGTTTCTCTGGTTGGCAATCAGTAGCTAGTGGTGTCCCTCAGGGATCAGTGTTGTGCCCACAATTATTCACTATTTACATAGATCATTTGGAGTTGGGGACCAAGTGCAATGTGTCCAAGTTTGTAGACGACATTAAGATGAGTGGTAAAGCAAAAGGTGCAGAGGATACCGGAAGTGTGCAGAGGGATTTGGATAGGTTAAGTGAATGGGCTAGGGTCTGGAATACAATGTTGACAAATGTGAGGTTATCCATTTTGGTAGGAATAACAGCAAAAGGGATTATTATTTAAATGATAAAATATTAAAACATGCTGCTGTGCAGAGAGACCTGGGTGTCCTTGTGCATGAGTTGCAAAAAGTTGGTTTACAGGTGCAACAGGTGAATAAGAAGGCAAATGGAGTTTTGTCCTTCATTGCTAGAGGGATGGAGTTTAAGACTAGGGCGGTTATGCTGCAATTGTATAAGGTGTTAGTGAGGCCACACCTGGAGTATTGTGTTCAGTTTTGGTCTCCTTACTTGAGAAAGGACATACTGGCACTGGAGGGTGTGCAGAGGAGGTTCACTAGGTTAATCCCAGAGTTGAGGGGGTTGGATTACGAGGAGAGGTTGAGTAGACTGGGACTGTACTTGTTGGAATTTAGAAAGATGCGGGGGGATCTTATAGAAACATATACAATTATGAAGGGAATAGATAGGATAGATGCGGGCAGGTTGTTTCCACTGGCAGGTGAAAGCAGAACTAGGGGGAATAGCCTCAAAATAAGGGGAAGTAGATTTAGGACTGAGTTTAGGAGGAACTTCTTCACCCAAAGGGTTGTGAATCTATGGAATTCCTTGCCCAGTGAAGCAGTAGAAGCTCCTTCATTAAATGTTTTTAAGGTAAAGATAGATAGTTTTTTGAAGAATAAAGGGATTAAGAGTTATGGTGTTCGGGCCGGAAAGTGGAGCTGAGTCCACAAAAGATCAGCCATGATCTCATTGAATGGCAGAGCAGGCTCGAGGGGCCAGATGGCCTACTCCTGCTCCTAGTTCTTATGTAATCCTCCTAAACTGCACTTCTTTGGACTGTGGGAGAAAACTGAAGCACCCGGAGGAAACCCACGCAGGCAAGGGGAGAAATGCAAACTCCACACAGTCACCAGTGGCTGGAATTGAACCCGGTCTCTGGAGCTGTGAGGCAGCAGTGCTAACTACTGTGCCACCGTGCCGCCCCATGAACCAGCTGTCCAGCCAACTGAGCTAAACTGGCCCCGATTATTCCATAAGCTTGTGCCCAAAATGTAGATTTTGGAGGCAGGAAATGTATGCAGGTGTTGATAACCATTTTAAAACTGCAGATGAATGACTGAAAACTGATTAAATAACTACATTTAGAGGGTGGCACGTGGCGTAGTGGTTAGCACTGCAGCCTATGGCGCTGAGGATCCGGGCCCTGGGTTGTAACATTGTCCTGTAGCTGCAGAATTGTACCATGTTGTACAGGTTGTTGTTTCGTTGTTGTTGCTGTTTCTAGTGTTGCTTTTGTTGATCTTGTTTTTGTTGTTGTTTCTGTTGTCGTTTTCATTGTTGTTGTTTTTGCTGTTGTTGTTGTTGTACTCAATGACTGTTCCTGGTCGATAAGTTGAGTCATTCTCGAACTTTTCAGTATCAGTGTCCTTTGTGGTATCTGATGTTTCATTGAGCTTTATGGTTTGAGGTTTGAGGGAATGATCTGATGTTGCACTGATCTTGGTGACATCAGTCATTTCTGGTAGATTTGCTTCATCTTTGATCTCCTGGTGCTCCTCTTCTGGAGTCAACGTCATCAAGATTTCAGTTTCTTGTAGGTTGTGAAGAGTAGATGAGGCTTCAATTGATGCGGTCTCACTGGACTCATGAGTAGTTTTACTTTGATTGTTGAGTGCTTCTGTATAGTCGAGCTGAGATCTGTCAGTCTCACTGTGATCCTGCACATCTTGTATGTCGATTGTGATCACATTGTCACTATTCTCACATACAGTGGGTGGACTTTCATTGTCTTCTTGCTGTTAATTAAATAAGCTGGGTAGACTTTCATAGTCTTCTTCTAATTGCTCAAATAAGGTGGATGGACCTTCATAGGGGATCAGGGGTTATGGGGAGAAGGCAGGAGAATGGGGATCAGAAAATATCAGCCATGATTGAATGGCAGAGCAGACTCGATGGGCCAAGTGGCCTAATTCTGCTCCTATATCAGATGGTCTTTTGGTCTTATAGTCTTCTTCATGCATGGTTGTCGCTCTGGAGTCTTTACTTGCTTCCATTCTGGAGTCTGTCAACAATCTCTCTGTAGAGGCTTCTATAGCTCTCTCTGTGGAGTCTTTCATCTCTCTCTGTGTGGAGTCATGTAGTGTTCTCTCTTTGGAGTTGATCAGTGCTCTCTCAACGGAGTCGGTCAGTACTCTGCGTGTGACGTTTTCTTCTTGATCATTTGACAGGTTGCTGTTATCCAATGTATCAACGATCTGCTATTCCATCATGGTATTGGATCGTAGATTTACTCATCTACGATGAGTAAATTCGTATTGAGAATTTCAATCGTGATGCGATGATTATCATATACGAACAACTCAGCCATGTCTAAGTAGTATTCTTCAATAAACAAATCGTCTTCTTTGGTTTCGGATTTGTTATTGAGCTCTTCACTTTTAATTAACAAATCAGCTTCTTCAGTTTTGGATTTGTTAATGTGCTCTTCAATTTTTATGCTGCAAATTGCTTGTTCCGTGGTGCTGCAAAAGTTATGTTCAACTGTTTGTTGAAGTTCAGGCCTTTCGAGGTAAGAAAGTTGGGTTTTGTAGCTTTAAAACTGTAATTTGGAACTGTAAAATGGAATTCATTACCACAGGAAGTAGTTGAGCTAAAACTTTGAATATATTCAAGAGGCGGCTAGATACAGCACTTGGGGAGAATGGGATCAAAGGCTATGGGGAGAAAGCAGGATTAGGCTATTGAGTTGGATGATCAGCCATGATCGTGATGAATGGTGGAGCAGGCTCGAAGGGCCAAAAGATCTCCTACTGCTCCTGTCTTCTATGTATCTATGTATCTATGTATTGACATCGGGCAGCTGAATCATGCCCCTGTTGCAAGTTGGTTGGAAAAAAGGTAACATTGTTGGCCATGCTGAACTCTGTGCCAGCCTTCTGTTTGTCACAACTGTGGGCAGCACATTGTATGGCACTGTTGATGACCCCTGTGAAAGCTGAGGAGAAAACAGAGGCAAAGAAACAATGTATTAGTAGTCTTGCTTACCACTGGCAGTGCTATCTGTGGTAAACCACTGTATTATAGTGTACTTACTGTTCTTACTTATTGTACTTACTGTTCTTACTGTTTGTTACATGTCTGGGTTTGTCCCTGCTGGTTCCGCCCGTGGCTCCGCCCCTCGGGCTCAAGTATAATGGTGGCTAACCTCCAGCCGTGCCCTCATTCTGGGACCGGCTGCCAGCAGGTATCTTTTCGCTGATTAAAGCCACAGTTTTACTCTTCCGACTCTCGTCTGTCGTCATTGATAGTACATCACTATCCCCATGGTGCAATCTGGAGCAGATCTATAGGAGGGTTTAAAATGACCCAAAACATTCCCCATATATTTTTGCCAATTTAAAAAATATGTTTTGATGGGATGCGGGTATTGCAGGTGAGGCCAGAATTTATTGCCCATCCCTAATGCCCTTGAACCAAGTGGTTTGCAGGGCCATTTCAGAGTTAACCACATTGCTGTGTCCCTGGAATCATATGTAGGTCAGACCTGATAAGGACAGCAGATTTCCTTCTCTAAAAGCAACTTTTACAAAGGTTGATGATAGTTTCATGGTCTTCATGACCGAGAATAACTTTATAATTCTATGATGTGGAGATGCCGGCATTGGACTGGGGTGGGCACAGTAGGAAGTCTTACATCAGGTTA
Source organism: Scyliorhinus torazame (assembly GCF_047496885.1). NCBI lineage: Eukaryota > Metazoa > Chordata > Chondrichthyes > Carcharhiniformes > Scyliorhinidae > Scyliorhinus > Scyliorhinus torazame. The sequence goes on from NC_092713.1 coordinate 144,866,081, forward strand.
AAGTCCAACAGGTTTGTTTCAAATCACTAGCTTTCGGAGCACAGCTCCTTCATCAGGTGAGAATTCCACATTGACTATTTGAATGACAGCCGCTATCGTGGGATTTGAACCCATGTCCCCAGGCAATTAGGCTGCGCCTCTGGATTGCTAGGCTAATAATATTACCACTATACTACCACCTTCCCCTTGCCCGCTCATGCCAAGGTTTAGGTAAACTGTGTGAACTCTATTTGTGTGACCAGGGGCGAAATTCTCCCCCAATGGCGCGATGTCCGCCGACTGGCGCCAAAAACGGCGCCAATCAGACGGGCATCGCGCCGGCCCAAAGGTGCGGAATGCTCCGCATCTTTGGGGGCCGAGCCCCAACATTGAGGGGCTAGGCCGGTGCCGGAGGGATTTCCGCCCCGCCAGCTGGCGGAAATGGCGTTTGTTGCCCCGCCAGCTGGCGCGGAAATGCGGCGCATGCGCGGGAGCGTCAGCGACCGCTGACAGTTTCCCGGCGCATGTGCGGGAGTGTCAGCGGTGGCCGACAGTTTCCCGCGCATGCGCAGTGGGGAGAGTCTCTTCCGCCTCCGCCATGGTGGAGGCCGTGGCGGAGGCGGAAGGGAAAGAGTGCCCCCACGGCACAGGCCCGCCCGCGGATTGGTGGGCCCCGATCGCGGGCCAGGCCACCGTGGGGGCACCCCCCGGGGTCAGATCGCCCCGCGCCCCCCCCCGAGGACCCCGGAGCCCGCCCACGCAGCCTGGTCCCGCCGGTAAATACCAGCTTTAATTTACGCCGGCGGGACAGGCAATTTCTGGGCGGGACTTCGGCCCATCCGGGCCGGAGAATTGAGAGGGGGGTCCCGCCAACCGGCGCGGCCCGATTCCCGCCCCCGCCCAATTTCCGGTACCAGAGACTTTGGCGGGGGCGGGATTCACGGCGGCCAACGGCCATTCTCCAACCCGGCGGGGGGTCGGAGAATGACGCCCATGTTGTCTTACATTTAGTAACATGGAAAGTAAACCTATTGAGTGACCTTTTTTTCAGCATTCTCCCAATATTAAAGAAATTGTGACGTGTCCATAGACACTGGATGCTGTGTTCACCAGTTAGATCTGGGGTGAAATTTTATGTCAGCAAGAATTTATGATCCGGCCAAAGTCAATGGACTTTTGAAAGGCTCAACGCATTTTATGTCTCCACTCCCACTGCAACCTGGCCATAAAATTCTTCCCCTTGTGTTACACCTGAGGTGGTATGAGTGTTGATACCATGAGAAACAGATTATAGATTTCCCTTTCTTCAAAGACCTTTCTGTTTTGATGAACTCTTGGAAAGGATATTTGGACCATTAGTTCCTGTAAGTTATTGGTAACAATAAATTATCTGCTTGTCGCCCAGCAGAAATATGTCCTCTGTGACCAGCCTCACCTGGAAAACCCCAAGAAGAACATACGAAGTAACATTGAAACAATAAAAGCCCATGTTAAATAATGTGACCAAAAAAAAATCCCACATGACCTTTTTCCAATCTTTTAATGTCTGATCTGACGAAGCAGGTGTGATACTCCCAATCAGTGGGAGATTCATCGGGCGGGATTCTCCGGTCCCCGATGTCGAAATTGCGTTCGCTGATCAGCCGGAGAATCCCTGTTTGTGCCGTCACCTGAGGCCCTCCCCTGATGCTCCGCCCCCGATGGGCCGGGTTCCCGATTTGGACGCAGAACAATTTTCATGGACCCTGCGTGGCGACTGCGGACTGTGTCCAACGCCGCCACAGTCGGGGGTGGGGAGCCGCTCTGCTGGCAGGGGGGATTTCGGCAGGGGTTGGGGGAACTTGTGGGGGGTTGTCCGGGGTGGCAGGCTGGGTCCGCACTTGGCCGGTGCTATGTTGCACGGCGTGGCGACCACAGGCCACCGCTGAGCGCCTTCGCGGCCACGGACCCGGCAATTCTCTGGCCATATTCGCAGGTAAGGCCGGGGGCTTTTCATTGCACAGCTGCTAGCCCCACATCGGACGGAGGATGAGTGCAGCTGTAGCGTTGTTTTTTTCTGGACACAGATCCGCAGTCGCCACACGAGGTTGACAAAACCTCAGACCACAATTGATCCACGCCATCAGGAAGTCGGCCCATCGGGGGCGGAGCATCGGAGGAGGGCCTTCAGGTGACGTCCTAAGGCCGTCCCAACGGCGTGCAGCGTACTCAGCCATGATGTCGTTTTGGAGGGGGTAGAGCATCCGAAAACAGGCGCCACCCCAATTTAGGCATCAAAAGAGATTCTCCGGCCAACCGCATTAAGCGATTTTGGCATCGGCAATCGGAGAATCCCGCCCTAAGTGTTGACGCTAACGCAGAATTCATGGACTTTCACAACAGCAAAACTGGCGCCGAACCTGGACCGATTCAGCAACTGTGGAAGGGCTAGCACTGGCACCACATGGAACACACTCGATTCTAATGAGAAACAGTGCCGGATCTGAGATTGACACTCAGCAGGCTGACATACTGTCTATACACACCATCCCAGCCAGCAAGATGGCAGCGAGGAGAGCAGCCCCAAGGTTCACGGGTGCAGAGCTCGAGACCCTCCTGGACACTGTGGAGGAGAGGAATATGACTCTGTTCCCTGGCCAGGGAAGGAGGCTGTCAGCTGCTGGCATTCACTGTGCTTGGACACAGGTGCCAGAGGCGGTCAGCGCCGTGGGCAACGCTGTCCGGACCGGCCAGCAGTGCTGCAAAAAACTGCACGACCTCCTCAGGCGGCCAGGGTGAATAGGCAACACTGCCCCTGGCACCAACCCCCCTCCTACACACCAGTAACTCTACCTCCCCTCAACCCATCAGGAAGGCGGCTGAACCCCCACCCAGCAAGACATGCCGGTACCCATTCTGGCCGCCATGGCCGGATGACCTGGCCACTGAGGCCACCAGCTACCCACACCCTGGGCTGCATGCATCAGAGTGTCTAACATCGTCGTTTTCTGTTTCACCACACCTGCCCCCTCCCCCCAGGAGAAGGCCGCCAACAACCACCAGGAGCAGGAGAAGGCAGGAGGCGACCATCGGACCTGTGGCCTCACAATATGGCTGAGCAAAGGGTCCTAGATGTGATCGGTGGTCCAGAGGAAAGGGAGGTTACCGAGGTGGAGCTCGGCCGCAGGCGAGGAAGTGAGACCCCACTTAGTTGCAGTTCCCCATGACATGTGTGTCAATCCCCCCCCCCCCCCGCCCCTGCAACACCACCCTCACCCCCATCCTCATCCCCACACCACCCTCGCCTGGAAATCGCAGCGGTGCTCCTGAGCATGGCCCAGTCACAGCAGGTCATGGCTGGGCACGTTGACGGTATTGCCCAGGCGCAGAGGGAGGTGGTCCAGTCCCAGAGGGAGATGGCGCAGTCACCGGCTGATGTGACACAAACCCAGAAGGTGGTGGCACAGTCAATGGGTGATGTGGCGCAATCGCAGACAGAGATGGTCCACTCCCTGTGCTCCATGGCCACAAGCATGCAGACCCTGGTCAAAACCAGAACGGGATTCCAGATCTGGCAGCGTCAGGTGGCAGGGAAGCCTCGGGATAACTCCACTCACACCCCTGACCGTTGGAAAAGCCGGGGGCCATCATACACCCTGAGGGAGGAGGAGTTGATGGGGTCCATGCCGGTAACATAGAAAATACAGTGCAGAAGGAAGCCATTCGGCCCATCAAGTCTGCACCGACCTAAATTAAGCCCTTACTTCCACCCTATCCCCGTAACCCAATAACCCCTCCTAATCTTTTTGGACACTAAGGGCAATTTAGCATGGCAAATCCACCTAACCTGCACATCTTTGGACTGTGGGAGGAAACCGGAGCACCCGGAGGAAACCCACGTGCACAAGGGGAGAACGTGCAGACTCCTCACAGTGACCCAGCAGGGAATCGAACCTGGGACCCTGGCGCTGTGAAGCCACAGTGCTATCCACTTGTGCTACCGTGCTGCCCTATTTTTTTTGGTGTCTCGATCTTCCGACGTGACCCAAACTCCACCCCCCCCTCCCCCCCAAGCATCAACTCACTATCAGGGGGTCTCCGTGCTCCCACACCTCCACAGACCCGCACAGTGCACGCCTCAGCCCCCCAAAAATGCCAGCTTGACATCTTGGCACTGCCAGCCTAGCACATTGGCAGTGCCATGCTCGCAGCCAAGCGGCAGTGCCAGGGTGCCACCATGCCCAGAGGGCCTCCAATTTCCTGGGAGACCGCACTAGTGTTGTTCCGTCTGTTCCCCGTTCGTGGAGACTAGCACCGAAAAGTGCTTGCCCAAGGTCTCCAAGGTCCATTTGCAGCGGAGGTGTCGGAACACCGCAGCACCTTGGACCCCCACCCCCCGTCCCTGGTGGATCTGGTAGGCAGTAGGTGGAACAAGGTGGCACATTACCACCAGGGACACCCAAATGGATGGATTATGCCACCTGAGCATATGGGGCCTCCGTGATGGCACTAATGCACCAAGGTCTGCGCGATCTCGGACAGGTCCCCACTCGACGCCTGGAAGGTGCCCTTGGCGTAAAGGTTCAGGGCGACAGTGACCTTGACGGCCACCGGAAATGGGTGTCCTCTCCCATACCCCCGCGGTGCCATGTGTGCCATCATCTGGTAGATATGTTGCACTGTCTCTCTGCTCAGCCGGAGTCTCTGACGCCATGCCCAGTTGGCAGACCTTCGAACGACAGGCGCTGCCGATATGCACGAGGCTTCAAGTAACGCCTCCTTGGCACCTCCTCCTCCTCGGCCTGTTGGGGGGCCGCCTCTCCATCTTGGGCGTCTGCCCACCTGTCCCTCTGCGGCACGCTCCACTGCTGCAGCTACCTCCTCCTCGAGCAGCACCAGCTCATGCAATTTAAGAGCATTCCCTGGGGCTGCGGCGACTAGCAGGAAGGCCAGCGTTGCTGGTTGAATTCCAATATCCATTGTCTGCAGGGGGTGAAAGATCGATATGTTAGCATGGTGTGTACCCCTGTGATCAACCAGGCCCAACGGGCTACATGGTGGCCCCGGCTGGCACTGCGGGCTCTGCCCCTGCATGTCTACCCACCCCCCCCCCCATCCCCCCACCCTTGGCTCTGTCAGTGGCCGGCACCTTGGGGGCCTTTGGCCCTGGCACCTGTCCCTAATCCCAGGGGTACCATCGCTGGCACTGCCCCTACCCCACGCACCCGGAGGGGCTACTGCAGGCGATGTCCTGGGTGGGCCACCGATGGGTGACGGCTGGGTGGGGATGGTGTGGTGGAGGGTGGGGCCTGGGGCACTCATACAGTGCCCATGCAGAAACAGACACTAAGGTGGGTGGCCACTGGGATGGGCAGCAAGATGGCTGCCTTGCAGGCCGCTGTAAGTCCGCAGTCACTCCTCTCTGTGTCCTACCTCCTCTCTCTCCCTCATCAGCCATGACGTTGATTTCAAGATGTTTAAAAGCACAAGTGAACCGCGCCGTTGGGAACTCGGCCCATAGGAGAAAGAGAATCGCGGAGGCCCCGGGGAATACCAGGTCGGGCCCGCTAATGATATGCAAACGGGATTTACTGTACGTGCGTTCCGAACGCATTGAAGCCGCTGTCGAAGAGATGGAGTTACGATTTGGCGCCAAATCGGCACCCGCCAGAATTTTTACATCAGAACCTATTTTCCGCCCAATCGCGTTTCCCGACTCCGGCATCGGCCAACGGAGAATTCCACCTGTTGAGTTTTCAGCAGGATCCAAATAAGAACCATGATCACCTCTCTCCCCACCATGCTAGCATTGCCAACACTGGCTTAAGATATTTCTGAATGATTTATCATATGTGCTGTTACCTCCAACCCTCCCACCTCTATTTTCCCTTCAGAGATCACCTAAAATCTACTCAGCCTTCATACACTGATTGTAACATGTAAGTACTCTTCATTGCCTTGGTGAATTATTCTTGACTGGCAAACATAATGGTTGAAGCATTTCTGTTTTTTATCTCCAATATTTTTAATAACTAGTCAACAAATGTGTTCTAACGAAATAAAAGTAGAGTTGTGGAGTTTCGCAACATAGAAAGAGGCCATTCAGCCTCTCGTCTCCATGCTGGCCATCAAATACCTAACTATTCTAATCACATTTTCCAGCACTCGGTCCATAACCTTGCATGCTATGGCGTTTCAAGTGCTCATCTAAATGCGTCTTAAATGTTGTGTGGGCTCCTGCCTCTACCACCTTTTCGGGCAATGAGTTCCCTCTGGGTGTAAAAGATTTTTCTCAAATCCCCTCTAAATTTCCTGTTCCTTACCTTAAACCTATATCACCTAGTTATTGACCCCTCGACTTCTCTGTCCCTTATAAATTTGTATATCTTGATCAGGTCCCCCTTCGACCTTCTCTGCTCTAAGGAAAACAACCCCAGTCTAACCAACCAGTCTTCATAGCTGAAATGCTCCAGTCCAGGCAATATTCTGGTGCATCTCCTCTGCACACTTTCTACTGCAATCACCTCCTTCCTATACTCACCAATGTTTTTATATACTTATTTTTTTCCCCCCAGGAGTTAGGTATTTTATTCCCTGAAGACTTCAAGGCATTTCAAGACCTGGCCAGACTCTCACCCTGAATACAGCAAGTAGGATGGGTTGCATGGTTCCACTGGCAAGAAATCGGTGTACAAAATGAGCTCATGTCCAAGAGCGATTACAAGTGCCCACAAAATAAATGAGGTTTTCCAAATCATTAGAGTCAATTTACAATGAACGAGAACAGAAGTAGAACAGAGGTTCCACTGCAACCACAGGTATGATAGCTGAATGCAAAAAGGCACAGCACACATAGAATGTTAAATTAAACGAGAGCTTTGATAGCTAATGAAGAGCTAATAGACCATAGCGAGAGGTTAGAATGAATTGTTAGAAGTCAGACATTATCAGTTGACCATTAATAATTGAAAACTCATCAACACTTTTTGGCAACATCCAAACTGACAAGCACAACGACTTCATCAGTTGCAGCAATATTAATATTGTTTGGTACCCTGAATGCGGTATTTTAACAACAGACCTCAATTAGACAGCATGTCGTCTAAGAACTTTGCCATTCAAGTACACTATTAGACAGTAAATGGCTAAAAAGAAGTTTTCACCAAGAATGATAGGAAAGATTTACATCGCAGTTTCTATTGTAGTCTCATCGAACATCTTTAACCTTAACCATCCGCGGTATCAGTCTTAGGCGTTTCGAGGTTACAATGTATGCTCCTTATATGTTCACAATAAAATGCATTGACTCTACCTGCTCAAATCAGCACGTCCCATGCCTTTGTAACTGAGATTGTGAGTTTGTGCCAGATTTGAAACTGTACGTGGCTGTGCTTAACAAAATTCCAAACTAGAATTACTGTAGCCAACAATTAGACGAGACTTTCAACGCAAGACTTTGACTTAATTTTGCCCACTCATTTTATTTTCATTAATTTGAGGCAACACAGCCCTTGAGGACATAAGATATTGGAGAGGACATGGAAAGGATGTTTCCACTTGTAGGAAAACTAGAAGCAGAGGACACCGTCTCAGACTAAAGGAACAATCCTTTAAAACGGAGATGAGGAGGAATTTCTTCAGCCAGAGGGCAGTGAATCTGTGGAACTCTTTGCCACAGAAGGCTGTGGAGGCCAAATCATTGAGTGTTTTTAAGACAGAGATAGATAGGTTCTTGATTAATAAGGGGATCAGGGGTTATGGGGAGAAGGCAGGAGAACGGGGATGAGAAAATATCAGCCATGATTGAATGGCGGAGCAGACTCGATGGGCCGAGTGGCCTAATTCTGCTCCTCTGTCTTGTGGTCTTTTGGTCTTATGGTCTTATGGATAGGCAGCATAATTACAAATTGGCATTCACTTTTTTGCCACACCCCATCAAGTGAAAAGAAGCAAGATTTGTATGTAGTCTCCAAAATAAAGAATGGCAAGAGCATTAAACAACAAAAAAGTTGTTTGACAGGAAATCCCAATTGCATGCCTCCATTGAAGGAAGATTTGTGTAGAGATCAAAAGGGAGAGATGATTAAGTGTGGGAACCATTTACAGTGAGAGGAAAAACAAGAAGAGGGTCAATTCAATGAAAGCGAGAGAGGATACTAACAGGAGAAGCAGGCGAGATCTCATTAAGACAAGAAAAAACAGTTGATAGAACTGGAGACTGATGAGTCACATGCTGTACATGCAAAAGCAAAGAACTAAAAGAGTCTGTGGGGAAATAACAGTGAGAAGGAGCAGGCCTTCACCTGCAAATGACCAACAGAGGTCAGAATAACTGTGAAACATTGGAGCGGATATTAAACATAAATTATATCAGTCAAAACTATAAGGCATGTGGGATTTGTACTGCAATGTGAGAAAAGCTACTTGCAATCTCAAGTAGAAAACCTCCATCTGGTGATTTTTCCATCAATCGTTTGAAGCTTTTAAAAAATATATATTTTATTAAAGTTTTCAAACACAATTTTTTCCCTTACAAATCAACAAAAATGGTAGCATGATACCTGCTATATAACATTGTTTAAATAATATAGTAAACTAACCAAATAACACGAAGTAATGCTCCCCCCACCCCCTCTCCCCATCTAGAACACAAACAATTTACCCCCCCCCCCACCCCCCCCCCCCCGGGCTGCTGCTGCTGGCTATCTATCTTCTCCCTAACGTTCCGCTAGATAGTCGAGGAACGGTTGCCTCCGCCTGGTGAACCCTTGAGCCGATCCTCTCAGCGCAAACTTCATCCGCTCCAGTTTTATGAACCCCGCCATATTGTTTATCCAGGTCTCCAGGTCGGGGGGTTTTGCTTCCTTACACATGAGTAAAATCCTACGCCGGGCTACTAGGGACGCAAAGGCCACAACATCTGCCTCTTTCGCCTCCTGCACTCCTGGCTCATCCGCTACTCCAAATATAGCTAACCCCCAGCCTGGTTTGACCTGGACCTTCACCACCTTCGCGATCACTCCCGTCACTCCCCTCCAATACCCATCCAGTGCCGGACACGACCAAAACATATGTGTGTGGTTCGCCGGGCTTCCCCCACACCTCCCACACTTGTCCTCCACTCCGAAGAACCTGCTCAACCTTGCTACCGTTATGTGTGCTCTATGCAGCACCTTAAATTGGATCAGGCTAAGCCTGGCACACGAGGAAGAGGAATTTATCCTGCTTAGGGCATCAGCCCACAAACCCTCCTCAATCTCCTCCCCGAGCTCTTCTTCCCATTTTCCCTTCAGTTCATCCACCAGCTCCTCCCCCTCTTCTCTCATCTCCCGGTATATCTCGGACACTTTGCCCTCCCCGACCCACACCCCCGAAAGCACCCTGTCCTGGATCCCTTGTGTCGGGAGCAGCGGAAATTCCCTCACCAGTTGTCTCATGAACGCTCTCACCTGCATATACCTAAAGGTATTTCCCAGGGGCAGCTCATACCTTTCCTCAAGCGCTCCCAAACTCGCAAACGTCCCATCTATAAATAAGTCTCCCACTCTCCTGATTCCTGCCCGGTGCCAGCTCTGGAATCCTCCGTCCAGCCTCCCTGGGGCAAACCTATGGTTGTTCCTGATCGGGGACCACACCGAGGCTCCCAGCACACTCCTCTGTCGCCTCCATTGCCCCCAGATACTTAATGTTGCCGCCACCACTGGGTTCGTGGTAAACGTTTTCGGGGAGAGCGGTAATGGCGTCGTCACCAGCGCCTTCAAGCTCGTCCCTTTGCAGGACTTCATCTCCAACCTTATCCACGCCGCTCCCTCTCCCTCTATTATCCATTTACGAATCATCGCCACGTTGGCGGCCCAATAGTAATCACCCAAATTCGGCAACGCCAGTCCCCTCTGTCTCTGCTACGTTGTAGGAACCCCCTCCTTACCCTCGGGGCCTTCCCTGCCCACACGAAGCTCGTGATGCTCCTATCTATTTTTTTAAAGAAGGCCTTAGTGATCAGTATAGGGAGACATTGGAACACAAATAGGAACCTCGGGAGGACCATCATCTTAATTGCCTGCACTCTGCCCGCCAGTGACAGCGGCTGCATGTCCCACCTTTTGAAATCCTCTTCCATTTGTTCCACCAGCCGTGTCAGATTGAGTCTGTGTAAGGTTCCCCAGCTCCTGGCTATCTGAATCCCCAGGTATCGGAAGTTTCTTTCCACTCTCCTTAGCGGTAGGCCACCTATCCCTCTACTCTGGTCCCCAGGGTGTATCACAAAAAGCTCACTCTTTCCCATGTTAAGCCTATATCCCGAGAAATCTCCAAACTCCCTCAATATCTGCATGACCTCTCATCCCCCCCACTGGATCCGTCACATACAGCAGTAGGTCATCTGCATAGAGTGACACTCGGTGTTCCTCTCCCCCTCTAACCACCCCTCTCCATTTTCTGGAGTCTTTCAGCGCTATGGCCAGTGGTTCAATTGCCAGCGCGAACAGTAATGGGTACAGTGGGCATCCCTGTCTTGTTCCCCTGTGTAGTCGAAAATACTCCGACCTTTGCCGATTTGTGACCACACTTGCCGTTGGGGCCCCATAGAGGAGTTTAACCCAGCTGACAAACCCCTCCCCGAACCCGAACCTCCTCAGCACCTCCCATAGATACTCCCACTCCACCCTATCAAATGCCTTCTCTGCATCCATTGCCGCCACTATCTCTGCCTCCCCCTCTGCTGGGAGCATCATTATCACCCCTAATAGCCGTCGCACGTTGACATTCAATTGTCTCCCCTTCACGAACCCTGTCTGGTCTTCGTGCACCACCCCCGGGACACAACCCTCCATCCTCGTCGCCAGCACCTTTGCCAGCAACTTGGCATCCACATTTAGCAATGAGATAGGCCTATAGCACCCGCACTGCAGCGGATCTTTATCTCGCTTCAAGATTAGTGATATCGTCGCCTCCGACATTGTCGGGGGTAGGGTCCCCCCTTCTCTGCCCTCGTTAAAGGTTCTTACCAGCAGCGGGGCCAACAAGTCCACATATTTTCTATAGAATTCCACCGGGAACCCATCTGGTCCTGGGGCCTTCCCTGCCTGCATGTTCCCCAGCCCTTTGGTCACCTCGTCCACCCCAATTGGCGCCCCCAGGCCTGCCACCTCCTGCTCCTCCACCTTCGGGAACCTTAGTTGGTCCAGAAACTGCTGCATCCCCTCTTTTCTTTTTATCTTCCCTGCTCTCCGCACCGTGGCTCCCGTTTCATCCCTAACTCCCCCTATCTCCTTCGCCGCTGTCCTCTTTCGCAGCTGGTGGGCCAACAGGCGACTCGCCTTTTCCCCATATTCATATCTCATCCTCTGTGCCTTCCTCCACTGTGCCTCTGCCCTCCCTGTGGTGAGCAGATCGAACTCCGTCTGGAGTCGTCGCCTCTCCCTGTATAGTCCTTCATCCGGGGCCTCCGCATATTTTTTATCTACTCTCAAAATCTCCCCCCGTAGTCTTTCCCTTTCTTTGGCCTCCGTTTTCCCCTTGTGAGCCCTGATGGAGATCAGCTCTCCCCTGACCACCGCTTTTAGTGCTTCCCATACTACTCCCACTCGGACCTCCCCGTCGTCGTTGGCCTCCAGGTATCTTTCGATACATCCCCGCACTCTTCCGCAGACTCCCTCATCCGCCAATAATCCCACATCCAGTCGCCAGAGTGGACGCTGCTCCCTCTCCTCTCCTAGTTCCAGGTCCACCCAGTGTGGGGCATGATCTGAAACAGCTATGGCTGAATACTCAGTTCCTTCCACCCTCGAAATCAGTGACCTTCCCAAAACAAAGAAATCTATCCGGGAGTACACCTTATGGACATGGGAGAAAAAGGAGAACTCTTTGGCCATCGGCCTAACAGATCTACTCCCCCCATTTGGTCCATAAACCCCCTAAGCACCTTGGCCGCTGCCGGCCTTCTTCCGGTCCTAGATCTAGATCTATCTAACCCTGGGTTCAGCACGGTGTTGAAGTCCCCCCCCATTATCAGGTTTCCTACCTCCAGGTCCGGGATACGTCCCAGCATCCGCTTCATAAATCCCGCATCATCCCAATTCGGGGCATATACTTTAACCAACATGACCTCCATTCCCTGCAGTCTGCCGCTCACCATCACAAATCTGCCACCGCTGATCGCTACAATGTTCCTAGCCTCGAATGACACCCGTTTCCCCACCAATATGGCCACCCCCCCTATTCTTTGCGTCCAGCCCCGAGTGGAAGACCAGTTCCACCCATCCTTTCCTTAACCTAACCTGGTCCGCCACCTTCAGGTGCGTCTCCTGAAGCATGGCCACGTCTGCCTTCAGTCCTTTTAAGTGCGCGAACACTCGGGCCCTCTTAATCGGCCCATTTAGGCCTCTCACGTTCCACGTGATCAGCCGGACTGGGGGGCTGCCCGCCCCCCTCCCCTGTCGATTAGCCATCACCCTCTCTGGGCCAGTCCCACGTCCTGGTTCCGCGCACCCAACCATCCCCCAGGCGACGCATTCCCGCCCCGACCACCTTTTCTTTTATCAGTTCCTTCTCGATCTCCGCAGCAGCAACCCAGTTATCCCCCCCCCCAACCCCTAGACCCCCATCTAGCTTGGTTACTCCCCCCATAGTGCTTCCGAAAGTCAGCTGACTTTAACTCCCGCTCTCTCCTTGACCCCCCCGTGTGAAGAACTCCCATCCACCTTGCGCCTATCTTCCCGCCATCAGCTTTCTGACGCGGGAACAAGAAAAAGAAACCTTGTGTTCTCTAGAGCCGTCCCGCCCCTCGTGGCGCAGCTCCCTCTGCCGCCCCACTCCCATTCCCCATCCCCCGCCTGAGTCTCTTCTTCCCCCCTCACCGGCGCCCACATTTCTCAATGTCCCCCCCTCCCCAATTTACATTTCTATATGCATCAGCATTGTCGTTTCCCCTCCAACATCAGTCCCTCAGTTCTGATCCAGTTTCTCGTTTTTAATGAAGGTCCATGCTTCTTCCGCCGTTTCGAAGTAGTAATGCCTCTCCTGGTGCGTGACCCACAGTCGCGCCGGCTGCAACATCCCGAACTTCACTTTCTTCTTGTGCAGCACCTCCTTGGTTCGATTGAAGCGCGCCCTCCTTCTCGCTACCTCCGCACTCCAATCCTGATCCACTCGTACCACCGCATTCTCCCATCTACTACTCCGTACCTTCTTGACCCATCTCAGAACCGCCTCTCTATCATTGAAGTGGTGAAATCGCACGATCATCGCCCGAGGTGGTTCTCCCACCTTTGGTCTCCTCGCAGGGACCCGATGGGCCACTTCCACTTCCAAGGGGCCCGAGGGGGCCTCAGCTCCCATTAGCGAGCGTAGCATCGTACTCATGTAAGCCCCGCCGTCGGCTCCTTCCACTCCCTCGGGGAGACCCAGGATCCGGAGGTTCTTTCTCCGTGATCTGTTTTCTAGGACTTCAATCCTTTCGATGCACTTCTTATGGAGCGCCTCGTGCGTCTGCATTTTGACCGCCAGGCCCAGGATCTCGTCCTCGTTGTCAGTCACCTTCTGCTCCACCACACGGAGCTCTATCTCCTGGGTCTTTTGTGTCTCCTTAAGCCCCTCAATTGCTTGTAGCATCGGGGCCAGCACCTCCTTTTTTAGCAGCTCCACACATCGTCTTAAAAATTCATCCTGGTCCGGTCCCCATGTCGCCTGGGCTCCCTCCGCCGCCATCTTGCTCCTTTCTTCCTTCTGCCACTGCCCTCGAGGATTCTTCGAGAACTGGCCGCCGCCGCTGCCGATATTTTTCTTTTTCGCTGGGGGGGGGGGGACTCCCTGGTGTCTCACCCCACACCGGGTTTTGTCCCGAAAAAATTCCCCGTTGGGGCTCTTAAAAGAGCCCGAAGGTCCGTTCGAGCTGGAGCCGCCGAAACGTGCGGCTAGCTGGTCATCGCCGCAACTGGAAGTCCGTCGTTTGAAGCTTTAAAAACAATATGATGTGGTCTTGCAACGGGATGCATTCATGACAGGCCTACTGAATGCAACTGATTTTGCCGAGAACATGCTGTGCTGATAAAGCTGTTAAGAATTCAGAACTGTAATTGAAAGTAGATGGAAGCTCAAAGCTTCTAAGTATTACACAGAACTTTACTGCTGTAATTATCCAAAGCAACCACATTGGTTTAAATCTTAACACAATGAATGGGATGTAAAATTTGTTAATCTATAAGGGAAACAGTAGGATATTTCCATTCTGTGATACTGTGAATAGTTTTGGTTAAGTTTGTTCTCCTTGTGGAAGAGTCTTGGACCAGAGGGCATAATCTCAGAAAAAAGGGCTACTGAAGGCAGAGATGAGGAATTTTTTTTTCTCGCAGAGGGCAGTAGAGGTTGGGTTGTTAAGTATGTTCAAGGCTGTGAGAGAGAGATTTTTAATCAGTAAGGGAGTCAAGGGTTATGGGGATAAGGTGGGAAAGTGGAGTTGAGGGTTATCATATCAGATCAATCATGATCTCATTGAATGGTGGAACAGGCTTGATGGGTTGAACAGCAATTAAAACTTTATAGGATCAGGATGATTGCTCAGTCATAAAAGGAATTTTTTTAACATAGTGGAAAGGTGTGAATGATTGACATTTTTCAAAGTTTTTTTTCTCACATCAGGCGTCATACACGCTGCACGGTGTGACGGCTCATAAGGACGCGCTGCTCCCCCCCACCCGACCGGATGGCCGGCCGCCGCTCAGCCCTGAGGTTCCAGTCACGGGATGTGGAGGTGCTCCTGGACGCAGTGGAGCAGAGGAGGGAGGCCCTGTATCCCGGGCACGGCCGCAGAGTTGCCCCACGCCACAGCCGGCGTCTGTGGAGGGAGGTGGCAGAGGCCGTCACCGCTGTGGCCCTGACACCACGGACAGGCACCCAGTGCCACAAGGAGGTGAACGACCTCGTCAGAGCAGGCACGGTGAGCCTCCCCCCCTGCCCGATATCCATATCCCCCACATCCCCCCTCCCCCATATCCCCCCCTCCCCCATATCCCCCCTCCCCATATCCCCCCTCCCCCATATCCCCCCTCCCCCATATCCCCCTCCCCATATCCCACATATCCCCCCAACCCCATATCCCCCCTCCCCCATATCCCCCCTCCCCATATCCCCCCTCCCCCATATCCCCCCTCCCCATATCCCCCTCCCCATATCCCCCCTCCCCCATATCCTCCATATCCCCCCTCCCCCATATCCCCCCTCCCCATATCCCCCATATCCCCCTCCCCCATATCCCCCTCCCCATATCCCCCCTCCCCCATATCCCCCTCCCCATATCCCCCCTCCCCCATATCCCCCATTTCCCCAAGTGTATCCAGCCCTAACCTTAACCTCTGCAATACACGCGCAACGGATGGCGTGCATTCATATACCTGTCTAACACTGTTGCCTTTTACCCCTGCCACCACCGCCCCCCCCCCCGCCACAGGAGAAACGCGCACACAACACCAGGGAGCATGTGAGGACTGGAGGAGGCCCTGCTGATGAGAGGCCACTGACCGAACACGAGGAAAAGGCCCTGGAACTGGCTGGCGGACCTGAGGACCGGGAGGTTGCTGATGCAGAGGTCGGGGGCGTACTAGCAAGTGAGCCACCGACAGCCCGTCCCCATATACCCCCTCCCCTATATCTCCCTCCCCCATATCACCTGATCACTGCCTGCGTGTCTAACCATGCATGCTTCATTGTGTATCGCAGGAGCAAACGTCAAGGCACCCATCCCCGCAGATGCAGACCGCCCGCAGGATGCCCCTCGCACACCACGGGAGACGGAGAGACCCGGACCCTCCGGCATGCGACGCCCGCAGGATGCCCCTCGCACACCATGGGAGACAGAGAGACACGGAACCTCCGGCATGCAACGCCTGCAGGATGTCCCTTGGAGACCACGGGAGACGGAGAGACCTAGAGCAACAGGGAGACGATGCCCCCGTCACGTGCGGATGCGACGACGCAGGCGTGTGCCACCCAGCGACGAGAGGGGCAGCCAGAGGCCCCCGTCACAGCCGAGCCAGGACACCACTACCCAGGACACCACTACCCAGGACACCACTACCAAGGACACCCCTACCCGGGACACCCCTACCCGGGACAGCACTACCCAGGAAGACGAAATACCAGACAGTGACACAGAGTGGATGGGTGGAGACGAACCCCCACCCCAAAGTGCCATGGACTCAGAGTGGGACGAAGAGCACGACACAACGCCACTGCTGTCACCAACACCCTCCACCATCGCAGAAACACTCACCTCGGTTGGGCACTTTAGTGATGAGGCGTCTGGTACACTCACTGTTGCGCACAACACAGCCGTCCCGGTACAGCAGGTGGAGGTAGGAGCAGCAGAGGGGCCGGGCAGTCGGAGGGCAGCCCAGCCCAAGCAAACATCTGCCGCCCAGATGGATCCCGGGTTCTTGGAGTTACCACACCCACCCATAGATCTGATGCAACCACCGAACCGGAGACGAGCGAAGATGGTGACGGCCGGTTTGTGGCGGCTGCAGTCGCAGGTGGAGGAGTCCACCCGCGTCCAGGAGCTGGGAGTGGTGCCGGTCATACGTGCCACCCAGGCCGACACTGCACGGGTGGCGTCCGCGGTGGAGGCAATGGTTGCGACGGTGTCAGACATGGGGAACGGTTTGCGAGGCCTGGGTCTTTCCGTGCAGGCGGCGTCTGTGGCCCAGGACATGGCTACCCTCTCACAGGAGGCCATGAGCCAGTGCCAGCGCCAGATGGTAGAAGCGCTCAACGCCATGGCCCAGTCTCAGCAGGCCATGGCCCAGTCTCAGCAGGCCATAGCCCAATCTCAGCAGGCCATGGCCCAGTCTCAGCAGGCCATAGCCCAGTCTCAGCAGGCCATAGCCCAGTCTCTGCAGGCCATAGCTGAGGGCATTGGCGCCATTGGCCATGTGCGAGCCAGCGTCGCACAGTCACAGACAGGGTTTGCCAATCCCCTGGGCTCCATGGCTGCAAACCTGCAGACCCCTGTCGATACCAGCACGGGCCTCCAGGACTGGCAGCGCCAGATGTCGGGGGGGGGCGTCGGATAGCCAGTCCGTTCGCATCCCCCAGCCATGTAGAGGCCTGGGGGCCATCGGGCACCCCGAGGGAGGAGGAGGTGCTGTGGTCCGTCCCGGGTCCCCCCTGTAGGGGAGGTCCCGGAACACCGCGACACCTCGGACTCCCCCCTTCCGTCCCAGGTGCATCGGGTGGGCAACGGGCAGGACAGGCTGGCATCTCGCCATCCCAGTTGCCCGAGCCGCAGCCTGGCCCATCTAGGCCAGGACGCCCCAGGAAATGGCCGCCAAAGGGATCCCGTGTCAGAGGGCAGGAAGCACAGGAGTCCACCTCCAGTTCTGTTGTACCATCTGGGGAACCACGTAGACGTAGTCAAAGGGCCCGTAAGGCCAAACAATTAGACACTGAGTAAGTTGGCAGAGCACAGATGAGTTTTAGGGGCTAGGGCACGTGCATGAACTCCTTTGGTTATTAAAGTCAATGTTACACCGACAGAAGCTGCCTTTGTGCTCTGTCCAAAGCGTGCGGGGGTGTCATGTACGTTGAGCGCAAGTGTGTGTGTGTGAGGGGTGGTCTTACCTCAGCCCTAGGTTAGTCTGCCCCTTCCCCCTGGGCCGCCATCAACATCCCCCGGGCAGAGGACGGGACCGTGCGCTGCAGTGTCACAGCTGCATGCAGGGATGGTCCGGGTGGATGGTGGTACTGTGCCTATGGGTCAGACATAGTCCAACGATGTAGAGCCAGGAGCTCATCGCAGGACGGGTTGTCATCATCCTCCATGGCCTGCAATAGACACGCGTCCACCTGCAACTGTGTGAGCCCAGCCATTGTGCCGCAGGTGGATCGGCAATGGGGGGGGGTGGTGTGCATGCGGGTGGGGTGTGTGGGGTTGGGGAGGGGGGTGAGGGTGCTGGGTGGGTGGATGGGTGGGGGGTGTGGGTGGTCGGCTGTTGCCATGGTGTGCGGTCTGTGGCCATACTACCCGATTCCCACGCCCATCTAGTCAGTGAAGCGGGCGGCTATCAGCCTGTCCCGTGCCCGCTGGGCCAGCCAGTAACGGTGGACAGCCACCCGCCTGTGTCTAGCCCGTCTGCCCTGACCATTGCCCCCATCCCCCTCATCTGGGGAGGACTGTGCCTCTTCCTGCTGCTCCTCCACTCCGCCCTCCTCTGCCTGCGGCACATCGCCCCTCTGCTGGGCTATGTTGTGCAGGACGCAGCACACCACAATGATGCGGCCGACCCTATCTGACCGATACTGGAGGGCGCCCCCAGAGAGGTCCAGGCACCTGAAACGCATCTTCAGCACGCCAAAGCACCTCTCTATCACTCCCCTTGTCGCTACATGGGCATCATTGTAGCGGTTCTCCGCCTCATTGCGTGGCCTCCGTATAGGCGTCATCAGCCACGATCGCAATGGTTGTCCTTGTCGCCCAGCAACCAGCCCCTCAGCCGGGGATGGTGTCCCTCGTACATGCCGGTGATGGATGACCGCGACAACACGTATGAGTCGTGTACACTGCCCGGGTAACGGGCGTAGACGTGCAGGATCATCATGTGGTGGTCGTAGACCACCTGTACGTTCATGGAATAGGTCCCCTTCCTATTGGTGAACACGGCCCTGTTATCTGCAGGTGGCCGCACGGCGACCTGCATCCCATCAATTGTGCCCTGGACCATGGGGAACCCGGCCACGGCAGAGAAGCCCACGGCCCGGGCATCTTGGCTGGCCCGGTACACAGGGAAGCGGGTGTAGCGGTGCGCCATGGCATATAGGGCGTCTGTCACTGCCCGAATGCACCGATGCACCGATGTCTGCGATATGCCGGACAGGTCCCCACTCGGTGCCTGGAATGACCCCGTTGCATAAAAGTTCAGGGCCACCGTAACCTTGACGGACACGGGGAGAGGGTGTCCCCCGCCAGTGCCACGCGGTGACAGGTGTGCCAGCAGGTGGCAGATGTGTGCCACGGTTTATCGCCTCATCCGGAGTCTCCTCCTGCATTCCCGGTCTATGAGGTCCTGGTATGACTGCCGGGGCCGGTACACACGGGGCGCCCTCGGGTGCCTCCGTTGCCGTAGGGCCGCGACGTCCTCCTCCCCCTCCTCGTCCTGTTGGTCAGGTGTCCCTCCAGCCTGGGCGGCTGCCGCCTGCCCCTCTGCGGCAGCCTGCGCCGCCTCTCTGGCACGCTCCTCCTCCTCCTCCTCCTCCTCATCCAGGGCAACATAGACATGAGCGGCTGCCACCACGGCGGCCAACATCGCTGGATGGTCTGAAAACATGACGGCCTGGTGGGGGGGGGAGGGGAACGACGACATGTCATCATTGCCCATATCCCCTCCTCCCCCCAGCCAGGTGGCATGGACCGCATGGGTCCAACTGTTGGAGGCTGGCACCTGGCCAGGTGGACCAACTCATTTGCCCTCCCATCACCCACCCCGGCACGGACCCCCCATACCCCCTCCCCAACCTCCACCCCGGCACGGACCCCCCCCCAACTCACTTGCCCTCGCACCCCCCCTCCCCGGCACGGGCCCCGCATCCTCCTCACCGGCACGGGCCCCCAATCCTCCTCCCCAGCATAGACCCCCCCCATCCCCCTCCCCAGCACGGGACCCCATCCTCCTCCCCGGCACGGACCCCCCTATCCCCCTCCCCGGCACGGACCCCATCCTCCTCCCGGGCACGGCCCCCCCCCCCATCCTCCTCCCTGGCACGGGCCCCCCATCTTCCTCCCTGGCACGGGCCCCCCATCCTCCTCCCCGGCCCTCCCCGGCACTGACCCCCCCTCCTGGCACGCCCCCGGAGCACAGCCCACTCTAACCACCCCCCCCCCCGCCGCACACACACACACACACAACTCTAGACACACCTCTCCCCACACATACAGACTGCGGCCACGCCATCGCCTGCCCAGCGGCCAACTCCCCAGGCCGTCACCCACCTCCACGCTGGTCGGCGTGAACCGGGAGCACAGGTTGACGCCGATTAAAAGGAGGTTTGATTTACGTCGACGTGACCCATCATCACGTCGACGGGACTTCGGCCCATCTGGACGGGAGAATATCGGCAGGCCCAAAATCGGCTGCCTTGCGCCCACCCGTGCCATTCTCTGACGTCTGCAGCGCCATTAACGCCCCGCCGATTTTCTCCCTTTGGAGACTTCGGCAACCGGCGGGGGCGGGATTCACGGCGGCCAACGGCCATTCTCCGACCCACTGGGGGGTCGGAGAATGACGCCCCAGATTGTCAGTATAATGATCATTGGTTCTGTACAGTATATGGTGGGTCTGACGAATGTGATATAAAATAGTTACTTTAGAGATATTAGTTACTGTAATGTAGAGATAGGCCAGTCACTTTCTGGTGAGTTAACAGACAAAGGATTGCAGACCGCATGGCAAAGCAAAGAGGAGGTGTGTCCACCAAAGGAGGAGAAAAGGATGCTGGGTAATAGGGGCCAGAGGAAGGGATAGGAAGTGAGCCAATCAGAAT
Organism: Scyliorhinus torazame; assembly: GCF_047496885.1. NCBI lineage: Eukaryota > Metazoa > Chordata > Chondrichthyes > Carcharhiniformes > Scyliorhinidae > Scyliorhinus > Scyliorhinus torazame. The sequence goes on from NC_092713.1 coordinate 144,886,568, forward strand.
GTCTGACCTGGTCAGGAGGGGTATAGGATGACCTATGGGAATCGTGTATGTGAAACTTGATACCATTTGAATTGATTTGCAGAGATCCCTTTGTCTCCTTGTTCATTCGCTTCCCGGGGTGTAGGAGACTGGATGTGTCTTATGCCTCTGAGATGAATCAGGCTTGCAAGCCAAATAAAATAACTAATGCTGTACCTGCAAATCCATCTCGACTTTTATTGAGGCCAGACTGACGGGTAAAGAAATTTGAGATTTGTCATTTGGTGCCGAAACCCGGGATTTCTCAAGACGGTTCTGACCAACTGCGAAATCAGAATTAGACTGATTATGAACAGGGAGAATGGGAAGGAGGGGCCCACAATGTATAGCTGGAAAATCACCGTGCATTGCTTTTTCCCCTCTTCTTATCGTCTGATTAGTCTGGTCACTCGCGGTTGGTACGGAAAGATCGTCTCGACGAAATCAAAGGCCAGTCTGGGGATTAGCAAATTAAACTGATGGGATATCATAATTGATAGTTCAGTTTTGGGTTAATTGTGTTGTTGACGACTGATGTGATTTCAGTCAGTTAAATAAGTGTTTTTAAATCTGAAGATGGTTCATGTGTGAGTTCTGATTCGGCTTGGGTTAGGTTATGGGTTGATGTGACATCTAAAACAGATGGTTCAACTCCATGTGTGAGTTCTGATTCGGCTTGGGTTAGGTTATGGGTTGATGTGACATCTAAAACAGATGGTTCAACTCCATATGTGAGTGTTTTAAATCTATAGTTGATTAAGCTAAAATTGTACCCTTGGACTGTGGTGGCGAAGGGCGCAGTTCTGAGGACTAGTTGAGATTGTGGGGAATGCTGCATATTGGTTGAAGCAGAAGTCTCTCAAAGGGTTAACAGCAGCAGCCAAAGTTAAAGACGACAGACAGTGCTTCTCACTCAGGCCTTGAGATAACAGCAGCAGCCTGTAGTGTAATCGGATACCTTTCCTTTGAGTCAATGAACTCCAGCAAAGTAACGTTTTGAATTAATTAAAGGAAACCAGTGGGTTTCTCCACCTCTTTGATAAAAGTTATTATTTTCGAAAGCAATTGATTGAAATTGCCAGAATCTTAAGTTTTACTTACTTGAAATAATGTTTATCTCATTTTATTTGTGACTTAATAGAAACTTAAAGAAGATCACTGACACCATTTTAAAAAGTGTAAATCTGGAGATGATAGTTGACTTTGCTCCGGTATACATCACCTCCCTCATTGATAGCAGCCAACATTTTTGAGAATGTAAGAAAAACTTGTTAAAAGAAAAATTGTTAAGATAAAGAATTAATTAAGTTGTAAATGTTATACAAGTTTGTGTTAAGCAAATCGTAAATTTAGTTCTGAGTTGAGATCAGAGCTAAGCTTGCAAGTTGCAGTAATTCAATTTGAATTTTCAAACATTTTTAAGTTTTAAAAGAACACTGTTAGAACCTTTTCAATCGTTTTGCCAAGGAAAAAAAAATTGCCATTGGTTATAAATAAGCAAATAAAAAAAACATATATATAATTTAAATAAAAGAAAGAGCCAAAGTATGAAAGCTCAAGAATTAATTGGATTATGGAGACAATATTGTCAAGAGGAAAGAGATAAGATCATGTTATCAAGTTGGCAGGACAATGCCCTTAAAATGGGAATTCCAATTAGTGAACAGGGTAAAAAAAAAATTACAGGTCTTGAAAAAGGAATGTGCATACAAAAAAAACAAAACGCGCAAGTAGAGACAGGAAAGGCTCGGGTCAAACAAAAGATGGGCTACGTAGTTCAATGGCTGGCCTTGAATTGACAGAAAATGATAAATTCGATAATTTAAAAATGTCAGTAAAAGTTTCGACTGCACCTGTAGCATTGTCTGCACTAATTCCAGAACCACCAGAGTATAATAATTTATATCCAGTCCCTGCTCCCCAGATTTCAATCATGCCAGTAACTCCAGCCCTTTTGGTTGATAGTGTGGGTCCCGATTTACCATCTTCACATCAGTAGAGAAAGAGGAGCTCTGTTCCGCAAGCCCAGTTAGCTCTAGGACCAGATCTCGGACAGCGAGAGAAGGGCTTGATCCTAACCAGAAACAATTAAGCATACCACCTAAATCCCTCCAGACCAAGGGGAAACCGCAAATTTTGAGAACAAAGGGAGCTGCAACAGATGATCTTGAAGAGAAAGAACTCCCTCTAGTGACAGGGAGGGACGTCAAAGTCTTGGAAGAACCAGAGGAAATAGCTAGAGTGCCCCCTGGTGAGATTCGGAGACAGTTGCCGATTAGGAAGATACCAATCACCTGAATTATGCTAGCCACGCCGCACTTCAGCAAGCCCATGCGTTAGACTATGATAGAGGGACACAAATCCTGAATGCGTTAAATAGCACATTTCAAAAGCCCATAAATATTTCTGCTATCTTAGACCTAAAACCTAAGAAGATTGAAGAGCCAGAGGAATTTCTGGAATGTTTTAATGAAATCTACCGTGGGCAGTCAGGCGACTTGCCATATCAAAATGGTTAGAATTCCTCTCAATATTGTGCGATGTTAATGCATTGCCTAACACCTTCCGTGGCTACTGCTGTGAAATGTAATAACATGAATTGGACAGAGAGCGACCCTTCCCAGGTGGCAAGGGCAGTCAGATTTTATTGGAAGGAGGGTGTAGGCCAGGGAGGAGGCTCAGTTACAAAGATTAAGACTGAGTATGTAATGAAAAAGGATGATCTGCGACCCCAACAAGCGACAGAAACGGTAGCTTACCAGCTGGAGCCCCAATATTGTGACTTTGGGTGAGTGGATCAGCGAGGGGGAGGACATCAAACCCACCCAAAGGGACCCTCAGCTCCTTTTTATGGCCCACCATATGCATCAACAGCTTTACAACCGCCGCCCCCTCTGAGAGGCCATTGGTCTACTGGGAGACGAGGACGGGGCAGATATAGAGGGAGCAATGCATGTTTTAATTGCGGCCGTGCAGATCACTGGCAACAGGAATGCCCCTTTAAAAGACAGGCAGCAGAAGGAGATTATCCGACCCAAAGGAGGGGGTACCCACCAAGGGGAGGACAGACGAGATACATTGACTTCTCCCAGGCAAACCCTTTCCCAACACAGGATTGACTAGCTAATTTAGTCATAAGGACTCTCCAATCGGACAGGGAACCTATTATCTCTCTGCAGATAGGAGATTAACATCACTCATTTGTAATCGACACCGGGGAAGCCATGTCTTCTGTGCAATCAGAACTTCGACTACCATTATCCGACCACACGCAGCAACTGTCGGGGTTCCAAGTACAGGTGTGTGAGTATCCTATTTCTGAACCTGTGACAGTTACTTACGAGAATAAGTCTGCAGATCATCAGTTTGTAGTGACTACTGGATTGGACAGTAATTTGTTGGCCCAGGATTTACTGTGTATCTTCCAGCTACAGCTAGAGTACGGAGGCAAAGGGGTAACGGTCCAATCATGGAGGATGAGACAACAGTGCTATATTTCTATCACCCCCAGTGGTGGATGTTAGACATTGAACATTCACTGCATCACGTTACCCTGGCCTATGACAGAACCGGACAAAACAGGGAGTTGGAGGACAAATACCGGCCATTAATTGGGACCGAATGGCCAGTCAAAGTTACAGCCACAGTCACGGGAAAAGAAGGTACGGCCGATTTTGTTACAATACCACCACATTTATGGCCACAGTCAGCTTCGGTAAGCCCTCATATTACATGTCAGGTCCACGACCAGTACCATGCCAGGGATTTGGGGCCTCTGGTAAGGAGGGCAGTGGATCATTCAGATCCAACAGAGTACGCACTTCAAGTCACGCCAGACGGCACTGCCATAAAATATTTTGACGTCCCTGAAACGATTAACACTTGACTGCAGCCCCGTCTATGGACAAATTAATCCGAGAGCTGTTGCAACAGGGTATTTTGGTCCCTTGCCAATCAGAATGTAACACCCCCATACTTGCTGTGCCTAAACCAGCCAAGCCAGACCAGTACTGATTAGTACAGGATTTACGTTCAATCAATGCCATTGCATAGCCGTTACATGCTCTCACTCTCCAACAGGATATTAATGATTTTCGTCATTAAATGCGCTGCCCACACAAATGGTAAGACCCCAGTTGACGTTGGTAATGAACAAGCAGATTGTGCAGCGCGGACAGCCGCGCAAATTCAGCAAGAGGTGGTGCCTAAAATGTTAAGTCAGACTAAACGATCTACTATAAATATGTCTGCTTCTGACAAGTCAATGCCAACCATCCAAGACGTCATAAGGTTACAGGAGGACGCTCCTGAGAGTGATAAACAAATGTGGAAACGGTTAGGTTGTACATATGATTCTGTTTCCTCTTTATGGACCACGCCAGCACATCAGACTTGTATGTCTGATGTACTGGCTTTATGGGTCATCGAATGTGTACACTTTGCAACTCATTGTGGGGCTCGGGGGACTAGTGATGGTTGCTGGACACTTGGTGGCACCCTAAAATGCAGGGGTTGGCCCAGAGTATCAGTAATCGGTGTTTGATTTGTCAGCAATATAACACCGGAAAAGGTATCCCTTGTGGGATGGGGCAAACCCCGTTGCCCAGTGGTCCATTTGAGACGCTACAAATGGATTACAATGAGTTGGAAAGGTGTCAATGTTATAAATATGTTTTGGTCATTGTGGATGGGTTCAGCAGATGGGTTGAGGCGTATCCGACTTCCGATAATAAAGCTGCTACTGTGGTTAAAGTTCTGATGCGGGAAATCATTCCCCGGTACAGTATACCAGCTCAGTTGAGTTCTGATAATGGGCCTCATTTTCTTGGACAGATTAACCTGCCTCCCTTCCCCAGTGCTATTTTACAGGTGTGGAGCATGATGGGGTGGCTACGCACCGTCTGTGTGATATTCGGCCTCACCTCGCTTGGAGTGTTATTGGCGACGGACATGGAAAAGGGAAATATTATCTACATTTGTAACCCCAACCAAGCTACAAGGACATTTCAGTATGCAAAGGTGATGTTCTTCGCTGCCCCCATATACGAGGACATGGTATCGACTCATGGAAGGTCGTCAAAGTTAAGGAGAATGCAGGAGTCATGAAGCAATTGCACCGGTCCCGTCGATGGGAAGGGAACATTATGTGGACATTGCCTTGTTTTTGGAGTACATGTAAATTTGATTTTGGATGTGTTAAGATTGGTGCGATAAAGGTAACATCAGACCGTCAGGAGAGCGTAGGAAGAGGCTGTGAGAGAGAGGGACTAGAGAAAGGGCGGGGTGTGTGAGAAGGGAAGTACAGCTAGAACGTAGGTTATCGGGAGATACACTTAATTTAGTTAACGGCCAAACTGAGGAAAACCTGGGTAGTATGAATCACTTCTACCAGATTTACCACCGCTTGTATGGCCAGGGACGGGTTGTCTGCTACCCGAACCCCGCAGCAGTGTCTAGGTTATTTTCTGTTTCACCGCTTTGGGGCACTCCCCAAACGGTGGTTCATTGTCAGCGTTCAAAGCCACCGCCCGAGCAAGTCACTCTTCCTTACGATCCGGGTTCAGCACCACCGGCTATTTGCCTTCCCCTTCCTCGGGATAATCCCCACTCACAGTATGATAGGCTGCAACGGTGGAGGGCGTACATACCTAGCCACTTCGCTCCCAATAGGGATTCCCGGTCATACGAGAATTGTTTCCGCAGTGAAGGATACGGCTGTTTGCTGGTAGAGGTGGAAACGAATATAACATGTCTGTTCCCTACCTGTACGGACAGGAGGTGCCATATCACCCAGGCGTCTGGCCAATGCGTTTGTTACAACACCACTTGCGTTCCATTGAACGCCGGCCCCCAGCTCCTTTGTGGCTGGGCGAATGTCTCTCATATCACTGTTGGGACTAGGGCTTTCCGCATTGCTAGGCGGCCCGAATGGGCGTTCCAAAGCTGGATAAACTGGGCTACTGGGGGATCCTTACGCAACCGATATGCTGATTGTGATGCTAGCCTGCACACGGAGCAAGGATACTACTTTTTATTTAATGGCACAGCGACCAATGTTTTGTCACCCCCATTTCCCCGCCAAATTGCTATTGGGACTCTAGTCCCTACCACAGTCCCCTGCCCTTCGGCGTGGATGCTGCATAATCAGTTAGCATGCCGGGCAGCCTCTGCTGAATTCTGCGAGAACTGGAAAAAACCACCCCTCAGCCCGGTGGGGAATTCGGAGCGTCTTGACACTGGGAGGTGTGGGGGTTCCTTGGCTGTCAGCAATAGGAATTATTTTATTTGTGGCCTTACCATCTTGGGAAATGAAACCTTTGGAGGGTGGGGTATGCGCCATAGTACAGGGCAAGTGTATCATGGGAGTTCAGGACTTGACCGCTAACATCACTAAATTTATGGATCACATATGGGATCACCTAGACGGAATGCCAGATCCTGGCGCTTGGGGTAACTGGGGATTTGGAGGTTGGAAGGACTGGTTGATAAATATGGCCATGTATTTAGTGGTGGCTATCGGCTGCATCTTTGTGGGCCTAGCCATCCTTAAATGTGTGATGGGTAGAATGCGGGGTGCACTGGAACAGAACAACGCCCCTAAAACCTTAGCTGTCAAAATCCATGAGGGTGCAGCAGATGAAGGGGGGCTACGCCAGGAATTGGAAATGCAGCGACGGATCTTTTTAGATGAAGGACCGTAGCTATGGATTGGATAGTTCGGTTATCATGGAATGATAAAAGGAGGGAATGACGAATGTGATATAAAATAGTTACTTTAGAGATATTAGTTACTGTAATGGAGAGATAGGCCAGTCACATTCTGATGAGTTCACAGACAAAGGATTGCAGACCGCATGGCAAAGCAAAGAGGAGGTGTGTCCACCAAAGGAGGAGAAAAGAATGCTGGGTAATAGGGGCCAGAGGAAGGGATAGGAAGTGAGCCAATCAGAATGTCTGACCAGGTCAGGAGGGGTATAGGATGACCTATGGGAATCGTGTATGTGAAACTTGATACCATTTGAATTGATTTGCAGAGATCCCTTTGTCTCTTTGTTCATTCGCTTTCCGGGGTGTAGGAGACTGGATGTGTCTTATGCCTCTGAGATGAATCAGGTTTGCAAGCCAAATAAGATAACTAATGCTGTACCTGCAAATCCATCTCGACTTTTATTGAGGCCAGACTGACGGGTAAAGAAATTTGGGATTTGTCAGGTCAAAGGGCATTGAAGTGCCATGGTTTGTTATAGGGGCCATGGGGGGTGGGTGGAGATGTTCAGCCTGGCATAGAGGCAACCTTTTAAACTGACCTTTGAAATTTTCCCTCATGCAGACTGTTCATGATTCCTCTGAGATAACATTAACCACGACTCATCGAGGACCTGGCCTGACTCCATGAAAATTAGTCCAAGTGTAGGACATGCCTATCTCAGCAATGGAGCCAGCCAAGCCGGGAGCTCAGGTGCGGCTTTTGTCCCGGACCAGGCCGCATTCTTAAAAGGCCCCTGGTGAAAATTGGAAAGCCTTGGGATGGGGTTGGGAAAACCCAGAATTAAGTCCCAGCTACCATTTTTAAGTGGCTGCGAGTCATTCCAAGCGGAGAAAATCCAAGCCTTGTTCTCAGTTCCCTTTTAGAATTATCAAGTATAAATACTGTTCATAAATTTGCAGCTGCTAAGGGAAACATTAATTACTGTCTGGATCTGATCATTACCACAGCCCAGCAGCCCCCATAGAGAAATTGTCTTCAATATAAGCTTTGAATATTTTATGAGGTACTGTTTGATATGAAAAACAAGTGAGACACAAGATATTATTTATATTATTTATGATGTCAGTTTATGATTGTAAAAGCAGCTATGTGTTTATCTGCTGTTAGTCTTTAAACTCTTACTTACATATTTTCATCAGAGCTAGAAGATGTTGGAGATGGCCAACTTTGAAGAGACTATGAAAGGAGTGAAAGGGAGTGATCAAGGAACAGACAGAAAAAGAAGAATATAACATAAGGGGTGATACGGCAATGCAAAGGAAAATGGTAATAGGATAAGTATAAGTCAAAAGGTGAGTGTAACGAACAGGAGATCAGACCATCCATAAACAAAAAGATGTTTATGATTTATTTCCAAACTTTATAAGTGGTGGCATAGTTCCCAACCACACAGCAAACCTGAGATAGGATGCACTCAAAGGGTTAATTTATTTGCACACATTCAAAATAATTTAAATTTTTTATAATGATATTTATTGTCACAAGTAGGCTTACATTAACACTGCAATGAAGTTACTGTCAAAAGCCCCGAGTCGCCACATTCCGACGCCTGTTCGGGTACACTGAGGGAGAATTCAGAATGTCCAAATTACCTAACAGTGCATCTTTCGGGACTTGTGGGAGGAAACCAGAGCACCCGGAGGAAACCCACGCAGACACGGGGAGAACGTGGAGACTCCGCACAGACAGTGACCCAAGCCTGAAATCGAACCTGGGACCCTGGAGCTGTGAAGCAACAGTTCTACCCACTGTGCTACCGTGCTGCCCTTGTGAGAGGAAGGTCACAACAGTGCCTCCTGTACATTCAGACTGTGAAAAAGACATAGGGAAAATACAGCTTTACAGGGCAGAGACCAGAAAGCTTGTGGGTTCCAGAGTCTGGAAGCAAAGTCGAGTGAGATATTCCTTCATGGTGGTCTGTGAGCTGAAAACCATAATTCACTTTTCTGGTGTTGACTTTGCACAATGAGATAGGCATCTTGAGATGGATCTTTGTCGGCAAGATATGGTAGTCCCACCAGAATCAGTAGATGGGGTTTCAGGAACCTGGGTCAGGCTCCTTTCCTTTCTGCGAGTCTGCTTGTAGGACGGCAAACAGCAGACTGACTTTTAACTATTAAGTTGACGATTAAGAATTGAAAGAAAGGTTGCAGGATCCTTGCAGAGTCCTTTGTCCGAGCAGACAAGTAGACTCTGGTTGGCCATCCTGGACTATGAAATGCAGATAACCGTTGTGTCACTCTCTTTGGAATTTGGTCTGTGACGCTCACTCGGGAGTTGTCAAGGATACTGAGGTAGAGGTCTCTATGATAGTACCCAATAGGATAGCACGGTGGCTCAATGGTTAACGCTGCTGCCTCATGGCACCGAAGACCCGTGTTCGATCCCAGACCTGGGTCACTGTCCGTGTGGAATTTGCATATTTTCCACCTGTCCGCATGGGTCTCACCCCTACAAACCAAAGAAGCGTAGAGTAGGTGGATTGGCCATGTTAAATTGGCCCTTAATTGGAAAAATAACAAATTGGGCACTTTAAAAACTGATAGTACCCGTTAGCTCCTTTGGTTCAGGGGTAACAGGCAGGCATAAATTCAAGCATTTCAAGGACTTTGTCCAGTCCTAAAATTTTTAGAGACAGCAATGAGCATTCCTCGATGTATATTTTGTAAAGGATAAAAAAGGGCGAGATCTTAGTCCCCTCACAGTGAGTATCGTGAAGGTGTAAATCAATACTAAACAAGGGAAAATAGAAGAGATGGCTGACTACAACCACTGCTTTGCCTGTAAAATTCAGGCGGGCTTTAGTCATGGGACATTTTTTCATTCAAAGCAAAATATAAATTTAGGATGTCCTTATTCATTGCAGCGAAGCAATGTAGAATATCTTTGGGACAAAAAACTCATTCACAATTGTTCTCTCCTGTTTTCCTTTCATTCCATTTCCCTCCATGAGCTCCTGAGGACAGACATCAACATAACGTGTCATTCAGCAGAGGCAGCCTGTCAGTCACTGCAGATACCAGCCTTCCCATCCCCACTGCTCCCAATCACAAAAATCTCAATTCTATCTTCACCTCACTGGCTCTTTCACAAAAGACAAATGATATTCCCTTCTTCTTGTTGCTTCTGATTCTCATCGTATGTATTTGAGGGAGAAAGGTAGAAATCTAGTCCTTAATACAGATATTCATATTGTGGCAACCTTGGGTTTGAGATATTTAAAATTGCTGTGGGCTGTTGTATCATGTTATTAAGTGTTTGTGAATCACAGTATGTGCAGTATGAAATCCAGTAAAACATTAGACTGCGTAAATTATATGTATATAAATAAATTTATATATCTATATACTAACACACTACATATGTAATACATTTCAACTAAATTTAGTGCTTAAATGGAGCCTGGTGTTCATTTAATAATAAATCACAGATTCGCTTTAATTTGCATTTAGATTTGATAAGCTTTTAGTCCAAGTCCCAGTTGAGCTTATTTTATTCCTCATTGCATTGCATGTGGCTTGCCTATTTGCTGGATTCCTGATCACCTAACTTCAGGCGAGCTTAATGAAGTACTTATAGGGATTTGGGGGCCTGACCTCGAAATGGGAGAGAGTTTCAAACTGAGAAGAACACAGGCATAGGCAGGAAGGGAAGAATCGCCTCTGATGCGGTCACTCCGAAACTCTTTGAATTTCATTCGGGTACTATAAAAGAGAACATTTAGAAAAGAGCAGGGCTTACCCATTGTTGTTGGAACTCATTTTACAGGACATTGATCAAGCAATTGTCTTTCAGGAACAGTTTTCTATACAAAACCCAAACAGTTTCTTGGTTATTTTCAGTAATTTTGTTGGATTTTCACAAGTCATAAATGTGTCCTCTATTCCACAGTCAGCTCTATTGTTTACTTGGAGTGTCCAGGTCCAACCACTTCTCAGGTATATTTAGACCTAAAAGCTATCTTCTGCTTGCTCCAAGATCTACCCTTCTGCTTCTAAATTTGGATGCATTTGATTACTGCTGAAAATAATTGGGGTAGATTAGATGAAAAGCAAATTTTGGAAATGTCAGACATGCTGGGCTGGATCTCCATTCCTGAGGCTAAGTGCCGGCTCCAAAGGAGGATCCATGGTGTTTCACGACAGGAAGGTTGGCGCGAAACCCTCACCGATTCTGGTACTGGTGAAGGGCAAGAAGGGCGCCGCGTGAAACACCACCGAAACGCGCAGAAAACAGCCGGGTAATCGCAGGGTCCCGTGCTGCACATGCGCTGGGCTGACAAGCTGCAGCTGTGCACACCTACACCCCACACACACGCACCGGTCGCGCCAGATGAAATGGCTTTGGCCGTGCTGGACCGCGTACCCGCCCACCCCAACTTCACAGCCCACCTCCTGGACATCCCCCACCACTCCCCCCTGCCCTGGCAGAAGCCCCACGGCCAGTGGCTGGACACTGTTCACATGCCCTCTCTCTCTCCTCGCAGCCAGCACACCAGGCCCCCGACCGCTGCGAGCACACATGGCCCGCGCCATCGGGAACTCGGCCCGTCAGAGGTGAAGCATCGCGGGTGGGTCGGCTGATGACGTACCAACGGCGTTGCGACTGGGCGCGCGTGCGTCCTGATGATGCCAATTTGGAGGGGGCAGAGCATCGTGACCCAGCGTCAAACCGGTGCCTGCTTCAATTTCGGCATCAGGAGCCATTCTCCCCCCAATCGCCGTTCCCGATTTCAGCATCGGGCTACGGAAAATCCCACCCGCTGAGTTGGTAAGGTGCAGTTATTGAGAAAGGGAATTATGGTAGCCTGGCCCCTTTAAGGAGCAATAAATTTGCAGGCCACATAATGCCCGTAGAGCCTCAAGGAGCACAGCACATGAACGTAAGCCTATCAGGAGTTTAGGTGCGGCTCTGGCCATTGGAGTTGGACCTTGTTCAGAGTTAGCCCAGGAGACGTGGGAAAAAGACCTGTGTATTAGCTGTGCTCTCCAATGTATAAAGTTCACCTTCGATCAATAAACCTCTTTTTGTGTTTCAACACTGCCTCGTCAATTGCCCAGCAATATAACAGAAACCTTAGGGAATCCAGTGTTGGTGCAAACATTTACACAGCAGCTGTTGCCTAATCTCAAATGAAAATTCAAAGGTACCGGGTGTGGTAGTATGTATTGGGGGTCATGTGGGACTGGAAGCCCTAATGTCATTGGCTGACAGATCCCGGGTCCTGGTTGGCCGTTGACCTCTAGCTCCGCCCTGAAGGTGGAGTATAAGAAGCCGGAGTCCTCCCCCGCAGGCCATTCTACTATCGAGCTGCGGGGGAACAGACACGCTTAATAAAGCCTCATCGACTTCACTCTATTCGTCTCACGGAGTCTTTGTGCGCTACAATTTATTAAGCGTGCCTAAAAAGGACTATGGAGCTCAGGATCATTCCAGAATGCCTGAGGATCAGCCCCCACGCAGTGAACGCGGCAGCAGCCTTCAAGCACTGGCAGACTTGTTTCGAGGCCTACCTCAGAACGGCCACCGGCCGGGTCACAGAAGACCAAAAACTACAGGACCTGCACTCGAGGGTGAGCACGGAGATTTTCTCCCTCATCGAAGACGCGGAGGATTTCCAGACGGCGTTCGCAGCACTGAAAAGTCTCTATGTCCGCCCAGTTAACCAAATCTACGCTCGCTACCAACTCGCGACGAGACGGCAAAGTCCCGGAGAATCGATGGACGAATTCTACGCCGCGCTGCTGATTTTGGGACGAGCCTGCAGCTGCCCTTCGGTGAACGCAAATGAACACACGGACATGTTAATGCGCGATGCTTTTGTGGCAGGTATGAATTCCTCCCAAATCCGCCAAAGACTTCTAGAAAGAGAGTCGCTAGGACTCTCAGAGGCCCGGGCCCTAGCAGCCTCTCTAGACGTGGCCGCGCGTAATACCCGCGCCTACGGCCCCGACCGCGCGGCAGCCCATTGGGCTCCGTACGTACCCGTCGCGACAAACCCACCACCCCCCCCGGACACCCCACAGGCTTGCGCGGTCCAAACGCCAAGTCGCACCGGGGGTGCCCGCTGCTATTTCTGCGGCCAGGCGAAAAACCCCCGGCAGCACTGCCCGGCCCGCGCAGCAATCTGCAAGAGCTGCGGGAAAAAGGGCCATTTCGCGGTTGTGTGCCGGTCCCGCGAGGTCGCCGCTGTCCTGGGAGAACAGGGAGCCCTGCAAGCCGTTTACGCTCCCCAACCCCCCCAGCGCCCCACGTATGACCCGCCGGCGCTTCCACTTTGGGTCCCGACCACCACTCTCCCCGGAGAAGAGGGAGTTCTGCGCGTCTCTAACGCCCCCCAAACCTCCCCCCGCGCCCCACGTCTGACCCGCCGGTGCTACCAACTTGGGTCCCGACCACCGCTGTCTCCAGAGATGAGGGAGCCCCGCGCGGTCCTAACGCTCCCCAACCCCCCCCCCCCCCAGCGCCCCATGTGCGACCCGCAGATGCCGCCATTTTGGGTCCCGGCCACCACGAGGGGAGGAAGGGCGCCGCCATCTTGGACCACCCCAGACCTGTACGACGCGTGGGGGCGGCCATTTTGTCCACCCCCGCCGCCATCTTGTGACCCCCCAGCCATGTGCGATGTATGGGGGCAGCCATTTTGTTCATCCCCGACGCCATCTTGGACGGCAACAACGGACCCCACTCCACGACTACAACCACGTCTCGCTTCAATTCCGCTCGATCAAGCTCGGCCCCGGACACTCCAGACGACGACGACAACGGTGCTAATAAACGGCCACGTGACACCATGCCTAGTCGACTCCGGGAGCACGGAGACCTTTATCCACCCCGACACGGTAAGACGCTGTTCCTTAACCACCTATCCCAGCGCACAAAAGATTTCCCTAGCTGCAGGATCCCACTCCGTACAGATCCAAGAATTCTGCATAGTTACCCTAACGGTGCAGGGGAGGGAGTTCAAAAACTACAAACTAAACGTCCTTCCCCAACTCTGCACCCCCACCTTACTGGGATTAGATTTCCAATGCAACCGGCGACCTCGCGGGACCGGCACACAGCCTTACGTTCAAATTCGGCGGCCCAATACCCCCACTCACTATCTGCGGCCTCGCAACCCTCAAGGTGCAACCCCCGTCCTTGTTTGCGAACCTCACCCCGGATTGCAAACCCGTCGCCACTAGGAGCAGACGGTACAGCGCCCAGGACCGGACCTTCATTCGGTCCGAAGTCCAGCGGCTACTAAAGGAAGGCATAATCCAGGCCAGCAATAGTCCCTGGAGAGCGCAGGTGGTCGTAGTGAAGACAGGGGAGAAACAAAGGATGGTCATAGACTATAGCCAGACCATCAACAGGTACACACAACTAGACGCGTACCCTCTCCCCCGCATATCCGACATGGTCAATCGGATTGCCCAATATAAAGTCTTCTCCACCGTGGACCTCAAGTCCGCCTACCATCAGCTCCCCATCCGCCCAAGTGACCGCAAGTACACAGCCTTCGAGGCAGACGGGCGATTATACCATTTCCTAAGGGTCCCATTTGGCGTCACAAACGGGGTCTCGGTCTTCCAACGGGAGATGGACCGAATGGTTGATCAACATGGGTTGCGGGCCACGTTCCCGTATCTCGACAATGTAACCATCTGCGGCCACGACCAGCAGGACCACGACGCCAACCTCCAAAAATTCCTCCAGACCGCCAAAGCCATGAACCTCACGTACAACGAGGACAAGTGCGTTTTTAGCACCAATCGGCTAGCCATTCTGGGCTACGTAGTGCGCAATGGGATAATAGGCCCCGACCCCGAACGTATGCGCGCCCTCATGGAATTCCCCCTCCCGCACTGCCCAAAAGCCCTGAAACGCTGCCTGGGTTTTTTTTCATACTACGCCCAGTGGGTCCCCCAGTACGCAGACAAGGCCCGCCCCCTAATACAGACCACGACCTTCCCTCTGTCGACAGAGGCTTGCCAGGCCTTCAGCCGCATCAAAGCAGATATCGCAAAGGCCACGCTGCGCGCCATCGACGAGTCCCTCCCCTTCCAGGTCGAGAGCGACGCCTCCGACGTAGCTCTAGCGGCCACCCTTAACCAAGCGGGCAGACCCGTGGCCTTTTTCTCCCGGACCCTCCACGCCTCAGAAATCCGCCACTCCTCAGTGGAAAAGGAAGCCCAAGCCATAGTGGAAGCTGTGCGACATTGGAGGCATTACCTGACCGGCAGGAGATTCACTCTCCTCACTGACCAACGGTCGGTAGCCTTCATGTTCGATAATGCACTGCGGGGCAAAATCAAAAACGACAAGATCTTAAGGTGGAAGATCGAGCTCTCCACCTTCAACTCCGAGATTTTGTATCGTCCCGGAAAGCTGAACGAGCCGGCCGATGCCCTATCCCGCGGCACATGTGCCAACACACAAATTAACCGCCTCCAAACCCTCCACGAGGACCTCTGCCACCCGGGGGTCACTCAGTTTTTCCACTTTATCAAGTCCCGCAATCTCCCATACTCTTTAGAGGAGGTCCGTACAGTCACAAGGGACTGCCACATCTGCGCGGAATGCAAACCGCATTTTTTCAGGCCGGATGGTGCGCACCTGATTAAGGCTTCCCGCCCCTTTGAACGCCTTAGTCTCGATTTCAAAGGGCCCCTCCCCTCCACCGACCGCAACACATACTTTCTTAATGTGGTGGACGAATACTCCCGCTTCCCATTCGCCATTCCCTGCTCTGACATGACCGCGGCCACAGTCATTAAAACCCTGAACACCATCTTCACACTGTTCGGTTGCCCCGCATACGTCCACAGCGACAGGGGGTCCTCTTTCATGAGTGACGAGCTGCGCCAGTTCCTGCTCAGCAAGGGTATAACCTCAAGCAGGACGACCAGCTACAACCCCCGGGGGAACGGGCAAGTAGAGAGGGAGAACGGCACGGTCTGGAAGACCGTCCTCCTGGCCCTACGGTCCAGGGACCTCCCAGTTTCACGGTGGCAGGAGGCCCTCCCGGACGCTCTCCACTCCATCCGGTCGCTATTATGTACGAACACTAATCAAACGCCTCATGAGCGTCTCCTTGTCTTCCCTAGGAGGTCCTCCTCTGGAACGTCGCTGCCGACCTGGCTGGCGGCCCCAGGACCCATCTTGCTCCGAAAGCATGTGCGGGCACATAAGGCGGACCCGTTGGTCGAAAGGGTTCACCTCCTCCACGCGAACCCGCAGTAAGCTTACGTGGAGTACCCCGACGGCCGACAGGACACGGTCTCCCTGCGGGATCTGGCGCCCGCCGGCAACACACACCCCCCCCGACACCATTCACCCAACCCCCCCCTTCCTGCCACCGCCGCACCCCGCGATCGCCCCCTTCCCAGGAGGATTGGTTCCCCTCCCCTCAGGCCCGACCAAGAATAAAGCCCAAGCTGAAACCGTAAGGCTCCCGGAGACGACAACACCGGTACAAGCACCACCACCACCACCGGGGCCGAGGCGATCGACACGGACGACCAGACCGCCCGACCGACTCGTGGCGTCGATCTAAAATCAATATATGGACTTTTCACAAGAACATTTGCTTTTCTCCCGATACCTTCTGTAAATAGTTGAAACAGGACAAAATTGTACAATACTGTATTGCCATGTGAATGTTTTCCTCCCAGGACCAGCCCTGTAAACCCTTACCACCATACGAAGCATCACCCCGCCGGGTTCATTTTTGACAAGGGGTGAATGTGGTAGTATGTATTGGGGGTCATGTGGGACTGGAAGCCCTAATGTCATTGGCTGACAGATCCCGGGTCCTGGTTGGCCGTTGACCTCTAGCTCCGCCCTGAAGGCGGAGTATAAGAAGCCAGAGTCCTCCCCCGCAGGCCATTCTACTATCGAGCTGCGGGGGAACAGACACGCTTAATAAAGCCTCATCGACTTCACTCTATTCGTCTCACGGAGTCTTTGTGCGCTACACTGGGTCAGTGTGAGTGTCCCTTTAAGAAAGGTCTCGTCTCTTATCATGTGACTTGTAGCACATTGGGCTGTGGCTGAGGTGAGAAGGGGTTTCAGTTTCAATTTGACTGCTGTGGACTACAGAAAAGAAGTATTTTCTCTGTTTTCATTTTAATGTCTGTTCCACTGGAAGCACATTTGGTGTGGCAGACTGCCTTGGTGGCTTTGGAGGTGTAGTTTGAAACTGCTGGTTGAGACTGGATCAGAGTCTCGGGGAGGGGACGAGTCCCATTGAAGTGAGAATACATTGTGCTGGGCCACACCCTTGAAAAGAGGTTTTTGGTTTATTGGATTTTGTTTTTGAATTGGAACAGCTAAGGGGGAATTCATTAAGTGTTGTACATAGATTACTGTAGCTGTGTGGTGTCTTTATATTTGTAGTCAATAAAAATTCTTGCTGTGTTTATATATATATATATATATAATATATATATTAACTACGTTCTTAGAATAAATATTGTTATGATTAAAGTGTCCAGGAAGTCTGATGAATCACACCTGAAGTGAAGGCTTTTGCGATTATCCTAGCCAAATTCAACATAAAAGGTGTAGGTCAGGTGAACTTCATAATACACTTTGAAGTTTCTAAGTCCTGGCCCATAACCTACAGTACAGACAGAATTCAACCAGCAATGGAACAGAGAATCAAGTGAAAATTCACCAAGAGTTAACAATACAAGAACAGGATTAGGTCATTTAATCCCTCAAACCTATAGTCTATCATTAAATGAGATCATGGCTGATCTGTGACCTAACTCCATATATTCACTTTCGCCCCACAATCCTTCATAATTTGGTTGTCAGAAATCAATCAATCTCAGAATTAAATTAACAATTGACCTCACATCAATTACCAGAGAGAGTTCAAAACTTCTATCCTTTGCATGTGGAAATGTTTCCTAACTATCAACACTGTCAGTTCCCCTGAAAACGATCAAAATCTTAATCAAATCACCCTTAATCTTCTAAATTCCTGGAATTACCATCCAAGTTGTGTAATCTCACCTCAACATTTAACCCTTGAGGTGCTGGTATCATTCTGTTAAATCTATACTTCATTCCCTCCAAGGCCACTATATCCCTCATAAGATTGAGTGCCTTGAACCGCCCACAGTGCTCCAGGCGCAGGGTTTCAATATGTCTTAGTATAGCTGCAGCATGACTTCTCATCCCTTGTGTTTTAGTCCTCCAGATATAAAGGTCAGCATTACATTATCCTTTCTATTTTTTCTGTTTGGGCCTACCCAGTACATATTAATGATCCATGTACATTGATATCGGTCTCTTTAGACCTCTCCTACTTTCAGTTTTACACTATTTAGAAAGTACTCTGATCGACAATTGTTATGATCAACTGGATGACCGCACACATGCCTGTATTGAAATCAATTTGCATAGTTTTACCCATTCACTTGGTGCGATTCTCTGGAAAGATTTGTAAGTGTGGTAGCGAGCAGGAACTGCTGCAAATTCCCGGCGCTTGGTCCGGCGGGGCCGGGAACGCTATTCCATGTTAATTGGTCCACTTAATGAGGCCACACGGGGGGGTTAGGTCGGGGGTGAGGAGGTGGTGGGGAGAGTGGGGTGGCACCATCGGGAGAGTGGGGAATTGTTGGACACCTGTGACACATTAAAAACACTTGACTACAAGCAGGATAATGCCTCTCACTTTATTCCACAATGCTCCGAACCCCTGGCCCATCTCTCCTTGCATCTCCCCCTCCCTGGGCACACAGCGTGCAGGTGATGGGTGTGAGTGAGCAGACAGGCAGGGGTTAGACTGGCATAGATTTTCAGCTCTCTGCAGGTTATCATCAACCCCTGCCCTTGACAGCGACCCGCTGATGGTGCTGACACAGTCCCAGCACCCTGGAGTGATGCGACACAATCCTGGGAGGGTGGGAAATGGGGGTGGGGGGTGGGTAAGTTATTGATGATGGACCAGGCCATGTCCTATGTGAAGCGCGTGAGTATGAGGGCTTCCTTGGCCTTCTGAGCTTGCCAGACCCTCGCCCCTCTTGCCTGTCCTGCAGCCTCCGGCTGGTCCTCCGGTTCCTCCTCAGGATCATCCTCATCATCCTCCTCCTCGGACTCATGTTCCTCATACCCAAACTCCAGCAGGTCACCCTGCTTCTGTGCCAGGTTGTGGAGGACACAACAGACCACCACAAAGCGGGTGACCCTCTGGGCGGTGCACTGCAGGGCACAAGCGGAGCGGTCGAGTCATCGTAACCGCATTTTGAGCAGACCAATGCAGCGCTCAATGACAGCCCAACTGGCCACATGGGCCTCATTGTACTGGGTATCCCCTACGGTCTCTGGCCCCTGTACAGGCGCCATTAGCCAGGTCCTCAGCGGGTATCCCTTATTCCCCAAAAGCCAGCCGGCCATCCTTCGGGGTGCTTGAAGATACCGGGGATGTCTGAATGCCGCAGGGTGTAGCTGTCGTGCACAGTACTTGGGAAGCCTGCACACATGTGCATGATCTTCATGTAGTGGTCACACACGAGCTGTATGTTCAGGGAGTAGAACCCCTTTCTGTTGATGTTCCGCACTCCCAGATGGCCCGGTCAGCGCAAGGCGACATGTGTGCAGTCTATCAGGCCCTGGACCTGGGGCATCCCGGCGATGGCGAGAATCCTGCTGCACAAGGGTCTTGTTGGTTTTGGTTCATGTCAAAGTTTATATAGCTTTACTCCAGGGCAAACAGGGCATCCATGACTTGTCGGATGCACTTATCGGCTTTGGCCTATGAGAGGCCTCACAGGTCACCGCTTGAGCCCTGGAATGATTCTGAGGTGTAAGTGTTCAGGGCTGCAGTGACCTTGATGGCCATGGAAGTGGCTGTCCTCCTCCTCCATGTGGTGCCAAGTCCGTGAGGACATGGCACAGGTGCCAATCCTCTTCTTGTTGAGGCGGAGGCTCCTCCGGCACATACTGTTCGTCATTTGTTTAAACGAACAGCGACGCCTGTACACTCTGGGGCATTGTGGACCGCCCCTTTGTGTCCCTCCCTGGCCTGATGGGCGGCCGGGTCCTCCGGGTGTGGGGCGGGGTCGGGCACGTGGGCCGCCACCTCGGACAATTGCTGATTCTGCTGCCGTGTCTGGCCATGCAGTCTGCCAGTGGTACCACTGTTCTGTGGGGTCCAAAGGCACGGTAGCACAGTGGTTAGCACTGTTGCTTCACAGCATCAGTGTCGCAGGTTCGATTCCCGGCTTGGGTCACTGTCTGTATGGAGTCAGCACGTTCTCCCTGTGTTTGTGTGGGTTTTCCGCGGATGCTCCGGTTTCCTCCCACCAGTCCTGGAAGACGTGCTGTTAGGTGTATTGGACATTCTGAATGTACCCGAACAGGCGTCGGAGTGTGATGACTAGGGGCTTTTCACAGTAACTTCTTTGCAGTGTTCATGTAAGTTACTTGTGACAATAAAGGGTAATATTATTATTATAAATACCATCCATAGTGTTCAATATCTGTAAGGCATTGGGAGAGGATGTAGACTGACAAATAGCGGTGGCTCCGACGCCAGGGCCCTCCATTCCCCCATTGATCCCTCCCCAACCCCCGAACCGCCCTGCCCATGCACATCTGGCCACAGCGGGCCTCCCTCACCGGACCCCAGACCCTGCACTCCAGACTTCCGCACATAATGTCACCTGGACGAGGAACTGGTCCCTCCTTGTTGCACTCACCCACCCTCCGGCCATGGTCACGTCACCGGAGCTGTGACCCATCTCCTGGGTGTTCAGATGTTGACTTCTGCCTGTGTGGTGTTGCCTCTTGCAGTGATCAGGCACAGTGTCCAGGCATCGAATCTGATCGGGATGCTAGGTAATGATTTCCACATGACACAGGGGTATATGGAGTGCTCACTTAACCATGATTATCAATAGCCTTCGACCACATGACAAGAGCCTCAGCAGTTGGTGGGGATTATGGATGGTCATTGAGGCCGAGGGGCAGGGGTTTCTCCCGGAATGGGTACACATGATCCAGGGATTGGTCTGTGTCATAATATACACCAGTATATCATTGTGCAGACACACACAGTGGGACCAATCAACATACACAACACCGCAGCCAATCACCAGTGAGAGCACATGCACTATAAAGACAGGGGGCATCAGAGTTCCCACTCATTCGAGTTGCAGCTAGCTAGGAGGACAGAGCTGACAGCCTGCAACACAGACATTCACCATGTGCTGAGTGCATTGACTGGTTAGGACAAGGCAGAGGTCTTTAGTTAAAGCTAGTATCGTATTAACCCACAGTCTAAGTATGTTTAAACAGTTAATGATTCAATAAAATACTGTTGCACTATTTCAAGTGTTGGTGACCTGTATGTGATCCAGAACACCCAACACATCAGTCTGGTGTTGCCCCCCAGTGCCTTTCCCCGTCCCCCCTTCCCATGAGGGCCCACCCCTACGGAAGGTGCACCCCCCCCAGCCGAGGGTTCCCGCCCCAACCTAGCAATGGGGCAATAAGTGAATCCATGCTCTTTGCCTGTGAGCAAAGATGGCTACTCATCTCCTCGACTCCCCGCTGAAGCCCATCCACCAGGTTCACGTTTTTAAAAAGGAGATCGAATCGGCGCCAGAATGACCAATTGCTGGGGAGGTCGCTGAATCACGGAAGATGGTTAGATATGGGGTCACTCCGGTTAATTGTATGGAAATAGGGCTTAAGTGGTGATTATTGGTTTCTCGCCACGCTACGGCGGGATCCCGATTTTGCCTATGGGAGCAGGCAGGTTGAATTGCAAACTGTTCGCGCCTGGCACGGTTCTCGTTTTCTCTTTCTCCTTTCTCATTCCGCTTGAGCGAGAGTGCAACAAGGCCTGAGAATCGCACCCACTGCGTCTCATAATATCTTTTTATAATTTTATGCTTTCATCTGCGCTGCTTACAATGCCCCTTATCATTGACCCATCGACAAATGGTGGGCGAGATTCTCCGTTGCCTGCTGCTGATAACGTAATCGGATCGGACGGAGAATCGACTCCGAAGCCCAAATCCGAAGGCCTGTGTCTGAATGGAAGCTCCTGGGACGATCTTTATTTTTGAAAACGTACACTGTTGGGCTTCAAAAGATGACCACTAAGGGGTCACCTGACTCTCAGTCGTTGGATTCCAGAAAATACTATGCCATACTGTCTAGGTGGGCTAAAGGGACATTCCAGATGTGTGAGTACCCATATCCTGATACAATTCTAATTGCCTTCCTAACTTGGATGAGTCATTTTGAGACCAAGATGTTGATTGCCTCAAACCCAGAGGGAAAGTATGTGAACACAAAGACCCAAGTTAAACCAACTAACTGATACCAACACCGGGCTGGATTCTACCAAAATGGGACTATGTCCCCTTCCCCACACCGGTGTAAGAACATAGAACATTACAGCGCAGTACAGGCCCTTCGGCCCGCGATGTTGCGCCGACCTGGGAAAAAACTCTAAAGCCCATCTACACTGTTCCCTTATTGTCCATGTGTCTATCCAATGACCATTTGAATGCCCTTCGTGTTGGCGAGTCCACTACTGTTGCAGGCAGGGCGTTCCACGCCCTTACTACTCTCTGAGTAAAGAACCTAGCTCTGACATCTGTCTTATATCTATCTCCCCTCAATTTAAAGCTATGTCCCCTCGTGCTAGACATCACCATCCGAGGAAAAAGGCTCTCACTGTCCACCCTATCCAATCCTCTGATCATCTTGTATGCCTCAATTAAGTCACCTCTTAACCTTCTTCTCTCTAACGAAAACAGCCTCAAGTCCCTCAGCCTTTCCTCATAAGATCTTCCCTCAATACCAGGCAACATTCTGGTAAATCTCCTCTGCACCCTTTCCAATGCTTCCACATCCTTTCTATAATGCAGCGACCAGAATTGCACGCAATACTCCAAATGCAGCCGCACCAGAGTGTGTATAGCTGCAACATGACCTCATGGCTCCTAAACTCAATCCCTCTACCAATAAAAGCTAACACACCGTACGCCTTCTTAACAACCCTCTCAACCTGGGTGGCACCTTTCAGGGATCTATGTACATGGACACCGAGATCTCTCTGCTCATCCACACTGCCAAGAATCTTACCATTAGCCCAGGACTCAGTCTTCCTGTTATTCCTTCCAAAATGAATCACCTCACACTTTTCTGCATTAAACTCCATTTGCCACCTCTCAGCCCAGCGCTGCAGCTTATCTATGTCCCTCTGTAACTTGTAACATCCTTCCGCACTGTCCACAACTCCACCGACTTTAGTGTCATCTGCAAATTTACTCACCCATCCTTCTACGCCCTCCTCCAGGTCATTTATAAAAATGACAAACAGCAGTGGCCCCAAAACAGATCCTTGTGGTACACCACTAGTAACTGGACTCCAGTCTGAACATTTCCCATCAAACAACACCCTTTGTCTTCTTCCAGCTTGCCAATTTCTGATCCAAACTGCTAAATCACCCTGAATCTCATGCCTCCGTATTTTCTGCAGTAGCCTACCATGGGGAACCTTATCAAACACTTTACTGAAATCCATACACACCACATCAATTGCTTTACCCTCATCCACCTGTTTGGTCACCTTCTCAAAGAATTCTATAAGGTTTGTGAGGCACGATCTACCCTTCACAAAACCGTGTTGACTATCTCTAATCAAATTATTCCTTTCCAGATGATTATACATCCTATCTCTTATAAACCTTTCCAAGATTTTTCCCACAACAGAAGTAAGGCTCACTGGTCTATAGTTACCGGGGTTATCTCTACTCCCCTTCTTGAACAAGGGGACAACATTTGCTATCCTCCAGTCTTCTCGCACTATTCCTGTAGACAAAGATGACTTAAAGATCAAGGCCAAAGACTGAGCAATCTCCTCCCTAGCTTCCCAGAGAATCCTAGGATAAATCCCATCCGGCCCAGGTGACTTATCTATTTTCACACTTTCCAGAATTGCTAACACCTCCTCCTTATGAACCTCAAGCCCTTCTAGTCTAGTAGCCTGAATCTCAGTATTCTCCTCGACAACATTGTCTTTTTCCTGTGTGAATACTGATGAAAAATATTCATTTAGCACCTCTCCTATCTCCTCGGACTCCAAGCACAACTTCCCACTACTGTCCTTGACTGGCCCTACTCTTACCCTAGTCATTCTTTTATTCCTGACATATCTATAGAAAGCTTTAGGGTTATCCTTGATCCTACCTGCCAAAGACTTCTCATGTCCCCTCCTGGCTCTTCTTAGCTAACTTGTAACTCTCGAGCACCGTAACTGAACCTTCATGTCTCATCTTTACATAAGTCTCCTTCTTCCTCTTGACAAGTGTTTTGACTGCTTTAGTAAACCACGGTTCCCTCACTCGACCACTTCCTCCCTGCTTGACAGGTACATACTTATCAAGGACACGCAGTAGCTGTTCCTTGAACAAGCTCCACATTTCCATTGTACCCATCCCCTGCAGTTTTCCTCTCCATCCGATGTATCCTAAGTCTTGCCTCATCGCGTCATAATTGCCTTTCCCCCAGATATAACTCTTGCCCTGCGGTATATACCTATCCCTTTCCATCACTCAAGTAAACGTAATCGAATTGTGGTCACTATCACCAAAGTGCTCACCTACCTCCAAATCTAACACCTTTCCTGGTTCATTACCCAGTACCAAATCCAATATGGCCTCGCCTCTCGTTGGCCTATCTACATACTGTGTCAGGAAACCCTCCTGCACACATTGGACAAAAACGGACCCATCCAATGTACTCGAACTATAGCGTTTCCAGTCAATATTTGGAAAGTTAAAGTCCCCCATAACAACTACCCTGTTGCTTTCGCTCCTATCCAGAATCATCTTTGCAATCCTCTCCTCTACATCTCTGGAACCTTTCGGAGGCCTATAGAAAACCCCTAACAGGGTGACCTCTCCTTTCCTGTTTCTAACCTCAGCCCATGCTACCTCAGTAGACGAGTCCTCATCTAACGTCCTTTCTGCCACCGTAATACTGTCCTTGACTAACAATGCCACCCCTCCCCCTCTTTTACTACCTTCCCTGAGCTTACTGAAATATCTAAATCCCGGCACCTGCAACAACCATTCCTGTCCCTGCTCTATCCATGTCTCCGAAATGGCCACAACATCGAAGTCCCAGGTACCAACCCATGTCGCAATTTCACCCACCTTATTCCGGATGCTCCTGGCATTGAAGAAGACACTTTAAACCACCTTCCTGCCTGCCGGTACACTCCTACAACTTTGAAACCCTACTCATGACATCACTACTCTCAACCTCCTGTATACTGGAACTACAATTCAGGTTCCCAAGCTTCCCTGCTGAACTAGTTTAAACCCTCCCGAACGCTAGGGTTTTACTCCAGAGATTCCTGTAAAAAAGATGAACTAATTCAATGCCCTGCAGGGGGCTAGTAGGGACCTGGAGATATCTTGCAGCTTTAGCTGCGGATACGGGACCCCGCACATCCGGTTTGGAGTCCCCGGATGCGCATGCCGGCGGCCTCCAGTGGCCGCGCCGAGCGCCATGGCGGACACGGACCGCTGTGCCAGACGCAAAAATGAGACCCCCCGATCGGCCGCGCGCCCGATCATCTAACCCCACAGATCTAACCCCCGGCTGTCTATAAGGCTCCCCCCCCCCCTGCCGATGTCCGATACCCCCGCCCCCACCAGTGCAGCCGCGGACATCCCGACCGGCAATAGGTGGTTAGTTCCACGCCATCGGGAACGCGGCTGGTCGGGAGCGGAGGATCGCTGGGTGGGCCTCTGTCAATGGGCCCCCAGCCACGTGGCGTACTGCGCGATCACGCCGATTTTGGGTCCCGGAGAACCGCTGGACCGGCGCTGAGCCCAATTTCGGCGTGAAAGTGGATCCTCCGTCCCTGCGCTGAACGCGATTTCGGCGCGGGGCTGTGGAGAATCCAGCCCACCATATTTGGAAGTGGGCTGTCATGGACGACACGGGAGGCAGGCATGTTGCTCACACTTTTTTTAAAAAGGCGTTCAGGGAAGTTGGCATGGAATACCAACAGCTGCAGAACAGGAGCAGTAGAAGGCAGTGTATCTTCGACTTTAAGAATTTGGAGGCAGTGAAAATATTAAAAACCTCTCAGCCTGATTCCTTTTCTCTCAGAAAAGTCCACCAGGATAAAACGTGACCTGATACAGAGACGCTGACACACCATCTCTTCAGGAAATCCTGCAATAATCCTAATATTAAAAACTCCAACTACTTGAACTCATCTAAACTACAATTGAAGAGTGGAAAAGACTTGCTTCTTCACCAATGACTGTTCTTTGACAATGAGCCAAAACATGAACTATTCCTTTGCTTTTCACTTGCAAAACTGCTCTATTCTCTTTAACTGTATTTTTTCTCGAGCGTGTGTGAATGCTGAGTGATTGACGGAGCGTTTAGACTTTCTGGGTGAATGCGTGACCCCCAAAAGCTTGCTGCTGTTATTCAAATTGACTCCAGGCTCAAGGGGCTAAGAGACACACACACCTTTCTTTCCAAAACCACGTGGGCCGTGTTACAATCCCAGCTGATGTTACCACTGGACAGGAAGATCCCGGAATGGAACCCTGGCTCACTGCACCATGGTGGGATTTTCCGTCAACTGATGCCAAAATCGGGAAATGCGATTGGGCGGAGAATCAGTTCCGATGCCAAAATCGCGGCGGGCACCAATTTCACGGCATGTCTCCAATCACCTCGACAGTGGCACCAAAGTGTTCCAGAAAGGAAGTGCTGCAGGAAGTGCTGCCATCTCCAGCTCCTCCAAGACCTAGTTAGGGAACTGGAGCTGGAGTTGGAAGAACTTCGGATCATTCGGGAGGCAGAAGTGGTCATAGATAGCAGCTTCAGGGAATTAGTTACACCAAAGATTGGAGATAGATGGGTAACTGTAAGAGGGACTGGGAAAAAGCAGTCAGTGCAGGGATCCCCTGCGGTCGTTCCCCTGAGAAACAAGTATACCGCTTTGGATACTTGTTGGGGGGGGGGGACTTACCAGGGGTAAGCCATGGGGTACGGGCCTCTGGCACGGAGTCTGTCCCTGTTGCTCAGAAGGGAAGGGGGGAGAAGAGCAGAGCATTAGTAATTGGGGACTCTATAGTCAGGGGCACAGATAGGAGATTTTGTGGGAGCGTGAGAGACTCACGTTTGGTATGTTGCCTCCCAGGTGCAAGGGTACGTGATGTCTCGGATCGTGTTTTCCGGGTCCTGAAGGGGGAGGGGGAGCAGCCCCAAGTCGTGGTCCACATTGGCACTAACGACATAGGTAGGAAAGGGGACAAGGATGTCAGGCAGGCTTTCAGGGAGCTAGGATGGAAGCTCAGAACTAGAACAAACAGAGTTGTTATCTCTGGGTTGTTGCCCGTGCCACGTGATAGTGAGATGAGGAATAGGGAGAGAGAGCATTTAAACACGTGGCTACAGGGATGGTGCAGGCGGGAGGGATTCAGATTTCTGGATAACTGGGGCTCTTTCTGGGGAAGGTGGGACCTCTACAGACAGGATGGTCTACATCTGAACCTGAGGGGCACAAATATCCTGGGGGGGAGATTTGTTAGTGCTCTTTGGGGGGGTTTAAACTAATGCAGCAGGGGCATGGGAACCAGGATTGTAGTTTTAGGGTAAGGGAGAATGAGAGTATAGAGGTCAGGAGCACAGATATGACGTCGCAGGAGGGGGCCAGTGTTCAGGTCGGTGGTTTGAAGTGTGTCTACTTCAATGCCAGGAGTATACGAAACAAGGTCGGGGAACTGGCAGCATGGGTTGGTACCTGGGACTTCGATGTTGTGGCCATTTCGGAGACATGGATAGAGCAGGGACAGGAATGGATGTTGCAGGTTCCGGGGTTTAGGTGTTTTAGTAAGCTCAGAGAAGGAGGCAAAAGAGGGGGAGGTGTGGCGCTGCTCGTCAAGAGCAGTATTACGGTGGCGGTGAGGATGCTAGATGGGGACTCTTCTTCCGAGGTAGTATGGGCTGAAGTTAGAAACAGGAAAGGAGAGGTCACCCTGTTGCGAGTTTTTTATAGGCCTCCTAATAGTTCTAGGGATGTAGAGGAAAGGATGGCGAAGATGATTCTGGATAAGAGCGAAAGTAACAGGGTAGTTATTATGGGAGACTTTAACTTTCCAAATATTGACTGGAAAAGATATAGTTTGAGTACAATAGATGGGTCGTTTTTTGTACAGTGTGTGCAGGAGGGTTTCCTGAAACAATATGTTGACAGGCCAACAAGAGCCGAGGCCACGTTGGATTTGGTTTTGGGTAATGAACCAGGCCAGGTGTTGGATTTGGAGGTAGGAGAGCACTTTGGGGACAGTGACCACAATTCGGTGACGTTTACGTTAATGCTGGAAAGGGATAAGTATACACCGCAGGGCAAGAGTTATAGCTGGGGGAAGGGCAATTATGATGCCATTAGACGTGACTTGGGGGGGATAAGGTGGAGAAGTAGGCTGCAAGTGTTGGGCACACTGGATAAGTGGGGCTTGTTCAAGGATCAGCTACTGCGTGTTCTTGATAAGTATTTACCGGTCAGGCAGGGAGGAAGGCGTAGAGCGAGGGAACCGTGGTTTACCAAGGAAGTGGAATCTCTTGTTAAGAGGAAGAAGGAGGCCTATGTGAAGATGAGGTGTGAAGTTTCAGTTGGGGCGATGGATAGTTACAAGGTAGCGAGGAAGGATCTAAAGAGAGAGCTAAGACGAGCAAGGAGGGGACATGAGAAGTATTTGGCAGGAAGGATCAAGGAAAACCCAAAAGCTTTCTATAGGTATGTCAGGAATAAGCGAATGACTAGGGAAAGAGTAGGACCAGTCAAGGACAGGGATGGGAAATTGTGTGTGGAGTCTGAAGAGATAGGCGAGATAGTAAATGAATATTTTTCGTCAGTATTCACTCAGGAAAAAGATAATGTTGTGGAGGAGAATGCTGAGCCCCAGGCTAATAGAATAGATGGCATTGAGGTACGTAGGGAAGAGGTGTTGGCAATTCTGGACAGGCTGAAAATAGATAAGTCCCCGGGACCTGATGGGATTTATCCTAGGATTCTATGGGAGGCCAGGGAAGAGATTGCTGGACTTTGGCTTTGATTTTTATGTCATCATTGGCTACAGGAATAGTGCCAGAGGACTGGAGGACAGCAAATGTGGTCCCTTTGTTCAAAAAGGGCAGCAGAGACAACCCCGGCAACTATAGACCGGTGAGCCTCACGTCTGTAGTAGGTAAAGTCTTGGAGGGGATTATAAGAGACAAGATTTATAATCATCTAGATAGGAATAATATGATCAGGGATAGTCAGCATGGCTTTGTGAAGGGTAGGTCATGCCTCACAAACCTTATTGAGTTCTTTGAGAAGGTGACTGAACAGGTAGACGAGGGTAGAGCAGTTGATGTGGTGTATATGGATTTCAGCAAAGCGTTTGATAAGGTTCCCCACGGTAGGCTATTGCAGAAAATACGGAGGCTGGGGATTGAGGGTGATTTAGAGATGTGGATCAGAAATTGGCTAGCTGAAAGAAGACAGAGGGTGGTGGTTGATGGGAAATGTTCAGAATGGAGTACAGTCACAAGTGAAGTACCACAAGGATCTGTTCTGGGGCCGTTGCTGTTTGTCATTTTTATCAATGACCTAGAGGAAGGCGCAGAAGGGTGGGTGAGTAAATTTGCAGACGATACTAAAGTCGGTGGTGTTGTCGATAGTGTGGAAGGATGTAGCAGGTTACAGAGGGATATAGATAAGCTGCAGAGCTGGGCTGAGAGGTGGCAAATGGAGTTTAATGTAGAGAAGTGTGAGGTGATTCACTTTGGAAGGAATAACAGGAATGCGGAATATTTGGCTAATGGTAAAGTTCTTGAAAGTGTGGATGAGCAGAGGGATCTAGGTGTCCATGTACATAGATCCCTGAAAGTTGCCACCCAGGTTGATAGGGTTGTGAAGAAGGCCTATGGAGTGTTGGCCTTTATTGGTAGAGGGATTGAGTTCCGGAGTCGGGAGGTCATGTTGCAGCTGTACAGAACTCTGGTACGGCCGCATTTGGAGTATTGCGTACAGTTCTGGTCACCGCATTATAGGAAGGACGTGGAGGCTTTGGAGCGGGTGCAGAGGAGATTTACCAGGATGTTGCCTGGTATGGAGGGAAAATCTAATGAGGAAAGGCTGATGGACTTGAGGTTGTTTTCGTTGGAGAGAAGAAGGTTAAGAGGAGACTTAATAGAGGCATACAAAATGATCAGGGGGTTGGATAGGGTGGACAGTGAGAGCCTTCTCCCGCGGATGGAAATGGCTGGCACGAGGGGACATAACTTTAAACTGAGGGGTAATAGATATAGGACAGAGGTCAGAGGTAGGTTCTTTACGCAAAAAGTAGTGAGGCCGTGGAATGCCCTACCTGCTACAGTAGTGAACTCGCCAACATTGAGGGCATTTAAAAGTTTATTGGATAAACATATGGATGATAATGGCATAGTGTAGGTTAGATGGCTTTTGTTTCGGTGCAACATCGTGGGCCGAAGGGCCTGTACTGCGCTGTATTGTTCCATGTTCTATGTTCTATGTTCTAAAGCCTATACAGTAAACACCGTTGGCACCGTTATCATTAGCAGGACTGACATGGGATTCTCCTTAGCCTCTGTGATTCGCTACCTCCAATGCGGCGAATTCCTGATGGCAAGATTAACTTGCACTTGTAAAACTCATGAAACTGGCGTCACGGCTGATGAGTGAGAGAGAGCAGCTAGGGCACGGAGACGTGCGACCATGGGCTGCCAGGCCGGACACCGACGGGGCTGGCTGGGGTTGGGGGGGGGGGGGGGGGGGGTGTGGTGATGGGGGAACGAGCCATGTGGCCGGGGTTATCCCCCACAGAACTGAGGGGGGTGCCCAGGCACTGACCGCTATTGCTACGGCCTGTAAGGCAGCCATCATGCTGCACACCTCACTGACCACCGACCTTGGCCCCTTGATTTGCAGAATGACACCGGCCATATGGGTGCCCCAACCACCCCCGCACACCAGCCCCCACCCTCCGCCACACCCTCCACCATACCATCATCTCTCGCCCCCCCCCCCCCCCAATACTGGTCATCATCCGCCTGCGGGTCATCACACGGCCCATTCGAGGGTAACACCCAAAGTAGCCCCTAAGGGGTTGCCGGGTGGGTGCCATGGAGCATATCGCTGGAAAGGGCAGCGGCATCCGATGGTACCCCTAGTAGCAGGGATGGGTGTCAAGGTCAGAGGCCACCACGGTGCCGGACACCAACGGCCAACGGGCCCAGGGGTACGGGTCTGGGGTAGGGGGAGACATGCTGGAGCAGGGTCCGCATGCCAAATGGGGCCTATGTAGCCCGTTGCATCTGGGTGGGAATTGGGGTACACTCCATGCTAACATATCAGCCTTTCATCTGCAGCAGACAATTGATATTGGAATTCGACAAACAATGGTGGCCTGTCATCTGCAATTGCTGATAGGCGAGATGCATCCCGTCAATCTCCCCCGGGACCCGGGGCATCCTATCCATGGCGGCGAACCCCGCTGCAGCCCTGGGGGATGCCTTGTGGCTGTACGAGTTGGAGCTGCTCAAGGAGGAGGAAGCTGTAGCAGTGGATCATGTCAGCAGTAGAGCGTGCAGCAGCAGAGTCTGCCCCAGTGGAACAGGAGGCAGCTGCCCAGGATGGAGAGCTGACCGTCCAACATGCCGAGGAGGAGGAGGTGCAAAAGAGGCGAATCATGAGGTCTCATGGGAACCGGCAGCGCCTGTCATTCGAGGACCTGTTGTGCCAGGCATACCGGTGAAGACTCGGACTGAGCAGGGAGACAGTGCAACACATCTGCCATATGATGGAATGCCTGGCACCATGGGAGGATGGGAGAGGACACCTGTTCCCAGTGGCCACCAAGATGACGCTCACCCTAAACATTTGCACCATGGGATCCTTCCAGATGCCGAGTGGGGACCTGTCTGGTATCTCAGAGCTCGGTGCACAGGTCCATTCATGCCATCACGGAAGCCCTGTATGCCCAGGTGGGTCAATACGTCCATTTCAACGTGGACTGAGCCCACCAGGATGCTCGGGCAGCGGGATTCACTGACATCAATGGCATGCCCCGGGTCTATGGGAGTTTGACGGGATGCATGTCGCCCTATGAGCACCTGCTCATGAACGTGACCATCAGATGCGCATCATTCACGTTTGCGCATGATACCTGGATAGTTTGCATGATGCCTTCATCCTGGCATACTCGATGATTCCAGATGTGCCCGAGATGCCACCCTGGCTGGGGGATTGGCCCTTGGGTGTCAGGGGTTATCCATTGCAACGTGGCTGAAGCCAACAATCTGGAGGCCAAGGACCGATGCCGAGACCTGCTACCACGATGCCCATTCAGCGACCAGGGCCTTCGTTATCCTGAAGATGCGGTTCAGGTACCTGTGCCATTCTGGAGGGGCCCTCCAGTATGACGTTGAGTGGGTTTCTCTCATCATGGTAGCCTGTTGCATCCTCCACATCACGCAGCAAAGGGGCGACGTGCTGGAGGAGGAGGAGGAACGGCAGGCCTCCTCCAACAAAGAGGATGCGAGGATGGGCAGGACGTAGTGCCCAGGCAGGCATGGGAAGGCACACGATGTGTGCGCCAGGGCCTACGTGCATGGGACGCTCTAATCGCCTGATCGCCTCGAGATCACCGACTTGGCGAAGGGGGTTACTGGCCAATGGGGGTGTGGGGGGTGGGGGGGTGTGGGGGGGGGCTACTGAGCTCTGGTGGCCCGCATCGTTTGACAATGTCACTTCCCAGCTTCCACCTGGCCATTCCACCACACAGAGCCATCGGATCCCTCGATCACTTCCCAGCCCACCCGCAATGTCCGCCCATTCCACCCCCTCCCCTTTCTCGCCCCCTCTCTGGCCCAGAGGAGCCCACCCCTCGCACCCATCTGACAGAGCAAGGAGGCACGTAGTAACAGTGAAAAAATATATACAGATACATGGCCTGGCCCCTATAACTAAACTGTGTCCTGCACCCATGCCAACTTAACTGGTGTCTAACTTTCTGGCATTACGGGCCCTAATGCTGCATCTCGATGGATCCCCAGATGGTACATGAGGCCTGTAAGCAGCCAGCTGCGATTCCCACCCTGCGACCTGGATCCCCGTTTATCGCCACCTTCTGCGGTGACCGGGCCTGGATGGGTCCGGCTGCTGCGAGGTGCTGCGGTGTTCCGGCACCTCCCCTGTGGGAGTCACCGGCAAGGGCCCCGTCACCTATCAGTATCCACTGCAGGGATACAGAGGGCGTGGGAGGTGCAGTGCACATCCCGAATAACTGTCTCATGCATCGTGGTGCCTGTCATGCTGCCTGGCACACTGCACCCCCTAGGCGGATGCTCCCCAGTGGCATTACCAGCCAGCCCACCCTGTAGAAATACCAGCCAACACCAAACCCCGCCTGCGCACTGTGCCATTCTCCCATCCATCCTGCCTGACTGGTGGGCACAACCCTTGTGCACCAGCCGGTCCTGCGTCATGGGACCTGGTTCTGCAAGGCAGAAAACAAGACACATGGTCAGATTGCGGGTTGGCACGCAGTGGAGGAGGGGGTGGCGGGAGAGGTGGCTCACATCCCATAGGGAGGTTGCAACGCATTGGGGTTCACTGGTTATCCTTGCCGATCTCCGCCTTGGTGACTGCCTCTCTCCCACCCCACCGACAAGGCCCAACGCTCTCTGTTCTGCAACAGTGAGGGTCTGCAGGTTCAGCTGTCCTTCCCCGCACCCTGTAGTTGTGCGCCACCTTCTGCAAGGGGGACAGATAATGCACAGTGTGAGACACTCGGACACGGGCAGCACATGCGGTCCGCGGCTGTTGGCAAGTGTGTGCAGGGCACCCGGCTATGGAATGCAGTATGGATGTTGGCATGTGGTGTAGGGTGGGGTATGAGGGGCTGCCAGCAAGTAGGGTGCTGTCACCCTGTTGCGGGCGGAGGCGGTGTGCGGAATAGGGGCATGTGGGACAGGTGTGGTGCCAGTCCCGGCGTTAGCACTCAGGCTCTGAAATGGACAATTCATCCCAAAGCGTTTATTTGATCCCAGGTATCATATTTTAATGTATCTAGAGTGGAACTGGCCCATTTAGGATTACTATTTTTTATGTTCCCTCTGATTCTGAAACATCTGAGCCTCTCTGACATTTATCCAGTTGCTTTATATATTCAATAAAAACAAAAATGTTGGCAAGTTGGCAAGTTACTCCGAATATCAGGGAACATCTTCTGCAGAGAGAGAAACAAAGAAATGTTTCAGCTAGATGACCTTCTATAAATCCAGTTCTCATGAAAGGTCATCGTTCTCAAAATATTAACTCTGGGTGGAATTCTCCCAAAACATTTCTAAGTTTGATCTCCATCGGGAAATGTGGGGCTGGATTCTCCGCAGCCCCGCGCCGAAATCGTGTTTGGCGCAGAGGTGAAGAATCTAATTTCACGTGGAAATTGGGCCCAGCGCCGGTCCGGCGGTTCTGCGGGATTCGAGAATTGCCGTGTTCGTGGAGTACTCCACACAGCTGGGGCCATTGCCAGAGGCCCGCCCAGCGATGCTCCGCTCATGACTGGCCGAGTTCCTGAGAGCGTGGTTCTAACCACCTATCGCCGTTCGGGAAGCTCACATGCCGGCTGCGGACTCAGTCTGCTGCCGCCCTGGTGGCGGGCGAGGGGATCGGACAATGGGAGGGGGCCTTATGGGCGGCCGGGGGACAGGTCGGGGCGGTCGGATCTTCGGGTGCGCGGCCGATCGGGGGGGGGGCCTACATTCTTCATCTGTCTCCGCGGTCCGAGTCCGCCATGGCGCTCGGCGGGCTGCTGGAGGCCGCCGTTGTGCGCATGCGCAGACTCAAAACCGGACGGATTTGCGCAGCTAAAGCTGCGTGAATCACACTGTGTCCCTGCAGCCCCCTGCAGGTGAATGAATTGGCTGCTCTTTTTTCTCGGAAACTCCAGAGTGAAAGGTCAGCGTTTTTGAAAGGCCGGCTTGGGGACGCAGTCCCATTCTGGGAGAATCCAGCCCGAGGTGTGATTCTCGTCGGGTGGACCAGTGCGATCCAGATTGCATTCCACCCACACTTAGAAATATTTTTTGAGCCCAGAGGTGATTTGCACTGTGGAACTTGGAGTAACCAGAAAGTCAGGATCCTCCGAAATTGAGGTACCCTCATCGCTGCCATGGCCCCCACCTAATTGCTGCTAAGGTTCCCCTAAACTCTGGCAAGGTTCCCCTTCAGGACCCCCCTTTCAGGGCCATCACTTGGCAAAGCTAATCTGGCACTGCCCCCTGGCAGAGGTAACCTGCCACTGCCAGAGTGTGGGGATGCAGCACTCAGAGTACCTTGTCCTTCTAGGAAGTACTTCAGAACAGAGGAAACCCCAGCAAAAAATGTTGGGCGCTATTCTCCCCCCTCCCCCCACGCCGGGTGGGAGAAACGCTGGGGCGCCGCGCGAATCGCGCCACGCCGCCCGACCCCCGCACGTGATTCTCCCACCCCCCCTGAAACCAGCGATGCGCGATTCACACCGGGCCGCTCGGAGAACCGGCGAGTGGCGATTCCCCGGCCCGGATGGACCGAGCGACACGACAGGTTCCCGACGGCGCCGTCCACCCCGGTCGCTGCCGGCGGGAACTCTGCGGGAACGCTAGGGGGGGCGGCCTATGGGGGAGGGAGGGGGGCTCCTTCACCGGGGTGGCCTCCGATGGGGTCTGGCCCACGATCGGGGCCCACCGATTGGCAGGCTGGCCTCTCTTCCCCCACCCCCCCCCGGGCCTACCTCCTTCCGCGCGTGGCCCCAGAACACTGCCGCCATGTTGGTGAGGTGTCAGCGTGCGTAAGACGTTCCCCACGCATGCGCAGGACGGCGGGGCCCAACTGCGCATGCGCAGGGTTGGGCTGCCCCGACTGCGTAACCACTCCAGCGCTGTGCTGGCCCTCTGTGGGGGCCAGAATAGGTTGTGCCCGGGCTCTGTTCGCGCTGTCGTGAAATGCAACGCCGTTCACGATGGCACGAACACTTGGCCTCCATATCGGAGAATCGCCCCCGTTGTGTTCAACATGTCAATGGCATCAACCGGCACAACGTAAAGAAACACTACAACAACATGACATTGCTACGTCACCATGGGTGAAAGTAGGCATTGACTTGTTCCATGCAAGTGGAAAAGACTATGTTCTTATCATTGATTATTATTCCAACTTTGCGGAAGTAATGAGACTATATGATCTCACCTCTACAGCAGTGATCAAAGCGTGTAAGGAAATTTTTGTGAGACATGGTATTCCGCAAACTGTTATGTCAGATGATGGTCCGTGCTTTGCAAGCTGGGAGTGGACGTAATTTTCAAGACCATATAACTTCAACCACATGACCTCAAGTTGCCATTTTCCTCAATCAAATGGAAAAGTGGAGAAAGGTGTACACATTGTGAAGCAATTGTTAAGCAAAGCAAGAGATTCACAATCGGTTGTTACTTGGCTTTACAATCATACAGAGCCTCTTCATTAAATTCAGGTTTATCTCCAGCTCAAATGTTATACGATCATGAAATAAGAAGAACTCTACCGAAAATTCATGTTGATGATCCAGATCAACTGGGTGTGCTGAAAAGAATTGAACAGCAACTTGAAAAATAACAAAGTTATTATGACATGCACGCAAAACCACTGAAATGTCTAACAGCAGATGACATTGTTGGAATCAGACATCCTGATGGAGGATGGTCTCATCCTGCTGTGGTTATTAGGCAAATATCACACTCCTACATAATCAAAACTGCAGAAAGTGGATTGATTAGAAGCAATAGGCGTGACCTTTTGAAAGTGCAAATTCATCAAATTGTCTTTCCAACTTTGAATTTAAATCAATCTTTAAGTCAACATGTGAATATCAAACAACCTGTGGAAAGTGAACAGAAGAACACTAAAGTGTCGATTTCTCCAAATAAATTAAGAAGATCAACTGGACAAAGAAGAAACCAAATTGTTTGAACTTATGAACATTTGACTGATTAATACATAACCTGATGTACTATGCATGACAGAATACTTCATTTCTTATGTACAATTTTCTTTATCGTGTATATACAAAAATGTAACACAAAAAAGGGGGATGTAGTGATCTCTGTATGTGTTAATACATGATTAGTTAATGTGCAGTCAGTACAATCAGATGATCACTAGATGGCAACACTAACAGGAACTATATAAGGAGTTTCCCGCTCTTTCTTTGTATTAGTGTGTGTGTATTGCAGCTAGAGGATAGATGTGTTCAGCTCAGAGTGTAGTGCATTATATTAATCGTTAATTTAATCTAATTTTAGTTAATTCTATTACTAATCAAAGTATTAAAGTGAAAGAACTCACAAGTATATTATTTTGTTACTCAATAAATAATTTGTCATCTACTGGAAGACTTTGACTGTTTATTATCAAGTTAAATACAACTTGGCAAGACAAAGGAGTAATGTAATATAACAGCCACATGACCCCCATCCCGGGACAGATTCCCCAACACCCACCTCCCCTGAAGGACCTCCCTTGGCCCCCTGGAGTTAAGTATAGAGAGGATAGTCGTCACCTTGCTCCATCTCGGTGTCCCTGGTGCCATGTCCTCACCTTTAGGGACCAGTTGTTGGTTTGAAAATTGCAAGTTTAAGTGCGACTATCGTTTTTAGTTTTCTTTTGTAGTCTGAATTTACATGTCCTTAAGCATTTCCTGCAAGAATTGATGGAATCCATTTTAATACAGACTAAAACAGCATTATTGGAAACCAGCCAAATTAGTCAAGGAGACAAACCTTAACTGCGAGACAATTAACGAATAAATGATTCATTAGTAGATATGTTGGAAAAGCTGGAAATGTAATTTGGAACACAAATGTTTATGGCATTTGTAATTATAAGTATTTTATTAACAGTTAAGTCTGAGTATAAACTTCTAAAATTCTGTGAGAGAAAAGATTACTGTTGCTTCACAGCGTCAGGGTTCAGTTCCTGACTTGGGTCACTGACTGTGCACATTCGCCCCGTGTGTGCATGGGTTTCCTCCGGGTGCTCCATTTTCCTCCCACAAGTCCAGAAACATGTGATTATGAGGTGAATTGGAATTCTGAATTCTCCCTCAGTGTACCCGAACAGGCGCCAGAGTGTGGCGACTTGGGGCTTTTCACAGTAACTTCATTGCAATGTTAATATAAACCTGCTTGTGACACTAACAAACATTATTGTTATTACATGAATATTAATCTTGACGAGGAGAACTAAACAGGCACTTGACTAAGTGACCGTGGCTCTAGACAACACCCAGCTATGCTGACCAATTATTAGTGTTACTTCAAGATAAGCTATCTTGGGCGCGGTCTAACAGCTGCATCGGCAACTCTGGATGCGAGGTGGCGAGTAAATCTCGCGAGAGGCCACTCGAGAGATTTATCCAGCTCAATTTGCCTCGTGAGATCTAATGGGATCTCGCGAGATGTTGTGATCTGGATCCCACCCATAATAGTGTTCAGGAAGGCATATTTGAATATGCACTTGCCGTATTTACCCAAGGTGAGGAATCTAACCCCCGCGCCTTGGAGAACCCGAGCGAACGCCAATTAGCACTGGCCTTCACAAACGTGGATCAGGCATACCGGCACTTGAGGAGGTCTCCCAGGTGATCAGAGGGCCCGGGTGGTTGCATCTGGGCAGGGTGGTACCCTGGCATCCCCAATGCCACTCAGGCACCCTGGCACTGCTAGCCTGGCACTCTGGCAGTGCCATCTGAGTGGCACCCTGGCAGTACCACCTGAGTGGTACACTAACACTGCCAAGGTGCCCTGTTGGCATTGCCAGCCTGGCAGGGGCACGGCCAGGCTGTCAGTGCCGTAGTCGCATTTTTCCCATGCAGGGGATCGGGCCAGGGTGCCCTGCCCTTATAAGGTGGAATGCGGAGGGCACAATGACCCACATGTAGGTGAGTTGGGGCATTGGGGGAAGTCCAGAAGCCAGGATGCAGGGTTCTCGAGATTGGGGCGTCATTTATAAATGGCGCCCTGATCTCTTCCTGCACTGGCAAGTGAAGCTCATTAGGAAATGGGACTGAGTACGGCCTCAGCAGGACGTTCCTCGCCAAGGCCCCAAAGTGAAGCACAATGCCGTTCTATAGCAGGGTTGTTCCCGGCGTTGAAAGCATCGGGTAACAGCCAGTTAAACAGGCAGAACACGGGACTCTGTTTCATTCCCATAGTTTGAGAAGAATTGTCTTAAAACTAAGGCAATATGCACAATTAGCTAAAAACCAAGAGGCTAATTTTTATTTTATTATTGACAAGTCATACACCAATTGCCTATTTGTCCAACAATTGGGTACGGTGGACTTTCAATATTTTAAGATATAAAACGTAAGGTCTTGAGAAGCCATTTTGGGAAAAAAGCATGGGCAGACGCAGAAGAGACAGAGAAAGACGTGAAGGGAGATGTAAAGAGGAAGATGTGGGCAGCGAGGGAAGAGAGAGATGTTTATGAGAGGAAGAGGATGTGAAGGAGAGGTGGGAAGAGAGTGATGTTTACGGAGAGATGCTGAGAGCTGTCTTCAATGTTTTCAGAATTGTTACTTTACAACCTGGTCTGAGAAGTGTGGTGAGTTGTTTGTTCAATTGTTAAAGTTAAGCTATCACCTCTTACCATTAATTACTGCTAACTTTTGTTGATTGATACTTTGCTTTTTACCTGACCTGCAACCTTTTTAATGATTAATAAACTTTCTGAATTATCATTTAAAGTGTTCTTTCTTGTCCGGTGGTTAAGTCATTAGAACCTTATGTGATTTACGGCAGGGAGGGATATTGCAAACAAGTGAAGCTCATAAATCTTACTTATATGACTTCCTGCTGGGGGGGGTGGTGTGCAGTGGAGGACGCGGGGTACCGGGAGGCCGCTGCATTCAATTTTAATCTCGGTAATGAGGTCCCTTTCTGGGTGAGATCTTGATCATGCCAAATGGAGCAGGCCGGGAAAATGGGAATCTGATTTGGGCCCAGTGCAAATCCCTTTTCAGGGCTCTCCTGCGATTCTCTCGACAGTGTCAATTTGCTTCAGATGCAATGCGGACGGAGAATCTCCCCCTCTATTTCCCGCTCTAAAAAAATGCTGATCAACCTCGTTAATATTTTTTTTCTTATTTCAGAGTTATAACAGCTGTGGTATTTTGTTTTTATATTCGGCTTTTTCACTGCAGGTGGTCAGGCTTCAAAGAACCTTCTTTTCTGCTCCACGTAGCCACGGTCCAGCCCACTGTTGACTTCACATGCAAAAACAGAAGGCAAGGAGGACCCGTGTGTCTCGGGGCACTGAAAATATTTCTCATGTTAACTCATTTGTGCAGCAATCAACTGCACAAAGACTTTACGTCCTTGCAGCACATTTTCTAGTTGGCTGGACATAGTTAGCCGGGCAGGTCTCATCAATCTGCTGACTATACTAAGCCAGCACTTGCTACCATCCCTTGCATGGCTAATGGATGCCATCAGTCAGGCCTCCTTTGGATTCTCTCAGCGTCCAGTGGGATGCCTAGGGCGGCCTTCTAATGTCTGTGACTGCTGCACCAAAGGACTTTAATGCCAGCCATTGTACTGATAATCCATCCTGAAGTTTGACTTCAATCATTGTTCCATATTGCTATAATAGCCCTATTGGGGATGCTGGTACCTTTTTCTGCCATTATTGCGAGGAAAAAAAATCCTAAGGCTGGATATTTTGCTTTCCGATGGGATGAGGGAGGTGGCACAGATGCTGAATGGCCTGCCCATTCCCGCCCCACCATCTCAGCTCATTGAGTCAAGTGTCAGATGGCCAGTTAGCGGAAATCGGCCAATTAAAGCCTCGGCCGGGACATCATGCGGCAGCTAAGACGTGGAAAGAAAGTTGGCCACGACTACAATTTTAAGGGCCCCCTGCCTCTGAATCTGTCTTGATTCTTTTATTGAAGGGTCAAAGAGCTAAAAACTGAGTTTGAGAATACAGACACTGCCACCTGCATGAGCAGAATATGCTGCTCCATTCAGGCATGGTTCCAGCGACAGGCCTTTTCTACCACCGCTGTGCCACATCATCATAGCTGCCATGAAATGCAAAAACTTGTTAATTAGTCATTTCAAAATGGTGGGCGGGACGCCGGTCGCCTCACCTTGCGTAATTTTGGGGACTGGCGCGATGACGTTGTATTGCCAGTGCATTGCCATCATGCCCCATTTTACGTTCACATATGGAGTTTGGGGTGCTGGGAGGGTGGATTGTAAAATCCAGTCCATTTTGTGCAATGTCCAAACAGCACAGTGGATCTACCTACACCTCAGGGCCTGCAACGGTTTAAGAAAGCAGCTCACCACCACCTTCTGAAGGGCAACTAGAGATGGGCAATAAATGCTGGCCCAACCAGCGCCGCCCACATCCCATAAATGAATATATTTTTTTAAACTACCAAGCTTTCCACAATACAAAGTTATTTACAGCACTCTGCAGGCAAACATCAGAAATCAACTTGAAATTCTGGACATAGTACTGAACTATAACAATGTAATATCATTGTGCAAGAGTGCTGGCTTCTCTACTTTTACCCCCTGTCTACTCATTTCCTTGATCCACAGACATGGATTATGAATTTGCCTGTGCCAGGTAATTTACTCAACTTGATTAACAAAATTTCATGTAGTTTCTTTTTATTTTTTTCCCGTGATATGGGCTCCACTGGTTAGGTAAGCATTTATTGTCCATCCCTAATTGTCCTTGAGAAAGTGGATGGTGAGCTGCCATCTTGAACCGCTGTGGTGTAGATACACCCACAGTGCTGTTAGGGAGGGAGTTAAAAGGATTTTGATCCAGTTACAATGAAGGAATGGCAAATCTAGTTCAAATCAGGATGGTGTGTGGCTTGGAGAGGAATTTACAGGTGGTCATGTTCCATTGCATCTGCTGTCCTTCTAGGTGGCAGAGTTGGTAAGTATGGAAGGTGCTGTTGAAGGGGCTTTGGTGAGTTGCTGCAGTGCATCTTACAGATGGTACAAACAGCTGCCACTGTGTGTAGGTGTTTGAAAGACCGACAGTTTAAGGTGATGGCGGGATGCCAATCAACTGGGCTGCTTTGTCCTGGATGGTGTCATGTTTCCAGAGTATTGTTGGAGCTTCACTCATCCAGGCAAATGGAGAGTATTTCATTACATTCCTAACTTGTGCCGTGGACAGGCTTTGGGGAGTCAGGGGGTGAGTTACTCGCCACATAAGTCCCAACCCCCTATCTACTCTTGTAGCCACAGCTTTTATGTGACTGGTCCAGTTCAGTTTCTGGTTAATGGTAACCCCTAGGTTGTTGATAGTGGGGGATTCAGTGATGGCAATGCCATTCAATATCAAGGGGAGCTGGTTAGATTCTCACTTGTTGGAGATGGTTGTTGCCTGACACTCGTGTGTTGCAAATATTACTTGCCATTTGCCAGCCCAATTCTGAGTGTTGTCCAGGCCTTGCTGCATTTGGAGATGGACTGCTTCAGTATCTGAAGAGTTGCAAATGCTACTGAGCGTTGTTCAACCATCAGCGAACATCTCCAGTGGGCAGCACGGTAGCACAAGTGGATAGCACTGTGGCTTCACAGCGCCAGGGTCCCAGGTTCAATTCCCTGCTGGGTCACTGTCTGTGCAGAGTCTGCAAGTTCTCCCCGTGTCTGCGTGGGTTTCCTCCGGGTGCTCCGGTTTCCTCCCACAGTCCAAAGACGTGCAGGTTAGGTGGATTGCCCATGATAAATTGCCCTTAGTGACCAAAAAGGTTAGGAGGGGTTATTGGGTGATGGGGAAGTGAGAGCTTAAGTGGGTCGGTGAAGACTTGATGGGCCGAATGGCCTCCTTCTGCACTGTATGCTCTATGTTCTATGTTCTATGTTCTATGTTCTGACCTTATGATGGAGGGAAGGCCCTTGACGAAACATCTGAAGATGGTTGGGCATAGGACATTACCCTGAGGGACTCCTGAAGTGATTGCCCCAGGATGAGGTGATTGATGTCCAACAAACACCAGTGGAGAGTTTTCCCTCATTCCCAGTTTTGAGAGGGCTCCTTGATACTATACTCGATCAAATATTTCCTCGATGTCAAGGACATTCGCTCTCACCTCACCTCTGGAATTCAGCTCTTTTGTCCATGCTTGGGCCAATGTGGTCAGGAGCTGAGTGACCCTGCCGGAACCCAAATTGAGCATCCATGAGCAGGTTATTAATGAGTAAGTGCTGTTTGATAATGTTGTCAATGACACTTTACATCGAGAGTGGACTGATGTGGCAGTAATTGGTCAGGCTGGAT
This sequence comes from Scyliorhinus torazame, assembly GCF_047496885.1. Lineage (NCBI taxonomy): Eukaryota > Metazoa > Chordata > Chondrichthyes > Carcharhiniformes > Scyliorhinidae > Scyliorhinus > Scyliorhinus torazame. The sequence goes on from NC_092713.1 coordinate 144,929,746, forward strand.
TTATCCGGCTTGTTTGTGGACAGGTCATACCTGGGCAGATTTTCATATTGCCAAGTAGATGCCATTGTTGTAGCTGTACTGGAACAACTTGGCAAGAGACGCAACAAAGTTCTAGAGCACAAGTCTTCAGTACTATTGCCGGACTATTGTCAGGGCCCATAGCCGTTGCAGTATCCAGGGTGAAACAAATTGGCTGAAAACTGGAGTCTGTGATTCTGTGGGCCTAAGGTGGAGGCTGAGATGAATCATTTACTCATTATTTGTGGCTCAAAACAGTTGCAGATTCTTCAGCTTTATCTTTTGCACTAATGTGTTGGACTCCTCCATCATTGACAATTGTGATGTTTGTGGCACCTCCTCCTCCAGTGAGATGTTTAACTGTCCACCACCATTCACGACTGGGACAGGACTGCAGAGCTTATATCGGATCTGTTGGTTGTGGAATCGCTTAGTTCTATCGCTTGCAGCTTACCATGATGTCCCAGGACATCCAACCATCTTCACCTGCTTTTCAATGAGTAGTCGCTGACTACCTCCCCACAATGCCTCAACTATCTCCCTCATGCCCCCAACTACCTTCCACCCCATTACCCTCCCAACACTCCTGAATAACCCTCGCACCTCAACTCCCAATTATCCCTCACCCCCGAACAACTACCGACCACACCCCATCCCTCCGACTACTTCCCACAACCCATCCCCACTACCTGACTACACACCCTTGACTAACTCCCAGCCTCCCCCCGTTACCCCTCTAAGCACCCTAAGTTCACTTCTGACCCATCCTACACCCCTTGAACCAATTCTACCCATCAATCCAACCCCCACCACCTATCCTCTGCACTTATACTCTCCCTGGCTTCTCAAAATGGCTGAAATCTTTAAACTTACCTGCGTTTCAGCAGCTATTGCCATAAATAAGGGAGAGTGGCTTCACTTCCCCCAGTGCTGCTGCCCTAAACTGAAGGCCTGCACTGATCTCATCTGGCCTGAGTGTGGTGCTGTTCTGAATATTCACCTCCTGCATCTTTCATTGCAGTTATTTTAAATAACTATTAGTGTAATTAATTTTCAAAGCTCACTGGCCTTTGTATTTATTTGTAGCATCTGAGAAATTTCATGAAATGGAGGTACTTTAACATTACAGTCTGGGGTAGGACTGTTAGCAAAAATGAGAGTACGTGGAATTGGACGCAACCTATTCTCATGGGAGGACATGGCTTAGAACATGGGAAAAAGGATTAATGGATATGTACCCCAAATACAGTTTCCTCCCACAGTCCAAAGATGTGCGGGTTAGATGGATTGGTCACGCTAAAATTGCCACGTAGTGTCTAAACGTTAGATGGGTTGCTGGGTTGCAGGGATAGGATGGAGGTGTGGACTTAAGTGGGGTGCTCTTTCCTGGGACTGGTGCAGACTCAATGGGCTAAATGGCCTCCTTCTGCATTGTTAAATCTGTGATTTGTAATGAATGGCATTCAGGACTCAGGAGTGGGGTGCTCAAGGTGCAAAACAGCCGGGGGGGGGGGGGGGGGGGGGGGTGCCCTCAGGGGGGTGGGGTCATCTTCAGTCCCCCATTACTATATAAAAACCCAATGCCATGTATCATTCATTAACCATTTCGCGAATTAATCAACTCTGGTTTACTACCACCTCCTGATTATCCCCTCAAGCAGTGACAAGCAGTTACGCTGCAGGGAGGATGGGGAGCTGTGATTGATTTAAGTGAGATTTTGACGTTCCATTGGTCCAGATGGAAAGGGTGGGCTGGTGTGGGTGGATGCAGACAGGTGTGTGGCAGGCAGTGGTATGAAAGCACTGGATACACAACACCAGGCACTGGCAACTTAGAAATGTAACCGCCAAGAATTCAAGTGTAAAGATTCTGGAATTTAAAAAGGGATCATATTTTTTCCCTTTCAAATTCCTCATTTATTTAGGCCTGTAGAATGTAACATTCATAACGCCCAGCATATAATTCAGAATTATATTCTGAGGCAATGGGATTTTAAAAAAATATCAACTGGGCAGCACTGTTCCTGAGTATTTCAAATGATCCTGAAAAGTCAACTGCTGGTCGATAACCATTGATTGTAATCGTGTGGACTTCAATTTGAAACCTGCAACTTTGAAAGCCCTCAGTGGAACGGTTCCCAAAATTAAATAAAAAATTTTCAAGGAAGCGAATAATTGATCCTTCGGTGATTGCTGCTGTCTTTTATACATACGGTGGTTTAGGTTACTGAAGCATTTTATAGAACCCAAGCATCAGAACACAGGCCTTTGTTTAATAAATAAAAGTGCACTGCATTCCCCTTTGAATCCACGTTACAGTTAATCAGAAAATTCATAACCTGTATAATTTATCTGATGTAGTAATCCGCTTTTTAGATTCCATGGTGTATGGCTCTCTGTGTGAGGAACGATGGTTCCTGACTACAAATTACTTTGGTTAAATCTTACAAAAACAGATGGACTGCCATTCACCGTTCTTTAACTTGAAGGGTATAAAGTAAAAGATTTAGTTGTTGAAATGATTTCGGGTAGACCTTTGGATAGAGCATGAAAATCAATATGGTGCTGGCTTTTTTGATGAGCTGATTGTTCAATCATTCGCAATTGATATTATCTATACTATATATAGTTTAACATATATTCAATTGTAATAAAATTGGGTATTATGCGCCAAGAAATTAAATTAAACAGAATTGTTGAACTTATTTAAATTCAACAATTTAAATTATTACATCATGCAATCAGTGGGCCTGGAAACAGAAGACACACGAGGACCTGTGATTTCTCTCCTTGGCTCTGATGGTATTTCTCAGGGGTCTGGACTGGCCCCTTAGCTTTTCACTTCAGTTATCACTAATTTATCTGCAGCCAAGTCTGCTGATGGCACCAAGTTCGGCGGGATGGTAAATCGTGGAAATGGGGGTCAGAAAGTTTCAAACTGATAAGAGTAAGTGAAAGGGCAAAACTGTGGCAGATGACATTCAGTGTGAGAAAGTGTGATATTATCCACTGTAAACCAGTGCAGCTTTCTAAATTGTTAAGAGGTAGGAATGGTGGAGGAGCAGAGAGATTTAGGGGTGTAAGTAGAGAGCTCACTGACAGCTAATGGATGGACACAAGAAATATAACTAAGAAAGCTAACGGACTGTTGAGGGGCCGGTTAGCTTAGTTGGCTAGCCGGCTGGTAAGTGGTTCAAAATAACAGCAACAAAAGAGGGCTCTATCCCTGATGCGACCATCAAGTCACATGAGACGGAGAGTTGAAGTGAACAGTGGTTTTAATCAGCTAGAACTGTGCCTGCCTGTGACTGCTCTGTACTGAGTGCCGCCTACAGGCTGCAGATCTATATACCTCCCCTGAGGGGGTAGAGCCAGAGGCTGAGCCCACAAGGGCACCAACATAATACAATGTAATGTAGTGTAATACAATGGTGGGCCATAGGCAGAGCCCTCAAGAGCATCAACATAATACAATGTAATGTAATGTAATACAATGGTGAATGGTAGCAGTAATACATTCACCACAATCCCCATTGTGGCTGAGGTAGACTTGGGACCTGCTTTGCCGTTCTTCCCTATGTAAGATTATGGCAAAGGCCATGCTATGGCAATCAAGGATGCTATTTGGAGAAGAGGAATGAAATATTGGTCTTCGGGAGGACGAGAAGACAAAGTGGTGGAAGTGATGTTGCAGTTGTATAAATGTCTAGTTAGATTGCACTTGTCATTTCTGTTCTCAGATCTAAGTGTGTATTGCCGTGAGCATAAGAGAAAAAGGTATGATCCAATTGAGAGGTTTAAAATTATAGGGTAGATTGAAAAATCTTTCTTTTTCTCTGATGGGTTAGTCCAGAACCAAAGGGTTTATTCTTAAAATTCGAGCTCGGCAATTCAGGAATGATGCCAGAAAGCATTTACTCATGCAAAGGGCAGCTGGAATCAGGAAGTTCCTGAAAAAGCTGGGGTCAATTAAAATTTCAAAGCTGAAATTAATATATTTTTGTTCAGTAAAGTTGTTGAGGAATTTGGAATAATTTCAGATGAATGCAGTGTGATGAATGTAAGAAATTGGTACGGATATTGTATTTTATATCTGTCACAGGAACTTCTTTGCAGTGTTAATGTAAGTCTACTTGTGACAATAATAAAGATTATAACAGGCATTGTAATCAAATTCCTCTGGAAATACCTGGCATAAAGGAAGATGGTTGTGGTGGTTGAAGGTCAATCATCTCAACTCCAGGACATCGCTGCACGAGGTCCTCAGTGTGGTATCCGAGGCCCAATCATCTTCAGCTGCTTCATTAATAAACTCTCTTCCTTCATAAGGTCAGAAGTGGGCATGTTTGCAGATGACTGCACAATGTTCAGCACCATTCACGATTCCTCAGATAATGAAGCCATCCAAATGCAGCAAGACCTGGACAATATCCAGGCTTGGGCTGACAAGTGGCAAGTTACATTCGTACCACACAAGTGCCAGGCATTGACCCTCTCCGATAAGAGAAGAACTAACCACCGTCTCTTGACATTCAATGGCATTACCATCGCTGAATCCCCACAATCAACATTCCGGGGGTTACCATTGATCAGAAACTAAACTGGACTAGTCACATTAATACTGTGGCTACCAGAGCAGGTCAAAGGATAGGAATCCTATGGCGAGTAATTTACCTCCTGACTCCCCAAAGCCAGTCCACCACCTATAAGGCACAAGTCAGGAGTAATATGGAATATTCTCCACTTGCCTTGATGAGTGCAGCTCCAACAGCACTCAAGAAGCTTGGCAGCATCCAGGACCACTTGATTGCTCCCCCTTCCACAAACATTCAACACTGACGAACAGTGGCAGCCGTGTGCACCACCTACAAGATGCACTGCAGTAATTCATCAAGGTTCCTTAGACAGCATCTTCCAAACCCACAACCACCACCTAAAAGGACAAGAGCAGCAAATACTTTGGAACCAGTGCCTGGAGGTTCCCCTCCAAGTCACTCACCACCCTGACTTGGAAATATATTGCTGCTCCCTCACTGTCGCTGGGGCAACATCCTGGAACTCCCTCCCTGATGGCACAGTGGTGTACTTACCCCTCAGGGACTGCAGCATTTCAAGGAGGCATCTCATCACCACCTTCTGAAGAGCAACTAGGGACGGGCAATAAATGCTGGCCAAACCAGTGACGCCCACATCCCGTAATTGATTTTTTTTAAAAGCCAGAAGGACATTTTAAGAATTATTTTACCAAATGAGATCATAGATTAGAACGACGTACTGAAAGATGCAGGAGCTGGGTCTCTCTCAGAATTATTGTACATGGATCTTGCAGAATAACCATCCTAAGAGGAATCTACTGTAAACCTAACCCAAAGTTTTATGGAGGATTAAACATTGCTCCATACAGATACACCCAGGGAAATGACTCAAGTAAGGGAAATTGTCATGATATTCAAACACACATCACAACTCACACATCATGATAGACAGACCAACAGACCAATTAGCGCACACAACACGACAGCGAATCACAGCAAGAGCAGACACAGTATAAGACAAGAAACACGACACCTCCTGGTCAGTCCATCTGGAGACAGGACAGGGCCAGGACCTCATCAACAAGACACTCACACATTCACCACGTGCTGAGTACCAAGTCAGATGTGTAAATAATTAGTTGGAATAAAACTGCGCTGTACCAATCGCAACCGTGTTGGTTCGTCTGTACCTCAGAGCACCCAACACCATATGGTACCAGTGAGTGAATCGATACTTACCGGCAAATCTGCCATCCTGAGCCATGGACACCCACAACAAACCGCAGCCGTTGCAAGTCGCTGGGAACCTGGGCACCAATTGGAAGCTCTTCAAGCAGCGATTCGAACTGTTCATGCGAGCCAACGAAAAACAGGGCTCCTCGGACGAAACAAAGATTGCCATGTTCCTCAGCACCGCAGGTCAGCACGCCATCGATGTATACAACTCTTTGGTGTTCGCGGAAGGCGAGAACAAATCTAAATATGACACGGTCCTCCTCAAGCTCGACCAGCACTTCAACGTTGAGGTCAATGAAAGCTTTGAGAGGTATATCTTTCAGCAGCGCCTACAAGGTAAGGATGAGCTCTTTCAGTCCTTCCTGACGCACCTCCGCATACTCGCGCAGTCCTGCGGTTACGGCACCACCTCAGAGTCCATGATCCTGGACCAGATCGTTTTTGGCATTGCCTCCAGTGGCCTAACGCCAGCAGCTTCTAAAAATTAAAGGCCTGACCTTAGCATCTGCAGTTGAAGCCTGTGTCCTGCATGAAAATGCGACCAGCCGCTATGCCCAATTTCAGGCGACCGAATCGGCACGGAGGGTGTCCCAAGCAATCGAATCGGCAAGCCAGGCCGCCCACTAGGCCGAACGCATCCAGGCAATCGAGTTTCTCCCGGCCCGCGGCCCGGACGAGGGCGGCCGTTTTGTGCGCTTTTTGAGGCCTCCCGCGTTTGTGCGCGCCAAAACCTACGGCAACACTGAGGGACGTGCTGCGCAGGTGCGCCCGACGCAAGACCGAACTGCGCATGCGCAGTGGCGTAACGAACGCCATGACGTCATGACGTGCGGCAACTGTGGAGCTGCACATTTAAAAGGGCAATGTCCTGCAAAAACCCGACAATGCCTACGCTGTGGCAAGATGGGCCACTACGCTGCCTACTGTCGAGCAGCTCAACCTGTGGATCTTCCACATCTCCGACAACCTTGCAGACACGTGCGGACCATCCAGCCTCCACATCACGACATCTAAACCGACGACACAGATGACCAAGACGCCTTCCGGGTTGCGGTCATTGATGTGAACCGGGTCAACACCATCAATCCGGCCGATGAATGGAGTGCCACCCTGACGGTCAACCGATCGCCGATCACTTTCCGCCTGGACACTGGCGCCTCCGCCAACCTCCTAGCATGGTCAGCATTCTATGCCATGAAGGTCAGACCACCAATCCAGCCATCCCGGTGCAAGATGGTCGACTACAACGGGAACGTTATCCCGGCCATGGGATCCTGCCAGCTCCAGGTGACACACAAAACACACACGGCCACACTCTCGTTCGAGATAGTTGGCTCATTGAAGGACTCCCTGCTGGGCGCACAGGCATGTAAGGCTCTCCACCTTGTGCAACAAATTCTCTCTCTCTCTCTCTCTCTCTCCAGACGGCACGTCTGACTTCCCGGATGCAGAGTTCAACGCACAGCTCCAATCGCTCCTCGCCCACAACCAGGAGGCATTCGAAGGCATGGGAACACTGCCATACACCTACCGAATTTGCCTCAAACCGGACGTCATCCCGGTCGTTCACGCACCTCACAGGGTTCCTGCGCCACTTAAAGACCGCCTCAAGCTGCAGCTGCAGGATCTCCAGGACCAAGGGGTCCTATCCAGGGTCACGGAGCCCACGCCATGTGTCAGCTCCATGGTGTGTGTCAAGAAGCTCTCTGGCGAGCTCCGCATCTGTATAGACCCCAAAGACCTCAATAATAACATTATGCGGGAATATTATCCCATACCCAAACGGGAGGAGATCACCAGTGAAATGGCCCAAGCGAAGATATTCACGAAACTGGATGCTTCTAAAGGATTTTGGCAGATCCAACTGGACCCGTCCAGCCGAAAGCTATGTACCTTCAACACTACTTTCGGCAGATTCTGCTACAACCGGATGCCATTTGGCATCATCTCGGCATCCGAGGTCTTCCACAGAATCATGGAGCAGATGATGGAAGGCATCGAAGGGATGCGCGTATATGTGGCCGATGTCATCATCTGGTCCACCACACCGCAGGAGCACATACATTGTCTCCAACGCGTTTTTGCCCGCATACGGGAAAACAGCCTGCCCCTCAACCGAGCCAAGTGCGCCTTTGGCCAGACCGAATTGAAGTTCCTGGGGGACCATATATCCCGGTCAGGGGTCCGTCCGGATGCAGACAAGGTGAGCGCCATCACAGCCATGCCGCAGCCGGCCGACAAGAAGGCTGTCCTACGCTTCCTTGGCATGGTCAACTTCCTAGGGAAATTCATTCCCAACCTTGCCTCCCACACAACGACTCTGCGCCACCTCGTCAAAAAATCTACAGAGTTCCAGTGGCAACACACACACCAGCTGGAACGGGAGGAGCTCAAACGCAAACTCACCACGGCACCAGTGTTGGCGTCCTTCGACACGTCTCGTCCCACCAAAATCTCAACTGATGCCAGCCAATCCGGCATTGGAGCAGTGCTCCTGCAGAGGGATGACACGTCGTCATGGGCCCCGGTTGCCTATGCATCGCGGGCCATGACCCCCACAGAGCAGCGCTACGCGCAAATCGAAAAAGAATGCCTGGGCTTGCTAACCGGTTTAGACAAGTTCCACGATTACGTCTATGGTCTTCCACGGTTCACGGTCGAAACTGACCACCGCCCCCTGGTCAGCATAATAAACAATGACCTGAACGAGATGTCCCCTCGCCTCCAGCGCATCCTACTTAAACTCAGGAGGTACGACTTCCAACTGGTCTACACTCCAGGGAAGGACCTCATCGTGGCGGATGCCCTATCCAGTGCAGTGAGCACGCCGCCAGATGCGGAGGGGTTCGTATGTCAGGTCGAGGCACAGGTGGCCTTGACAGCGGCAAATCTGCCGGCTGACGACTCCAGTCTGGCCCGCATCCGCCGAGAGACAGCGGCCGACCCCCTTTTTACAGCGAGTGATGCGCCACATGACGGGAGGATGGCTCAAAGGGCAGTGTCCGCAGTTCTATAATGTACGAGGTGACCTAGCCATCATTGATGGGATCCTTCTGAAGCTGGACCGGATTGTGATTACAGTATGCGCCAGCTGGTTCTCGATCAAATACACGAAGGCCACTTGGGGATCGAGAAGTGCAGACGGTGGGCCCGAGAGGCGGTATACTGGCCGGGCATCAGTGATGATATTGCCAACATGGTGATCAACTGTACAACCTGCCAAAGGTTTCAGCCGGCGCAACCTCCTGAGGCGCTTCTGCCCCATGAGCTGGTAACGTCCCCCTGGGCGAAGGTGGGTGTCGACCTATTTCACGCGCTTGGCATGGACTATGTTATCATAGTGGACTACTTCTCCAATTACCCAGAAGTCATACGCCTGCACGATCTGACGTTGTCTGCTGTCATCAAGGCCTGCAAAGACACCTTTGCTCGCCATGGCATTCCGATGACTGTCATGTTGGACAATGGGCCCTGTTTTGCCAGCCATGAATGGTCGTCCTTTGCGGCCTCGTATGGCTTCACACACGTGACGTCCAGCCCTCTGCATCCCCAGTCCAATGGAAAGGCGGAGAAGGGCGTTCACATTGCCAAGCGGCTCCTCTGCAAGGCTGCTGCTGCCGGATCGGACTTCTAACTCGCCCTGCTGGCCTATCGCTCGGCCCCACTAGCCACGGGTCTCTCGCCAGCACAGCTGCTGATGGGTCGCGCCCTCAGAACCACTGTGCCTTCCATCCTGGCACTAACAATAGACCATGCTCCGGTACTGCATAGGATGCAACTGCAGCGCGATCGCCAGAAGAGATCGTACGACACAAGGGCAACTGATCTTCCCTCCCTGGCCCCTGGAGACAACGTCCGCATTCACCTACCAGACGGTGGCTGGTCAGCACCTGCCGAAGCTCTCCAACGCGTGGCTCCCCGCTCGTTCCTGGTACGCATGCCGGATGGATCTGTGCGTAGGCGCAATCACCAAGCCCTTCGCCCACGCTCGCAACGGAACCATACACAGACGCTGTGTCCTCCACTGGTTCCTGATAGCGACTTCGTGGAGCTGCCATATACCATGCCCCTTCTTTCGCCGCCCGTGGCCAGGCTCGCACCTCAGCCGGTGGTTCTCGACCCACCCTTGAGGCGGTCAACCCAAATTCGTCGCCCACCTACTAGACTGGACTTATGAGACTGTTCACACGTCAAATTTTAGCAAATACTGTATTGTAACATGTCACTGTTTTATCGTTCCAGGCCTCGTTTGATCGGTCCAAATTTCAACGTTCTTCTTCTTTTGTTATGGTACAATCTCGTTAGCATGTCACACCTGACATCGCCCCTTGTATATAGTTACGCCACATGTACATGCTGTAAATATCACGCACACACACCTTTAGCTGCACTCAGGACACATTTATATTTATAACCACGTAGGCACATAATCTTGTAAAAAAGGGGGGATGTCATGATATTCAAACACCCATCACAACACACACATCATGATAGACAGACCAACAGACCAATTAGCACACACAACACGACAGCCAATCACAGACCAGAGCAGACCCAGTATAAGACAAGAAACACAACACCTCCTGGTCAGTCCATCTGGAGACAGGACAAGGCTAGGACCTCATTAACAAGACACTCACACAGTCACCACGTGCTGAGTACCAAGTCAGATGTGTAAATAACTAGTTGGAATAAAACTGCATTGTACCAATCGCAACCGTGTTGGTTCGTCTGTACCTCAGAGCGCCCAACACCACAGAAATGACTCAAGTAAAATAGTTGCAATGTTGCATCATTGCATTGAGACCAGCCAAAGGACGGTTAATTGTTTTTGTAATTGTTTTGCAGGGAATATGTGTGACATATATGTGAGGGTTACAATATACCTAGGGTTTTTTTAAATTCAGGAAGTAAGATCGTTGTTGCTCATGACATTTTCCATCTCATGAAGCATGATGGCATCCCAATAAATCACAAGGGGAAGCAATGTGGAACAACACCAGGAGCCACTCAATAGGAGTGGAATTCAGCATCCCCACCGTGATATTTTGCTGCATATCCATGATCTTTGTGTGGTGACTGCAGGACCTAGAGGTAGAGCAGGACCTTGCAGCAAATCAAATTAATCCACAGTTGCAGTGAAATGATCTGGCTGTACTCCCCCATGATGTTGCAGTGTGTTTCTGCACCAGGTTCATCCTGATTTTTACGTTTTGGCTGGTATTGGCGAGGTGACAGTCCTGTCTAGGGTGACACACGGCCATTTTGGTATGGGTAAGTTGCTTTCCGCAGACAGAAACACTGAACTCGCTCCTGTTAGTTCATCCAGAATGCCGTCACAATTGTCAGTGCTGGATTGGGACAGAGGTGCCAAGTCTGGGAGTAGCATTCCAGTACATCCAGTTTTCTGGAGAACGTTCTGCTTGCTTCCTGTTGTGTTGCAGAGTTTGAGACAAAGATCATGATTTGTGTCTCCTTCCTGGCCTTAGATTAGACTTCAGCTCGGAGATGGGCAACTGAAATGAAAATCGCTTATTGTCACAAGTAGGCTTCAAATGAAATTACTGTGAAAAGCCCCTAGTCGCCACATTCCGGCACCTGTTCGGGGAGGCTGGTACGGGAATTGAACCGTGCTGATGGGCTGCTTTCAAAGCCAGCGATTTAGCCCAGTGTGCTAAACCAGCCCAATAAATCAGCAACAATAGATTGCTATGGAGAGACCTGAAAATAGAGAAGAGGGATGGGAGCAGCATATAGGCTGAGCTCTACCAGGATTAGAGTATGTAAAGACAGATACTCTGCTTTCTTGACTTCTTACGTAATGTTTTCTGAGGCCGAGGTTGTTGTGTCAGGTTGCGGACGACATCTACAGCTTCTTCAAAAAAAAAAATCCTCTCTCTGCTGCAGCTATGGCAATACATTTCCAGTCGCTGTGAAAGTGATCACTGACCTCAACCTGTGTTTTATCTCTGGATTCTTTCAGATCTCTCCTGGAGACATTTTCAGGATCAGCCCAGGAGACTGCACCCAAATTCTTAAGACACGAGACCAATGGATTGTTTCATTGCTTTCATACACACACATTTGATAACTCTGCCAGATGCCTGTAATTCATTATTTGCAAGGCCGAGTCAGGAATGTGGTTGAATAAGAGTGACCCCCTGCAATGCTCAGGAAGCTGAACACCATCCAGGTCAAGGGAGCCCATTTGACCAGCATCCCATCCACCAACCAATGCACAGTGACAGCAGTGTGTGTCATATACAAGATGCAACGCAGAAAATCACTAAGTCCCCTTCAGCAGCACCTTCCAAACCCACAAATTTTATCAAATCAAAGGACAAGAGCAGCAGATGCGTTGGAGCACCACAACTTGCAAGTGCCCCTCCAAACCACAGACTACCCTGACTTAAAGTTCCTTCACTGTCCCTGGATCAAATTGCTGAAACTCTCTTCCCAACAGCACTGTTGGTGTACCTAAACCACATGGATTCAGCAACGGTTCAACACAATCTTCTCAAGGGCAATTAAGGATGAGCAACAAATGGTGGACTTGCCAGTTATGTTCACATCCTATGAGAGGTCATCTTTTCCAGTCCATTGTTGTAATTCTTTACAGAGCTGAGCCACACTGCTTCGGGCTTCATGATCATTTTCAGCAGTTGTGCTTTAGATTTTTGTTGTCACTGTTCAAAGGGTTGGGACACCTGGGCCGGGATTCTCCAACCCTGCGCCGGGTTGGAGAATCCCCGAGGGGAGGCTTGAATCCCGCCCTGCCACCCCGACGCTGGCTGCCCTAATCTCCGGCGCTGTTTTTCGGGGATTCCCGCCACGTCGGTCGGGGACTGTTGACGGCAGCCCCTCCGGCGATTCTCCGGGCCACGATGGGCCGAGCGGCCGTCAAATTTTGCCCAGTCCCGCCGATCTGCGGGCGGGCTGGTTCCATGGGAGCCTTCTTTCCTCTGTGCCGGGCCCCTGTAGGGCTCCGCCATATTACCCGGGGTCGGGGCGGAGAAGGGAACCTCCACGCATGTGCAGAAATATGCCGGTCGTTCTGCGCATGCATGGAAATACGCCGGTTGGTCCGCCCATGCGCGAGATCACGCTGGCCATTCCGCGCATGCGCAAATGCGCGCCGGCCCTTCGGCGCCGGTTGGAGCTGCGGGAACCACTCCAGCGTCAACTTAGTCCCCGAGAAAGTGGAGAATTCCTCACTCTCGGGGGCCGTTGACGCCGGAGTGGTTGGCGCCGGTTTTCACGCCAGCGTGGGGACATGGCCCCATTATTGAAGAATCCCGCCCCTGGAGTTACCGGAGTATGTGGGGCACAGGTAGAATGTCAGTAAGAGTGAAGTGTAGAATGGACAACAGTTTGGACACTTTGCTGTACTGGACATCTCTCCATTGAAACAGTTATATTTTATCTTCTCTTCTAGATGCCTGGGCTTTTCTTTTACCACGTCTTTGATGTAGCTGGCTACATTTTAGAAATGTAGCCAGCTATTCCCTCTGTGGTTCTTGTGTTTTATTTCATTAAGAGCTCATGAAATAGGAATCCTGTAGCAAACACACTCAATTGTAATTACTTTCAGACTGGAGTCAGGATGGCAGTGCACAGCAGGGGCAATAGAGATGGTTTGGTTGCTTGTAAAAGTGTTTTTTTCTGACTGAAGTGCTTCCTCGCTATTTTATGGGGCAATCAGATCAGCTCCTGGTTTCCCAGCAAGCCAGCTGCCTGGTGAGCTGGACAAGGTCGCCTATAAGCTGGGCCAGCGAAGTTTCTGCCATTGATGAGCCGAGTGAAGAAGAATTTAAAGCCCTTACTAATGTTTTACTTAAACAAGTTTTAGAAAAGGAAATCCCCAAATCCTTGTGTTTATTCTGAGCTTTGAAAAGGGCTTGAGCCTGTTCACCAGTTGGTTTGACAGAGGGATTAACTTGCATCGCATGCATGTGGGATAAAGAAAAAAAGAATTTATATAGCATTTGCCCTGAAAGTGCTTTCCAGCCAAAGAACAGCTTTTGAAGTGTAGTCACTGTCAGAACGGAGGAAATGCAGCAGCCGGTCAGCATTCTAAACACTCACAAAAAGCATTGTGCTCATGTGCAGACAAGTTGTTTTTGTGATGTTGATTGAGGGATAACTACTGGCCAGGACAATGGGGATAGCTTCCGTGCTTTTCTTCAAAATCGTGCCAGAGGACCTTTTACAGCCACTTGAGTAGACAGATGGGGCCTCAACTTAACAAAAAGACTGCACTTCTGACAGTGCAGCACTCCCTCAGTATTGCACTGAAGAGACAGCCTTGTTATTTTTTGTCATCAAGCCTGAAGTGGTATTTCAACCAGGAAACACAGAAACAAGACTGCCACCAATAGAGCCACAACTGAGATTGCGTGTATGCATCTATCTTTCTCTCTGCTATACATAGAGATATATATCTCCAGTATTTTGCTTGTCTGTGCCTCTCTGGTTCTTTGTTCTGCTCTGATTCTACATCTTTCTTGCTGCTTTTTATTGATCTTTATTTGTTTCCTTTCTCTCCCTTTCTCACTTCCTTTGAATCTGTGTTACATCTCCCTTTCTAACTGACTTCTTCTTCGCTTCAAACCTCCAGTTTCCAGAGTGCCTTTCAGATGTAGAGCAGGCCCGATTGCAAGAATAATTACATGCTGCATAATCCAATGTTTATTTAACTTGCATGACTTGGGAGAGATTCAGAATGGCACTCAGAAAGAAATATCTGTCCACCTCCAGTCTCCTACCTTGCTCCTATCAGGCAGACTGGGCCAGGAAACCTTTCTGAAGAGGAACATGTGCTTGTGTTGCCAGTTCAGTGAAGAAGCATCTAGTAGCACAGGATGTCCAATCTACAGCCAATTCAGCCGATTGACCTGACCAAGAACCTGGCTGTGTCTCTCTTACCTTCTATCAGTGAAAACTTGCACAGAGATGAGCAGCAGTTCCAGGTGCCTTGAATAACTAACCAGTGAACAAAAGTTAATGCAAGATCCAAGACAGCCAAGGTCAATCATAATTCTCAACTCCCAGTATAAATAGTCATTGCAATCTAAGGTGATATCCACCGCTTACTTCTTCCTTTACACTGGCATTCTGGGGCGAAATTCTCCTACCCGCCCCGCCACATTTCTGCCCCGACCCGCCGGCGGGAGTCTCCGTAACACCGGCCGGTCAATGGGGTTTCCCATTGTGGGGCAGCCCCACGCAGTCGGGACGCCGTCGGGAAACCCCCGGGCGCCAGCAAAACGGGACTCCCGCCGGCGGAGAATGACGCCCCTGGTTTCTGCCAGTTGTTTGATCTGCTAGCCCTAGTGAAATCCACTTCCATTTTGGGAGGCAAGTTACACCTATTCTCACTGGCTTTCCGTGCCTCCAGTTCTGCAATAGGTCCCAAGTGAGCTGGAGAGGCGGAAATCTCCATTGCAGAAAGGCCCTTATTCTTGATTTGGCCTCTCCATGAAATTAGTTTTGTAGGGGTTGGGAAAAAAACTTCTGCCCTTATTTGCCACGGTCAGGATCAAGCAAAGACCCATCACAAACAGATTTCTGCCATTTTCTCATTGGTTCCCACAGTCTCCCACAGGATTTAAGGAAAAGAATCCTCCAGGAAATCTGAGACAACTATGTTATTGCAAGGGCAAAAGACTCAGGGCGGGATTCTCTCAGCCCGGAGTCAGGCCGGAGAATCGTCACAACCAGCGCGAACCGCGCCCTGACGCTGCAGAGCGGAGAATTGGCGCCATTGGCACCGGTGTGGTCGGCACGACACTGGTCGCCCCCCCCCGTAAAATAAAAACGAGTCCCGCCGCGCCATTCTAACCTGCTCTGAGCCAGTGGGACCTCAGCGTTGAAGGGTCGGGTGGCGGCCTGTGGGGGGGGGAGTGGGGGAGGGGGGGGCCTCCGATGTGGCCTGGCCCGCGATCGGGGCCCACCGATCGGTGGGCTGGCCTCTCTGGCTGGGGGCAAGCCCCTGCCACCCCTACGCACCGGCCCCTGTAGCCCTGTTGCGTCGGGGCCGGTGCGTTGAAGGAGGCCACTGCGCAGGCGCGGATCCCACTGGGATCGGCAGCTGGGGCAGCGTGAACTGCTCCAGTGCCGTGCTGGCCCCCTGTAGGGGCCAGAATTAGTCCTGGGAGCGGCCCGTTCACGCCGTCGTAAAACGTGACGGTGTTTACGACGGCGTGGACACTCTGCCGCGGGATGAGAGAATCCCGCCCTGGCAATCCTAGTCTCGATCTTCATCTCATTTTCTATATTGGTCTCCGAGTCTCTGTGTTATCTTTCTCTCTTGACTGCATCTGTCTCTTAGTCTCTGCCTCTCACTCTCTGGTTGTCTTTCCCTCTTTCGCTCTGCACCTGTCTTTCACTGTCTCCATCTAGCTCTGTCTCCATCCATTCTTGTCACTCTGTTCATTTTTCCTCCTGTTCTGTCTTATTGTTTCTTGCTTCAGTCTTTATTTTTCTCTCGTTAGTTCCCCCTTATCCTTCTGAATCGGATACTCTCACCCAGCCTTTATTTATGCATTTGTCTGTCAGTCTGCATTGTTTGTTATCCTATGTACTTTCCTCTGCTATTCCCTCTGTTTCTATCAATCGCTTGTACTCCATCTCTCTCGCTCTCTCATTCTGCTTGGGTATAAGATGTGGTGATGTGCTGGCGGTTTCAATCTGACTTCAGCATTGGTGAAGAACAATTTGGCTTGTTAAAGATGAAAGCAATGGAATGAAAATGACTCCTGGAGGTCGAAAGATAATCAGGTAAAGGATAGGACAGCAGGAGACAGAGAGTTAATTACTGGAGAGCTGGAGCCCTGCAGACTTTGTGGCTCAGAATGGACAGTGAATACATGGCTCAATCTTATTGTCCATGTAACCTTCATGCATTGTGTGATGAATGGAGGAACTTCAGGGGCGACATTCTCCGACCCCCCGCCGGGTCGGAGAATCGCCGGGGGCTGGCGTGAATCCCGCCCCCGCCGGTTGCCGACGTCTCCGGCACCGGAGATTCGGCGGGGGCGGGAATCGCACCGCGCCGGTTGGCGGACCCCACCGCTCGATTCGGCCCGGATGGGCCGAAGTCCCGCCGATAAATTGCCTGTCCTGCCGGCGTAAATTGAACCACCTACCTTACCGGCGGGACAAGGCGGCGTGGGCGGGCTCCAGCGTCCTGGGGGGGCACGGGGCGATCTGGCCACGGGGGATGCCCCCACGGTGGCCTGTGCCGTGGGGGCACTCTTTCCCTTCCGCCTCCGCCACGGTCTCCACCATGGCGGAGGCAGAAGAGACTCCCTCCACTGCGCATGCGTGGGAAACTGTCAGCGGCCGCTGACGCTCCCGCGCATGTGCCGCCCGGAGATGTCATTTCCGCGCCAGCTGGCGGCGGGGCACCAAAGGCCTTTTCCACCAGCTGACGGGGCGGAAATTCCTCCGGCGCCGACCTAGCCCCTCAAAGTTGGGGCTCAGCCCCCAAAGATGCGGAGCATTCCGCACCTTTGGGGCGGCGCGATGCCCGTCTGATTGGCGCCGTTTTGGGCGCCAGTCGGCGGACATTGCGCCGTTTCTGGAGAATTTCGCCCCAGATATATATTGCAGTATATGTAGCTCGTGCAGTAATGGTTAAAAGCCTGGATTAGGGTATGCATCTGACTGCTGTGGTATATTTTTTTTAAGTCCTGGTTTAAAATATAGACACTTTGGCTACAGAAGTATAATTAAAGCATTGTAATTTATTGCCCAAAAAACAGAGTCCTGTTTAGGACCAGTAGTGGTTAGCCCTGCTGCATCACGGCACCAAGTTCCCAGGTTCGATCCCAGCTCTGGGTCACTGTCCATGTGGAGTTTGCACATTCTCCCAGTGTCTGGGTGGGTTTCACTCCCACAATCCAAAGATGTGCAGGGGAGGTGGATTGGCCACGCTAAATTGCCCCTTAATTGGACAAAATAAATTGGCTACTCTAAATTTTTCGAAAAATAGAGTCCTGTTTTGGATGCGTATTACAGTGTTTCTCAGTGTCTTCAGCATGGAGAATGGCTCTGCTATCAATTGGGACTCGGTATTTTTTGGTTGCATCAAATAACGCACTGCCCAAGAGTTCGAGAGCATGAACGCACTGCACTACACCCATTATTTTTGGAGCAGGAACACACTGCGTTACACCCATCATTTATAGAGCAGGAACACACTGCACTACACCCATCACTTATGGAGCATGAACACACTGCACTACACCCAGCATTTATAGAGCAGGAACACACTGCATTACACACATCATTTATAGAGCAGGAACACACTGCATTACACACATCATTTATCGAGCAGGAACACACTGCACTACACCCATCATTTATAGAGCAGGAACACACTGCATTACACCCATCATTTATAGAGCAGGAACACACTGCATGCACCCATCAGTCATTGAGCAGGAACACACTGCGTTACACCCATCATTTATAGAGCAGGAACACACTGAACTACACCCATCATTTATAGAGAAGGAACACACTGCACTACACACATCATTTATAGAGCAGGAACACACTGCATTACACACATCATTTATAGAGCAGGATCACACTGCATTACACCCATCATTTATAGAGCAGGAACACACTGCATGTACCCATCAGTCATTGAGCAGGAACACACTGCGTTACACCCATCATTTATAGAGCAGGAACACACTGCACTACACCCATCATTTATGGAGCAGGAACACACTGCACTACACCCATCATTTATCGAGCAGGAACACACTGCATGCACCCATCAGTCATTGAGCAGGAACACACTGCATTACACCCATCATTTATGGAGCAGGAAAACACTGCACTACACCCATCATTTAAGGAGCAGGAACACACTGCACTGAACCCATCATTTATAGAGCAGGAACACACTGCATTACACCCATCATTTATAGAGCAGGAACACGCTGCATTACACCCATCAATTATAGAGCAGGAACACACTGCATTACACCCATCATTTATAGAGCAGGAACACACTGCACTACACGCATCATTTATAGAGCAGGAACACACTGCATGCACCCATCAGTCATTGAGCAGGAACACACTGAGTTACACCCATCATTCATGGAGCAGGAACACACTGCACTACAAACATCGTTAATAGAGCAGGAACACACTGCACTACACACATCGTTTATAGAGCAGGAACACATACACCCATCATTTATAGAGCAGGAACACACTGCACTACACCCATCATTTATAGAGCAGGAACACACAGCACTACACCCATCATTTATCGAGGAGGAACACACTGCACTACACCCATCATTTATAGAGCAGGAACACACTGCATTACACCCATCATTTAGAGAGCAGGAACACACTGCATGCACCCATCAGTCATTGAGCAGGAACACACTGCGTTACACCCATCATTTATAGAGCAGGAACACACTGAACTACACCCATCATTTATAGAGAAGGAACACACTGCACTACACACATCATTTATAGAGCAGGAACACACTGCATTACACACATCATTTATAGAGCAGGATCACACTGCATTACACCCATCATTTATAGAGCAGGAACACACTGCATGTACCCATCAGTCATTGAGCAGGAACACACTGCGTTACACCCATCATTTATAGAGCAGGAACACACTGCACTACACCCATCATTTATGGAGCAGGAACACACTGCACTACACCCATCAGTTATCGAGCAGGAACACACTGCATGCACCCATCAGTCATTGAGCAGGAACACACTGCGTTACACCCATCATTTTTGGAGCAGGAAAACACTGCACTACACCCATCATTTAAGGAGCAGGAACACACTGCACTGAACCCATCATTTATAGAGCAGGAACACACTGCATTACACCCATCATTTATAGAGCAGGAACACGCTGCATTACACCCATCAATTATAGAGCAGGAACACACTGCATTACACCCATCATTTATAGAGCAGGAACACACTGCACTACACGCATCATTTATAGAGCAGGAACACACTGCATGCACCCATCAGTCATTGAGCAGGAACACACTGAGTTACACCCATCATTCATGGAGCAGGAACACACTGCACTACAAACATCGTTAATAGAGCAGGAACACACTGCACTACACACATCGTTTATAGAGCAGGAACACATACACCCATCATTTATAGAGCAGGAACACACTGCACTACACCCATCATTTATAGAGCAGGAACACACAGCACTACACCCATCATTTATAGAGCAGGAACACACTGCACTGAACCCATCATTTATAGAGCAGGAACACACTGCATTACACCCATCATTTATGGAGCAGGAACACACTGCATTACACCCATAATTTATGGAGCAGGAACACACTGCCCTACACCCATCATTTATAGAGCAGGGACACACTGCACTACACCCATCGTTTATAGAGCAGGAATACACTGCACTGAACCCATCATTTATAGAGCAGGAACACACTGCATGCACCCATCAGTCATTGAGCAGGAACACACTGCACTACACCCATCATTTATAGAGCAGGAACACACTGCACTACACACATCGTTTATAGAGCAGGAACACACTGCATTCACCCATCAGTCATTGATCAGGAACACACTGCGTTACACCCATCATTTATAGAGCAGGAACACACTGCATTACACCCATCATTTATGGAGCAGGAACACACTGCACTACACACATCGTTTATAGAGCAGGAACACACTGTGTTACACCCATCATTTATGGAGAAGGAACACACTGCACTACACCCATCATTTATAGAGCAGGAACACACTGCATGCACCCATCAGTCATTGAGCAGGAACACACTGCATTACACCCATCATTTATGGAGCAGGAATACACTGCACTACACTCATCAATTATAGAGCAGGAACACACTGCACTGAACCCATCATTTATAGAGCAGGAACACACTGCATTACACTCATCATTTATAGAGCAGGAACACACTGCATTAC
The DNA here is from genome assembly GCF_047496885.1 of Scyliorhinus torazame. NCBI lineage: Eukaryota > Metazoa > Chordata > Chondrichthyes > Carcharhiniformes > Scyliorhinidae > Scyliorhinus > Scyliorhinus torazame. The sequence goes on from NC_092713.1 coordinate 144,950,532, forward strand.
AGCCATCATTTATAGAGCAGGAACACACTGCACTACACCCATTATTTATAGTGCAGGAACACACTGCATGCACCCATCAGTCATTGAGCAGGAACACACTGCGTTACACCCATCATTTATGAAGCAGGAATACACTGCACTACACCCATCAATTATAGAGCAGGAACACACTGCACTGAACCCATCATTTATAGAGCAGGAACACACTGCATTCACCCATCAGTCATAGAGCAGGAACACACTGCGTTACACCCATCATTTCTTGAGCAGGAACACACTGCATTACACCCATTATTTATGGAGCAGGAACACACTGCACTACACACATCGTTTATAGAGGAGGAACACACTGCGTTACACCCATCATTGATGGAGAAGGAACACACTGCACTACACCCATCATTTATAGAGCAGGAACACACTGCATGCACCCATCAGTCATTGAGCAGGAACACACTGCGTTACACCCATCATTTATAGAGCAGGAACACACTGCATTACACCCATCATTTATGGAGCAGGTATACACTGCACTACACCCATCAATTATAGAGCAGGAACACACTGCATTACACCCATCATTTATAGAACAGGAACACACTGCATTACACTCATCATTTATAGAGCAGGAAGACACTGCATTACAGCCATCATTTATAGAGCAGGAACACACTGCACTACACCCGTCAATTATAGAGCAGGAACACACTGCACTGAACCCATCATTTATAGAGCAGGAACACACTGCATGCACCCATCAGTCATTGAGCAGGAACACACTGCACTACACCCATCATTTATAGAGCAGGAACACACTGCACTGAACCCATCATTTGTAGAGCAGGAACACACTGCATGCACCCATCATTTATAGAGCAGGAACACACTGCACTACACACATTGTTTATAGAGCAGGAACACACTGCACTACACACATTGTTTATAGAGCAGGAACACACTGCATTACACCCATCATTTATAGAGCAGGAACACACTGCACTACGCCCATCAGTTATAGAGCAGGAACACACTACACCCATCATTTATAGAGCAGGAACACACTGCATTACATCCATCACTTATAGAGCAGGAACACACTGCACTACACACATCATTTATAGAGCAGGAACGCACTGCACTACACGCATCGTTTATAGAGCAGGAACACACTGCATTACACCCATCATTTATAGAGCAGGAACACACTGCATGCACCCATCAGTCATTGAGCAGGAACACACTGCGTTACACCCATCATTTATAGAGCAGGAACACACTGAACTACACCCATCATTTATAGAGAAGGAACACACTGCACTACACACATCATTTATAGAGCAGGAACACACTGCATTACACACATCGTTTATAGAGCAGGAACACACTGCACTGAACCCATCATTTATTGAGCAGGAACACACTGCATGCACCCATCAGTCATTGAGCAGGAACACACTGCACTACACCCATCATTTATAGAGCAGGAACACACTGCACTAAACACATCGTTTATAGAGCAGGAACACACTGCATTCACCCATCAGTCATTGAGCAGGAACACACTGCACTGAACCCATCATTTATAGAGCAGGAACACACTGCATGCACCCATCAGTCATTGAGCAGGAACACACTGCACTACACCCATCATTTATAGAGCAGGAACACACTGCACTGAACCCATCATTTGTAGAGCAGGAACACACTGCATGCACCCATCATTTATAGAGCAGGAACACACTGCACTACACACATTGTTTATAGAGCAGGAACACACTGCACTACACACATCGTTTATAGAGCAGGAACACACTGCATTACACCCATCAGTTATAGAGCAGGAACACACTACACCCATCATTTATAGAGCAGGAACACACTGCATTACATCCATCATTTATAGAGCAGGAACACACTGCACTACACACATCGTTTATAGAGCAGGAACACACTGCGCTACACACATCGTTTATAGAGAAGGAACACACTGCATTACACCCATCATTTATAGAGCAGGAACACACTGCATGCACCCATCAGTCATTGAGCAGAAACACACTGCGTTACACCCATCATTTATAGAGCAGGAACACACTGAACTACACCCATCATTTATAGAGAAGGAACACACTGCATTACACCCATCATTTATAGAGCAGGATCACACTGCATTACACCCATCATATATAGAGCAGAAACACACTGCATGCACCCATCAGTCATTGAGCAGGAACACACTGCGTTACGCCCATCATTTATAGAGCAGGAACACACTGCATTACACCCATCATTTATAGAGCAGGAACACGCTGCATTACACCCATCAATTATAGAGCAGGAACACACTGCATTACACCCATCATTTATAGAGCAGGGACACACTGCACTACACCCATCGTTTATAGAGCAGGAACACACTGCACTGAACCCATCATTTATAGAGCAGGAACACACTGCATGCACCCATCAGTCATTGAGCAGGAACACACTGCACTACACCCATCATTTATAGAGCAGGAACACACTGCACTACACACATCGTTTATAGAGCAGGAACACACTGCATTCACCCATCAGTCATTGAGCAGGAACACACTGTGTTACACCCATCATTTATAGAGCAGGAACACACTGCATTACACCCATCATTTATGGAGCAGGAACACACTGCACTACACACATCGTTTATAGAGCAGGAACACACTGCGTTACACCCATCATTTATGGAGAAGGAACACGCTGCACTACACCCATCATTTATAGAGCAGGAACACACTGCATGCACCCATCAGTCATTGAGCAGGAACACATTGCATTACACCCATCATTTATAGAGCAGGAACACACTGCATTACACTCATCATTTATGGAGCAGGAACACACTGCATTACACCCATCATTTATGGAGCAGGAACACACTGCACTACACCCATCATTTATATAGCAGGAACACACTGCACTACACCCATCATTTATAGAGCAGGAACACACTGCATTACACAAATCATTTATAGAGCAGGAACACACTGCATGCACCCATCAGTCATTGAGCAGGAACACACTGCGTTACACCCATCATTTATGGAGCAGGAATACACTGCGCTACACCCATCAATTATAGAGCAGGAACACACTGCATTACACCCATCATTTATAGAGCAGGAACACACTGCATTACAGCCATCATTTATAGAGCAGGAACACACTGCATTACACCCATCATTTATAGAGCAGGAACACACTGCATTACACCCATCATTTATAGAGCAGGAACACACTGCATTACACCCATCATTTATAGAGCAGGGACACACTGCACTACACCCATCGTTTATAGAGCAGGAACACACTGCACTGAACCCATCATTTATTGAGCAGGAACACACTGCATGCACCCATCAGTCATTGAGCAGGAACACACTGCACTACACCCATCATTTATAGAGCAGGAACACACTGCACAACACACATCGTTTATAGAGCAGGAACACACTGCATTCACCCATCAGTCATTGAGCAGGAACACACTGCACTGAACCCATCATTTATAGAGCAGGAACACACTGCATGCACCCATCAGTCATTGAGCAGGAACACACTGCACTACACCCATCATTTATAGAGCAGGAACACACTGCACTGAACCCATCATTTGTAGAGCAGGAACACACTGCATGCACCCATCATTTATAGAGCAGGAACACACTGCACTACACACATTGTTTATAGAGCAGGAACACACTGCACTACACACATCGTTTATAGAGCAGGAACACACTGCTTACACCCATCATTTATAGAGCAGGAACACACTGCACTACGCCCATCAGTTATAGAGCAGGAACACACTACACCCATCATTTATAGAGCAGGAACACACTGCATTACATCCATCATTTATAGAGCAGGAACACACTGCACTACACACATCGTTTATAGAGCAGGAACACACTGCGCTACACACATCGTTTATAGAGCAGGAACACACTGCATTACACCCATCATTTATAGAGCAGGAACACACTGCATGCACCCATCAGTCATTGAGCAGGAACACACTGCGTTACACCCATCATTTATAGAGCAGGAACACACTGAACTACACCCATCATTTATAGAGAAGGAACACACTGCACTACACACATCATTTATAGAGCAGGAACACACTGCATTACACCCATCATTTATAGAGCAGGATCACACTGCATTACACCCATCATATATAGAGCAGAAACACACTGCATGCACCCATCAGTCATTGAGCAGGAACACACTGCGTTACGCCCATCATTTATAGAGCAGGAACACACTGCATTACACCCATCATTTATAGAGCAGGAACACGCTGCATTACACCCATCAATTATAGAGCAGGAACACACTGCATTACACCCATCATTTATAGAGCAGTGACACACTGCACTACACCCATCGTTTATAGAGCAGGAACACACTGCACTGAACCCATCATTTATAGAGCAGGAACACACTGCATGCACCCATCAGTCATTGAGCAGGAACACACTGCACTACACCCATCATTTATAGAGCAGGAACACACTGCACTACACACATCGTTTATAGAGCAGGAACACACTGCATTCACCCATCAGTCATTGAGCAGGAACACACTGCGTTACACCCATCATTTATAGAGCAGGAACACACTGCACTACACCCATTATTTATTGTGCAGGAACACACTGCATGCACCCATCAGTCATTGAGCAGGAACACACTGCATTACACCCATCATTTATAGAGCAGGAACACACTGCATTACACCCATCATTTATGGAGCAGGAACACACTGCATTACACCCATCATTTATGGAGCAGGAACACACTGCACTACACCCATCATTTATATAGCAGGAACACACTGCACTACACCCATCATTTATAGAGCAGGAACACACTGCATTACACAAATCATTTATAGAGCAGGAACACACTGCACTACACCCATTATTTATAGTGCAGGAACACACTGCATGCACCCATCAGTCATTGAGCAGGAACACACTGCGTTACACCCATCATTTATGGAGCAGGAATACACTGCGCTACACCCATCAATTATAGAGCAGGAACACACTGCATTACACCCATCATTTATAGAGCAGGAACACACTGCATTACAGCCATCATTTATAGAGCAGGAACACACTGCATTACACCCATCATTGAAAGAGCAGGAACACACTGCACTACAGCCATTATTTATAGTGCAGGAACACACTGCATGCACCCATCAGTCATTGAGCAGGAACACACTGCGTTACACCCATCATTTATGGAGCAGGAATACACTGCACTACACCCATCAATTATAGAGCAGGAACACACTGCACTGAACCCATCATTTATAGAGCAGGAACACACTGCATTACACCCATCAATTATAGAGCAGGAACACACTGCATTACACTCATCATTTATAGAGCAGGAACACACTGCATTACAGCCATCATTTATAGAGCAGGAACACACTGCACTACACCCATTATTTATAGTGCAGGAACACACTGCATGCACCCATCAGTCATTGAGCAGGAACACACTGCGTTACACCCATCATTTATGGAGAAGGAATACACTGCACTACACCCATCAATTATAGAGCAGGAACACACTGCACTGAACCCATCATTTATAGAGCAGGAACACACTGCATGCACCCATCAGTCATTGAGCAGGAACACACTGCACTACAACCATCATTTATAGAGCAGGAACACACTGCACTACACACATCGTTTATAGAGCAGGAACACACTGCATTCACCCATCAGTCATTGAGCAGGAACACACTGCGTTACACCCATCATTTATAGAGCAGGAACACACTGCATTACACCCATCATTTATGGAGCAGGAACACACTGCACTACACACATCGTTTATAGAGCAGGAACACACTGCGTTACACCCATCATTTATGGAGAAGGAACACACTGCACTACACCCATCATTTATAGAGCAGGAACACACTGCATGCACCCATCAGTCATTGAGCAGGAACACACTGCATTACACCTATCATTTATAGAGCAGGAACACACTGCATTACACCCATCATTTATGGAGCAGGAACACACTGCATTACACCCATCATTTATGGAGCAGGAACACACTGCACTACACCCATCATTTATAGAGCTGGAACACACTGCACTACACCCATCATTTATAGAGCAGGAACACACTGCATTACACCCATCATTTATAGAGCAGGAACACACTGTATTACAGCCATCATTTATAGAGCAGGAACACACTGCATTACACCCATCATTTATGGAGCAGTCACACACTGCACTACACCCATCATTTATAGAGCAGGAACACACTGCACTACACACATCGTTTATTGAGCAGGAACACACTGCACTACACCCATCATTTATAGAGCTGGAACACACTGCACGACACACATCATTTATAGAGCAGGAACACACTGCATTACACCCATCATTTATAGAGCAGGAACACACTGCATTACACACATCATTTATAGAGCAGGATCACACTGCATTACACCCATCATTTATAGAGCAGAAACACACTGCATGCACCCATCAGTCATTGAGCAGGAACACACTGCGTTACGCCCATCATTTATAGAGCAGGAACACACTGCATTACACCCATGATTTATAGAGCAGGAACACGCTGCATTACACCCATCAATTATAGAGCAGGAACACACTGCATTACATCCATCATTTATAGAGCAGAAACACACTGCACTACACACATCGTTTATAGAGCAGGAACACACTGCACTACACACATCATTTATATAGCAGGAACACACTGCATTACACACATCATTTATAGAGCAGGATCACACTGCATTACACCCATCATTTATGGAGCAGAAACACACTGCATTACAGCCATCATTTATAGAGCAGGAACACACTGCATGCACCCATCAGTCATTGAGCAGGAACACACTGCGTTACGCCCATCATTTATAGAGCAGGAACACACTGCATTACACCCATCATTTATAGAGCAGGAACACGCTGCATTACACCCATCAATTATAGAGCAGGAACACACTGCATTACACCCATCATTTATAGAGCAGGGACACACTGCACTACACCCATCGTTTATAGAGCAGGAACACACTGCACTGAACCCATCATTTATAGAGCAGGAACACATTGCATGCACCCATCAGTCATTGAGCAGGAACACACTGCGTTACGCCCATCATTTATAGAGCAGGAACACGCTGCATTACACCCATCAATTATAGAGCAGGAACACACTGCATTACACCCATCATTTATAGAGCAGGGACGCACTGCACTACACCCATCGTTTATAGAGCAGGAACACACTGCACTACAACCATCATTTATAGAGCAGGAACACACTGCACTACACACATCGTTTATAGAGCAGGAACACACTGCATTCACCCATCAGTCATTAAGCAGGAACACACTGCACTGAACCCATCATTTATAGAGCAGGAACACACTGCATGCACCCATCAGTCATTGAGCAGGAACACACTGCACTACACCCATCATTTATAGAGCAGGAACACACTGCACTGAACCCATCATTTGTAGAGCAGGAACACACTGCATGCACCCATCATTTATAGAGCAGGAACACACTGCACTACACACATTGTTTATAGAGCAGGAACACACTGCACTACACACATCGTTTATTGAGCAGGAACACACTGCATTACACCCATCATTTATAGAGCAGGAACACACTGTACTACGCCCATCAGTTATAGAGCAGGAACACACTACACCCATCATTTATAGAGCAGGAACACACTGCATTACATCCATCATTTATAGAGCAGGAACACACTGCACTACACACATCGTTTATAGAGCAGGAACACACTGCACTACACACATCGTTTATAGAGCAGGAACACACTGCATTACACCCATCATTTATAGAGCAGGAACACACTGCATGCACCCATCAGTCATTGAGCAGGAACACACTGCGTTACACCCATCATTTATAGAGCATGAACACACTGAACTACACCCATCATTTATAGAGAAGGAACACACTGCACTACACACATCATTTATAGAGCAGGAACACACTGCATTCCACACATCATTTATAGAGCAGGATCACACTGCATTACACCCATCATTTATAGAGCAGAAACACACTGCATGCACCCATCAGTCATTGAGCAGGAACAAACTGCGTTACGCCCATCATTTATACAGCAGGAACACACTGCATTACACCCATCATTTATAGAGCAGGAACACGCTGCATTACACCCATCAATTATAGAGCAGGAACACACTGCATTACACCCATCATTTATAGAGCAGGGACACACTGCACTACACCCATCGTTTATAGAGCAAGAACACACTGCACTGAACCCATCATTTATAGAGCAGGAACACACTGCATGCACCCATCAGTCATTGAGCAGGAACACACTACACTACACCCATCATTTATAGAGCAGGAACACACTGCATTACACCCATCATTTATGGAGCAGGAACACACTGCACTACACACATCGTTTATAGAGCAGGAACACACTGCGTTACACCCATCATTTATAGAGCAGGAACACACTGCACTACACCCATCATTTATAGAGCAGGAACACACTGCACTACACCCATCATTTATAGAGCAGGAACACACTTCACGACACACATCGTTTATAGAGCAGGAACACACTGCATTCACCCATCAGTCATTGAGCAGGAACACACTGCGTTACACCCATCATTTATAGAGCAGGAACACACTGCATTACACCCATCATTTATGGAGCAGGAACACACTGCACTACACACATTGTTTATAGAGCAGGAACACACTGCGTTACACCCATCATTTATGGAGAAGGAACACGCTGCACTACACCCATCATTTATAGAGCAGGAACACACTGCATGCACCCATCAGTCATTGAGCAGGAACACACTGCATTACACCCATCATTTATAGAGCAGGAATACACTGCATTACACCCATCATTTATGGAGCAGGAACACACTCCATTACACCCATCATTTATGGAGCAGGAACACACTGCACTACACCCATCATTTATAGAGCAGGAACACACTGCACTGAACCCATCATTTATAGAGCAGGAACACACTGCATTACACCCATCATTTATAGAGCAGGAACACACTGCATTACACTCATCATTTATAGAGCAGGAACACACTGCATTACAGCCATCATTTATAGAGCAGGAACACACTGCACTACACCCATTATTTATAGTGCAGGAACACACTGCATGCACCCATCAGTCATTGAGCAGGAACACACTGCGTTACACCCATCATTTATGGAGCAGGAATACACTGCACTACACCCATCAATTATAGAGCAGGAACACACTGCACTGAACCCATCATTTATAGAGCAGGAACACACTGCATGCACCCATCAGTCAGTGAGCAGGAACACACTGCACTACACCCATCATTTATAGAGCAGGAACACACTGCACTACACACATCGTTTATAGAGCAGGAACACACTGCATTCACCCATCAGTCATTGAGCAGGAACACACTGCGTTACACCCATCATTTATAGAGCAGGAACACACTGCATTACACCCATCATTTATGGAGCAGGAACACACTGCACTACACATATTGTTTATAGAGCAGGAACACACTGCGTTACACCCATCATTTATGGAGAAGGAACACACTGCACTACACCCATCATTTATAGAGCAGGAACACACTGCATGCACCCATCAGTCATTGAGCAGGAACACACTGCATTACACCCATCATTTATAGAGCAGGAACACACTCCATTACACCCATCATTTATGGAGCAGGAACACACTGCATTACACCCATCATTTATGGAGCAGGAACACACTGCACTACACCCATCATTTATAGAGCAGGAACACACTGCACTACACCCATCATTTATAGAGCAGGAACACACTGCATTACACCCATCATTTATAGAGCAGGAACACACTGCACTACATCCATTATTTATAGTGCAGGAACACACTGCATGCACCCATCAGTCATTCAGCAGGAACACACTGCGTTACACCCATCATTTATGGAGCAGGAATACACTGCACTACACCCATCAATTATAGAGCAGGAACACACTGCATTACACCCATCATTTATAGAGCAGGAACACACTGCATTACAGCCATCATTTATAGAGCAGGAACACACTGCATTACACCCATCATTTATAGAGCAGGAACACACTGCACTACACCCATTATTTATAGTGCAGGAACACACTGCATGCACCCATCAGTCATTGAGCAGGAACACACTGCGTTACACCCATCATTTATGGAGCAGGAATACACTGCACTACACCCATCAATTATAGAGCAGGAACACACTGCACTGAACCCATCATTTATAGAGCAGGAACACACTGCATTACACCCATCATTTATAGAGCAGGAACACACTGCATTACACTCATCATTTATAGAGCAGGAACACACTGCATTACAGCCATCATTTATAGAGCAGGAACACACTGCATTACACCCATCATTTATGGAGCAGGAACACACTGCACTACACCCATCATTTATAGAGCAGGAACACACTGCACTACACACATCGTTTATTGAGCAGGAACACACTGCACTGAACCCATCATTTATAGAGCAGGAACACACTGCATGCACCCATCAGTCATTGAGCAGGAACACACTGCATTACACCCATCATTTATGGAGCAGGAACACACTGCGTTACACCCATCATTTATGGAGCAGGAACACACTGCACGACACCCATCATTTATAGAGCAGGAACACACTGCACTACACACATCATTTATAGAGCAGGAACACACTGCACTACACCCATCATTTATAGAGCAGGAACACACTGCACTACACACATCGTTTATAGAGCAGGAACACACTGCACTGAACCCATCATTTATAGAGCAGGAACACACTGCATGCACCCATCAGTCATTGAGCAGGAACACACTGCGTTACACCCATCATTTATGGAGCAGGAACACACTGCACTACACCCATCATTTATAGAGCAGGAACACACTGCATGCACCCATCATTTATAGAGCAGGAACACACTGCACTACACACATTGTTTATAGAGCAGGAACACACTGCACTACACCCATCATTTATAGAGCAGGAACACACTGCAGTACGCCCATCAGTTATAGAGCAGGAACACACTACACCCATCATTTATAGAGCAGGAACACACTGCATTACATCCATCATTTATAGAGCAGGAACACACTGCACTACACACATCGTTTATAGAGCAGGAACACACTGCACTACACACATCGTTTATAGAGCAGGAACACACTGCATTACACCCATCATTTATAGAGCAGGAACACACTGCACTACACACATCGTTTATGGAGCAGGAACACACTGCACTACACACATCGTTTATGGAGCAGGAACACACTGCACTGAACCCATCATTTATAGAGCAGGATCACACTGCATTACACCCATCATTTATAGAGCAGGAACACACTGCATTACACCCATCATTTATAGAGCAGGAACACACTGCACTACACCCATCATTTATAGAGCAGGAACACACTGCATTACACCCATCAATTATAGAGCAGGAACTCACTGCACACACCCATCAGTTATAGAGCAGGAACACACTACACCCATCATTTATAGAGCAGGAACACACTGCATTACACCCATCATTTATAGAGCAGGAACACACTGCATTACACTCATCATTTATAGAGCAGGAACACACTGCATTACAGCCATCATTTATAGAGCAGGAACACACTGCATTACACCCATCATTTATGGAGCAGGAACACACTGCACTACACCCATCATTTATAGAGCAGGAACACACTGCACTACACACATCGTTTATTGAGCAGGAACACACTGCATTACAGCCATCATTTATAGAGCAGGAACACACTGCATTACACCCATCATTTATGGAGCAGGAACACACTGCACTACACCCATCATTTATAGAGCAGGAACACACTGCATTACACTCATCGTTTATTGAGCAGGAACACACTGCACTGAACCCATCATTTATAGAGCAGGAACACACTGCATGCACCCATCAGTCATTGAGCAGGAACACACTGCATTACACCCATCATTTATGGAGCAGGAACACACTGCGTTACACCCATCATTTATGGAGCAGGAACACACTGCACGACACCCATCATTTATAGCGCAGGAACACACTGCACTACACACATCATTTATAGAGCAGGAACACACTGCACTACACCCATCATTTATAGAGCAGGAACACACTGCACTACACACATCGTTTATAGAGCAGGAACACACTGCACTGAACCCATCATTTATAGAGCAGGAACACACTGCATGCACCCATCAGTCATTGAGCAGGAACACACTGCGTTACACCCATCATTTACGGAGCAGGAACACACTGCACTACACCCATCATTTATAGAGCAGGAACACACTGCATGCACCCATCATTTATAGAGCAGGAACACACTGCACTACACACATTGTTTATAGAGCAGGAACACACTGCACTACACCCATCATTTATAGAGCAGGAACACACTGCAGTACGCCCATCAGTTATAGAGCAGGAACACACTACACCCATCATTTATAGAGCAGGAACACACTGCATTACATCCATCATTTATAGAGCAGGAACACACTGCACTACACACATCGTTTATAGAGCAGGAACACACTGCATTACACCCATCATTTATAGAGCAGGAACACACTGCACTACACACATCGTTTATGGAGCAGGAACACACTGCACTACACACATCGTTTATGGAGCAGGAACACACTGCACTGAACCCATCATTTATAGAGCAGGATCACACTGCATTACACCCATCATTTATAGAGCAGGAACACACTGCATTACACCCATCATTTATAGAGCAGGAACACACTGCACTACACCCATCATTTATAGAGCAGGAACACACTGCATTACACCCATCAATTATAGAGCAGGAACTCACTGCACACACCCATCAGTTATAGAGCAGGAACACACTACACCCATCATTTATAGAGCAGGAACACACTGCATTACACCCATCATTTATAGAGCAGGAACACACTGCATTACACTCATCATTTATAGAGCAGGAACACACTGCATTACAGCCATCATTTATAGAGCAGGAACACACTGCATTACACCCATCATTTATGGAGCAGGAACACACTGCACTACACCCATCATTTATAGAGCAGGAACACACTGCACTACACACATCGTTTATTGAGCAGGAACACACTGCACTGAACCCATCATTTATAGAGCAGGAACACACTGCATGCACCCATCAGTCATTGAGCAGGAACACACTGCATTACACCCATCATTTATGGAGCAGGAACACACTGCGTTACACCCATCATTTATGGAGCAGGAACACACTGCACGACACCCATCATTTATAGAGCAGGAACACACTGCACTACACACATCATTTATAGAGCAGGAACACACTGCACTACACCCATCATTTATAGAGCAGGAACACACTGCACTACACACATCGTTTATAGAGCAGGAACACACTGCACTGAACCCATCATTTATAGAGCAGGAACACACTGCATGCACCCATCAGTCATTGAGCAGGAACACACTGCGTTACACCCATCATTTATGGAGCAGGAACACACTGCACTACACCCATCATTTATAGAGCAGGAACACACTGCATGCACCCATCATTTATAGAGCAGGAACACACTGCACTACACACATTGTTTATAGAGCAGGAACACACTGCACTACACCCATCATTTATAGAGCAGGAACACACTGCAGTACGCCCATCAGTTATAGAGCAGGAACACACTACACCCATCATTTATAGAGCAGGAACACACTGCATTACATCCATCATTTATAGAGCAGGAACACACTGCACTACACACATCGTTTATAGAGCAGGAACACACTGCACTACACACATCGTTTATAGAGCAGGAACACACTGCATTACACCCATCATTTATAGAGCAGGAACACACTGCACTACACACATCGTTTATGGAGCAGGAACACACTGCACTACACACATCGTTTATGGAGCAGGAACACACTGCACTGAACCCATCATTTATAGAGCAGGATCACACTGCATTACACCCATCATTTATAGAGCAGGAACACACTGCATTACACCCATCATTTATAGAGCAGGAACACACTGCACTACACCCATCATTTATAGAGCAGGAACACACTGCATTACACCCATCAATTATAGAGCAGGAACTCACTGCACACACCCATCAGTTATAGAGCAGGAACACACTACACCCATCATTTATAGAGCAGGAACACACTGCATTACACCCATCATTTATAGAGCAGGAACACACTGCACTACACACATCCTTTATAGAGCAGGAACACACTGCACTACACACATCGTTTGTAGAGCAGGAACACACTGCATTACACCCATCATTTATAGAGCAGGAACACACTGCACTACACACATCGTTTATGGAGCAGGAACACACTGCACTGAACCCTTCATTTATAGAGCAGGAACACACTGCATTACACACATCATTTATAGAGCAGGATCACACTGCATTACACCCATCATTTATAGAGCAGAAACACACTGCATGCACCCATCAGTCATTGAGCAGGAACACACTGCGTTACGCCCATCATTTATAGAGCAGGAACACACTGCATTACACCCATGATTTATAGAGCAGGAACACGCTGCATTACACCCATCAATTATAGAGCAGGAACACACTGCATTACATCCATCATTTATAGAGCAGAAACACACTGCACTACACACATCGTTTATAGAGCAGGAACACACTGCACTACACACATCATTTATAGAGCAGGAACACACTGCATTACACCCATCATTTATGGAGCAGAAACACACTGCATTACAGCCATCATTTATAGAGCAGGAACACACTGCATTACACCCATCATTTATAGAGCAGGAACACGCTGCATTACACCCATCAATTATAGAGCAGGAACACACTGCATTACACCCATCATTTATAGAGCAGGGACACACTGCACTACACCCATCGTTTATAGAGCAGGAACACACTGCACTGAACCCATCATTTATAGAGCAGGAACACACTGCATGCACACATCAGTCATTGAGCAGGAACACACTGCGTTACGCCCATCATTTATAGAGCAGGAACACGCTGCATTACACCCATCAATTATAGAGCAGGAACACACTGCATTACACCCATCATTTATAGAGCAGGGACGCACTGCACTACACCCATCGTTTATAGAGCAGGAACACACTGCACTACACCCATCATTTATAGAGCAGGAACACACTGCACTACACACATCGTTTATAGAGCAGGAACACACTGCATTCACCCATCAGTCATTGAGCAGGAACACACTGCACTGAACCCATCATTTATAGAGCAGGAACACACTGCATGCACCCATCAGTCATTGAGCAGGAACACACTGCACTACACCCATCATTTATAGAGCAGGAACACACTGCACTGAACCCATCATTTGTAGAGCAGGAACACACTGCATGCACCCATCATTTATAGAGCAGGAACACACTGCACTACACACATTGTTTATAGAGCAGGAACACACTGCACTACACACATCGTTTATTGAGCAGGAACACACTGCATTACACCCATCATTTATAGAGCAGGAACACACTGTACTACGCCCATCAGTTATAGAGCAGGAACACACTACACCCATCATTTATAGAGCAGGAACACACTGCATTACATCCATCATTTATAGAGCAGGAACACACTGCACTACACACATCGTTTATAGAGCAGGAACACACTGCACTACACACATCGTTTATAGAGCAGGAACACACTGCATTACACCCATCATTTATAGAGCAGGAACACACTGCATGCACCCATCAGTCATTGAGCAGGAACACACTGCGTTACACCCATCATTTATAGAGCATGAACACACTGAACTACACCCATCATTTATAGAGAAGGAACACACTGCACTACACACATCATTTATAGAGCAGGAACACACTGCATTCCACACATCATTTATAGAGCAGGATCACACTGCATTACACCCATCATTGATAGAGCAGAAACACACTGCATGCACCCATCAGTCATTGAGCAGGAACAAACTGCGTTACGCCCATCATTTATACAGCAGGAACACACTGCATTACACCCATCATTTATAGAGCAGGAACACGCTGCATTACACCCATCAATTATAGAGCAGGAACACACTGCATTACACCCATCATTTATAGAGCAGGGACACACTGCACTACACCCATCGTTTATAGAGCAAGAACACACTGCACTGAACCCATCATTTATAGAGCAGGAACACACTGCATGCACCCATCAGTCATTGAGCAGGAACACACTACACTACACCCATCATTTATAGAGCAGGAACACACTGCATTACACCCATCATTTATGGAGCAGGAACACACTGCACTACACACATCGTTTATAGAGCAGGAACACACTGCGTTACACCCATCATTTATGGAGAAGGAACCCGCTGCACTACACCCATCATTTATAGAGCAGGAACACACTGCATGCACCCATCAGTCATTGAGCAGGAACACACTGCATTACACCCATCATTTATAGAGCAGGAACACACTGCATTACACCCATCATTTATGGAGCAGGAACACACTGCATTACACCCATCATTTATGGAGCAGGAACACACTGCACTACACCCATCATTTATAGAGCAGGAACACACTGCACTGAACCCATCATTTATAGAGCAGGAACACACTGCATTACACCCATCATTTATAGAGCAGGAACACACTGCATTACACTCATCATTTATAGAGCAGGAACACACTGCATTACAGCCATCATTTATAGAGCAGGAACACACTGCACTACACCCATTATTTATAGTGCAGGAACACACTGCATGCACCCATCAGTCATTGAGCAGGAACACACTGCGTTACACCCATCATTTATGGAGCAGGAATACACTGCACTACACCCATCAATTATAGAGCAGGAACACACTGCACTGAACCCATCATTTATAGAGCAGGAACACACTGCATGCACCCATCAGTCAGTGAGCAGGAACACACTGCACTACACCCATCATTTATAGAGCAGGAACACACTGCACTACACACATCGTTTATAGAGCAGGAACACACTGCATTCACCCATCAGTCATTGAGCAGGAACACACTGCGTTACACCCATCATTTATAGAGCAGGAACACACTGCATTACACCCATCATTTATGGAGCAGGAACACACTGCACTACACATATCGTTTATAGAGCAGGAACACACTGCGTTACACCCATCATTTATGGAGAAGGAACACACTGCACTACACCCATCATTTATAGAGCAGGAACACACTGCATGCACCCATCAGTCATTGAGCAGGAACACACTGCATTACACCCATCATTTATAGAGCAGGAACACACTCCATTACACCCATCATTTATGGAGCAGGAACACACTGCATTACACCCATCATTTATGGAGCAGGAACACACTGCACTACACCCATTATTTATAGAGCAGGAACACACTGCACTACACCCATCATTTATAGAGCAGGAACACACTGCATTACACCCATCATTTATAGAGCAGGAACACACTGCACTACATCCATTATTTATAGTGCAGGAACACACTGCATGCACCCATCAGTCATTCAGCAGGAACACACTGCGTTACACCCATCATTTATGGAGCAGGAATACACTGCACTACACCCATCAATTATAGAGCAGGAACACACTGCATTACACCCATCATTTATAGAGCAGGAACACACTGCATTACAGCCATCATTTATAGAGCAGGAACACACTGCATTACACCCATCATTTATAGAGCAGGAACACACTGCACTACACCCATTATTTATAGTGCAGGAACACACTGCATGCACCCATCAGTCATTGAGCAGGAACACACTGCGTTACACCCATCATTTATGGAGCAGGAATACACTGCACTACACCCATCAATTATAGAGCAGGAACACACTGCACTGAACCCATCATTTATAGAGCAGGAACACACTGCATTACACCCATCATTTATAGAGCAGGAACACACTGCATTACACTCATCATTTATAGAGCAGGAACACACTGCATTACAGCCATCATTTATAGAGCAGGAACACACTGCATTACACCCATCATTTATGGAGCAGGAACACACTGCACTACACCCATCATTTATAGAGCAGGAACACACTGCACTACACACATCGTTTATTGAGCAGGAACACACTGCACTGAACCCATCATTTATAGAGCAGGAACACACTGCATGCACCCATCAGTCATTGAGCAGGAACACACTGCATTACACCCATCATTTATGGAGCAGGAACACACTGCGTTACACCCATCATTTATGGAGCAGGAACACACTGCATTACACCCATCATTTATAGAGCAGGGACACACTGCACTACACCCATCGTTTATAGAGCAGGAACACACTGCACTGAACCCATCATTTATAGAGCAGGAACACACTGCATGCACACATCAGTCATTGAGCAGGAACACACTGCGTTACGCCCATCATTTATAGAGCAGGAACACGCTGCATTACACCCATCAATTATAGAGCAGGAACACACTGCATTACACCCATCATTTATAGAGCAGGGACGCACTGCACTACACCCATCGTTTATAGAGCAGGAACACACTGCACTACACCCATCATTTATAGAGCAGGAACACACTGCACTACACACATCGTTTATAGAGCAGGAACACACTGCATTCACCCATCAGTCATTGAGCAGGAACACACTGCACTGAACCCATCATTTATAGAGCAGGAACACACTGCATGCACCCATCAGTCATTGAGCAGGAACACACTGCACTACACCCATCATTTATAGAGCAGGAACACACTGCACTGAACCCATCATTTGTAGAGCAGGAACACACTGCATGCACCCATCATTTATAGAGCAGGAACACACTGCACTACACACATTGTTTATAGAGCAGGAACACACTGCACTACACACATCGTTTATTGAGCAGGAACACACTGCATTACACCCATCATTTATAGAGCAGGAACACACTGTACTACGCCCATCAGTTATAGAGCAGGAACACACTACACCCATCATTTATAGAGCAGGAACACACTGCATTACATCCATCATTTATAGAGCAGGAACACACTGCACTACACACATCGTTTATAGAGCAGGAACACACTGCACTACACACATCGTTTATAGAGCAGGAACACACTGCATTACACCCATCATTTATAGAGCAGGAACACACTGCATGCACCCATCAGTCATTGAGCAGGAACACACTGCGTTACACCCATCATTTATAGAGCATGAACACACTGAACTACACCCATCATTTATAGAGAAGGAACACACTGCACTACACACATCATTTATAGAGCAGGAACACACTGCATTCCACACATCATTTATAGAGCAGGATCACACTGCATTACACCCATCATTGATAGAGCAGAAACACACTGCATGCACCCATCAGTCATTGAGCAGGAACAAACTGCGTTACGCCCATCATTTATACAGCAGGAACACACTGCATTACACCCATCATTTATAGAGCAGGAACACGCTGCATTACACCCATCAATTATAGAGCAGGAACACACTGCATTACACCCATCATTTATAGAGCAGGGACACACTGCACTACACCCATCGTTTATAGAGCAAGAACACACTGCACTGAACCCATCATTTATAGAGCAGGAACACACTGCATGCACCCATCAGTCATTGAGCAGGAACACACTACACTACACCCATCATTTATAGAGCAGGAACACACTGCATTACACCCATCATTTATGGAGCAGGAACACACTGCACTACACACATCGTTTATAGAGCAGGAACACACTGCGTTACACCCATCATTTATGGAGAAGGAACCCGCTGCACTACACCCATCATTTATAGAGCAGGAACACACTGCATGCACCCATCAGTCATTGAGCAGGAACACACTGCATTACACCCATCATTTATAGAGCAGGAACACACTGCATTACACCCATCATTTATGGAGCAGGAACACACTGCATTACACCCATCATTTATGGAGCAGGAACACACTGCACTACACCCATCATTTATAGAGCAGGAACACACTGCACTGAACCCATCATTTATAGAGCAGGAACACACTGCATTACACCCATCATTTATAGAGCAGGAACACACTGCATTACACTCATCATTTATAGAGCAGGAACACACTGCATTACAGCCATCATTTATAGAGCAGGAACACACTGCACTACACCCATTATTTATAGTGCAGGAACACACTGCATGCACCCATCAGTCATTGAGCAGGAACACACTGCGTTACACCCATCATTTATGGAGCAGGAATACACTGCACTACACCCATCAATTATAGAGCAGGAACACACTGCACTGAACCCATCATTTATAGAGCAGGAACACACTGCATGCACCCATCAGTCAGTGAGCAGGAACACACTGCACTACACCCATCATTTATAGAGCAGGAACACACTGCACTACACACATCGTTTATAGAGCAGGAACACACTGCATTCACCCATCAGTCATTGAGCAGGAACACACTGCGTTACACCCATCATTTATAGAGCAGGAACACACTGCATTACACCCATCATTTATGGAGCAGGAACACACTGCACTACACATATCGTTTATAGAGCAGGAACACACTGCGTTACACCCATCATTTATGGAGAAGGAACACACTGCACTACACCCATCATTTATAGAGCAGGAACACACTGCATGCACCCATCAGTCATTGAGCAGGAACACACTGCATTACACCCATCATTTATAGAGCAGGAACACACTCCATTACACCCATCATTTATGGAGCAGGAACACACTGCATTACACCCATCATTTATGGAGCAGGAACACACTGCACTACACCCATTATTTATAGAGCAGGAACACACTGCACTACACCCATCATTTATAGAGCAGGAACACACTGCATTACACCCATCATTTATAGAGCAGGAACACACTGCACTACATCCATTATTTATAGTGCAGGAACACACTGCATGCACCCATCAGTCATTCAGCAGGAACACACTGCGTTACACCCATCATTTATGGAGCAGGAATACACTGCACTACACCCATCAATTATAGAGCAGGAACACACTGCATTACACCCATCATTTATAGAGCAGGAACACACTGCATTACAGCCATCATTTATAGAGCAGGAACACACTGCATTACACCCATCATTTATAGAGCAGGAACACACTGCACTACACCCATTATTTATAGTGCAGGAACACACTGCATGCACCCATCAGTCATTGAGCAGGAACACACTGCGTTACACCCATCATTTATGGAGCAGGAATACACTGCACTACACCCATCAATTATAGAGCAGGAACACACTGCACTGAACCCATCATTTATAGAGCAGGAACACACTGCATTACACCCATCATTTATAGAGCAGGAACACACTGCATTACACTCATCATTTATAGAGCAGGAACACACTGCATTACAGCCATCATTTATAGAGCAGGAACACACTGCATTACACCCATCATTTATGGAGCAGGAACACACTGCACTACACCCATCATTTATAGAGCAGGAACACACTGCACTACACACATCGTTTATTGAGCAGGAACACACTGCACTGAACCCATCATTTATAGAGCAGGAACACACTGCATGCACCCATCAGTCATTGAGCAGGAACACACTGCATTACACCCATCATTTATGGAGCAGGAACACACTGCGTTACACCCATCATTTATGGAGCAGGAACACACTGCACGACACCCATCATTTATAGAGCAGGAACACACTGCACTACACACATCATTTATAGAGCAGGAACACACTGCACTACACCCATCATTTATAGAGCAGGAACACACTGCACTACACACATCGTTTATAGAGCAGGAACACACTGCACTGAACCCATCATTTATAGAGCAGGAACACACTGCATGCACCCATCAGTCATTGAGCAGGAACACACTGCGTTACACCCATCATTTATGGAGCAGGAACACACTGCACTACACCCATCATTTATAGAGCAGGAACACACTGCATGCACCCATCATTTATAGAGCAGGAACACACTGCACTACACACATTGTTTATAGAGCAGGAACACACTGCACTACACCCATCATTTATAGAGCAGGAACACACTGCAGTACGCCCATCAGTTATAGAGCAGGAACACACTACACCCATCATTTATAGAGCAGGAACACACTGCATTACATCCATCATTTATAGAGCAGGAACACACTGCACTACACACATCGTTTATAAAGCAGGAACACACTGCACTACACACATCGTTTATAGAGCAGGAACACACTGCATTACACCCATCATTTATAGAGCAGGAACACACTGCACTACACACATCGTTTATGGAGCAGGAACACACTGCACTACACACATCGTTTATGGAGCAGGAACACACTGCACTGAACCCATCATTTATAGAGCAGGATCACACTGCATTACACCCATCATTTATAGAGCAGGAACACACTGCATTACACCCATCATTTATAGAGCAGGAACACACTGCACTACACACATCCTTTATAGAGCAGGAACACACTGCACTACACACATCGTTTGTAGAGCAGGAACACACTGCATTACACCCATCATTTATAGAGCAGGAACACACTGCACTACACACATCGTTTATGGAGCAGGAACACACTGCACTGAACCCTTCATTTATAGAGCAGGAACACACTGCATTACACCCATCATTTATAGAGCAGGAACACACTGCATTACACCCATCATTTATAGAGCAGGAACACACTGCACTACACCCATCATTTATAGAGCAGGAACACATTGCATTACACCCATCAATTATAGAGCAGGAACTCACTGCACACACCCATCAGTTATAGAGCAGGAACATGCCTCACTAAACCTATCAGTTATTGATGGGAACACTCGGCACTACACCCATCAGTTCTAGAACAGGAACACTCAACATGACTGCCATCAGTTATTGAGCAGGAATGTTTGATATTGTTGAGCAGTGATGTTTGATGTTGTTGATCAGTTAGAGAACCGGAACATACAACACTACAGGCATCAGTTACAGAACAGGAGCACACGACCCTGCACTGATCAGCTATAGGGCAGGAACTCTACTACACCCGTCAGTTATAGAGCAGGAACTCTACTACACCCGTCGGTTATAGAGCAGGAACTCTACTACATCCGTCAGTTATAGAGCATGAACTCTACTACACCCGTCAGTTATAGAGCAGGAACATATGACACCAGAGGCATCAGTTTTCGAGCCGGAACATACTACACTCCAGGCATAGGTTATAGAACAGGAGCACAATAGCTCACACACATCAGTTATAGACCGGGATCACACTACACCACTGCTATCAGTTATAGACCGGGATCACACTCAGCCAGGCATTGTGAAACCCGGGGGCACGACCTGCGGGTGAGTCGCGGGCGGGTGTCAGGAGTGTCGCGGAGCCATCCGTCGCTGTGCTCCCGATCGCGCAAATCTGGGCACAACAGCCGGCTGTTAAGAACGCTGGCTGCAAGCGGCCTTCAAAATGTCTGCGAACATGTAAAAACAATGCGGCTGCACTGCGCATGCGTGCCAGATCATCGGCGTGCATGTGCAAAATGCGTGTGCACGCCAATGACCAGGCACGCATGGGCAGTGCAGCCACTTTTTTTTTAAACGGTCGCAGCTTTTTGTTTTACAAGTTCTGGAGGGTTTATTTATTTATTTTATTCATTTAATTTTAAATGTTTTCATTTATTTTATTCATTTTATTATTTTTTTTTTATACAAGTTCAGGGGGTTCTATTTGATAAACTTTTACAGGACAAAAATGCAGAACTTTGGACAAATGGAGACTCCATACTTTCCGACACCGGAAGGCTTCACCTTCATCCAACAGGTTCCATTGGAGGAGCGCGTACGAGGGCCAAACGGACCCAAAACCATTTCCTCCATTTTTGTCAGCAGCAAACAAGGTAAGAGAAAATGGTGGGTCGCAAAGGTCGGCCGGCATGGGTCGCGAAGGTCGGCCGGCATGGGGCACGCATGTCGGCCGTGTTGGGTTCCGAAGGTTGGCCAGTTGGTAAAAATGGGTCCCCGGAAAAAAAGTTTGAAGAACACTGCACTAAACTACATCCATCAGTCATAGAGCTGAATACACATTGCACTACACCCAGCAATCATACAACAGGAACCATCTACACTACATCAGTCAGTGCCAAGAAACACCCTGCAATTCAACTGCATTAGCCGTTTTTATGGCCTCAGGGGTTTCTCTCCGCCAAGGCCGCACTTTGTCATTTTCTGCTGGCAAGCTGATCTCACAAACAGGAACGGTTGCCTCAGGTCAATGCGCCATTTTGATTTGCAGCCCCAATTTTTCCCCTTGCACTTTCAGCACTTATTAGGCTTTTTTAAATTTGCAGATCTGGACTTCTCCCAACATGGGCAAGATCCAGCTTGCACCAGGCGGAAAGAGTCATGTGACTCAAAATCGCCCGGTGCGGAGTCCGATTTGGCGCTCTCACAATATTCATATTTGCGCTGGATCCACACTGGTTGCAACGGTGCCGCTGAATAGCGCCCCTTATTTTAAATTAAACCATCCTCACAATCAATCTTGTGGAGACATTTCTTCAGAGTTTAGCATGTTTGTTTTCTCTCTGTGCAGAAGTCATCTTCGAGATTCACAGGTTTCCACTACATTTGCTGAGATCTATGAATTTAAGATGGTTTTTCGACATGATCAACTCAATGAAGCAAACAATCAACACCACCACAGCTCATTGGAAAAGAAAATTAACCCTCATAATCATTGACCTCAACATATCCTGGTCTGCTCACTATCAAGTCTCTCCCAATCCCCTTAATTCTGTCAATCAACCGGTACGTTGGTTAGCATCAATGCAGCTATATTTTATTGAATGAGTTCACCGTTACGCTGTCATTTGTGGTGGAATGAAAATTGTTTGATCATCATACTTTTCTTTGGTCTGAAGTATTTTTTGAGAGTAATTACTGCTGTATTCTGCGGCCGCATCCACCCAGCGACCGGAGAATTCCGCCTGAGGTAAATGGACTTCTCCATTGTCCGCGTCTCGCCCGTGGCAGTTCTTGCAGCAGGCGGGGTGGAAGAATACAAAGTCCTTTGACTTGACTTCTTTTTTAAAAATAAATTTAGAGTATCCAATTAAGAGGCAATTTAGCGTGGCCAATCCACCTAACCTGCACATCTTTGGGGTGTGGGGGCGAAACCCACACGGACACGGGAAGAATGTGCAAACTCCACACAAGACAGCTATCCGTGGCCGGCACCAAACCCGGGTCCTCAGCGCCATATACAGCAGTGCTAACCTCTACACCGCTGTGCCACACCAATGGACCTCTGTGAGCTGCTCAAACAGCCTTCTAATCGGAAACAATATATGACTACTGCCTTCCTGTGAATCCTTTGTTGTATGTTTTATGCCGCAGAGTTATGCAGGGATGACGCTAATTTTGAAGCGTGTAACTGGTTTTCATCACTGATAAAATGTTTATTCCACGCTTTTAGCTTTCTGCAGTTTGTCGATTTTTGACTGAGTCCACATCCAGGCTTACTAATCAATCAGAGTGACCACAGATCAGTTACTTACCTCACATAATCGAACACAGAATAATTGAACACTGTAGCCATGGGAGTTAAACACTGAATCTAGCATTACATAAACAGTATTATGTTAAAAATATAATCCAAGCAAAAATCCAATTTGCCACATTTCTCTGCCACTGTGCTCCTGAGAAAAAGAAACTGTCATAATATACACCAGTATATCATGGTGCAGACACACACACACACACACACACTGATGGACATGCAGTGGGACCAATCAGCATACACAACACCGCAGCCAATCACCAGTGAGAGCACACGCACTATAAAGACAGGGGACAGGAGAGTTCCCGCTCATTCTAGTAGCAGCCAGCTCGGAGCACAGAGCTCACAGCCTGCAACACAGACATTCACCATGTGCTAAGTGCATCACCTGGTTAGGACGAGGCAAGGGTCAACAGTTAAAGCTGGTATTGCATTTACCCACAGTTCAAGTATGTTAATATAGTTAACCTTATAATAAAATAGAGTTGCACCACTTCCAGTGTTGGTGACCTGTTTGTGATCCAGAACACCCAACACATCATGGTACAAGGAATGGTTGCATACTAGCACTTCTGAGACTCACCTGCAACTAATCAGCACCGCCGGCACCTCAGCGTACAGTGACAACCAGCAACGATACCCAGGCAAGATGTTCAAGATCCGGGTTCCGCAGCAGCTCCAGTGCCACGACGATCTCCGCGAAAACTGGCGGGCGTTCCGGCAAAAGTTTGAAATCTTCCTGCTGACAGCCGAACTACATGACCTGGCCGATCCTGAAAAAACAGAGCTTCTCCTCACCATCGCCGGTGCCAGAGCAGAAGAAATCTTTTAAAAATTCAAGTTCTCCAAGGGGCAAAACAGGAGCAACTTCCAGGCAGTCCTGGACAAATTCGTCAAATACTGTGAGTAAAACACACTCCAACCAGCAAGGAAAGGTAAGAGAAGCGCCAGTACTCACCTCGAGGCTGAAATCCCGGTGCAGAGAACGATTTTGGTCGGCGGCCATTGTTTTAAAGGGACTGAATTTGCGCAGTTGCGCGACGCCGCGCATGCGCAATCACGAAAACGGCCATCAGTAAAGGAACCGCGATCTGCGCAAACGCCTCCTACGTGCTACATCATGCTTGTCATGATGTCAGAGGCCACGGACCACACCCATTTAAAGGGGAAACGACCCAAATCAAAGAAAAAATCTTTTAAAGCTGTAAAACAACCTTCCTTCACCTGAAATGACAGCACAATGCCTCAAATTGAACCAGGAAATGAAATAAACCACCGAAGAACCCTGCAACAAGCAGTTACCTACCCCCAAGCCGAGTCCGATTCCGACTTCCCGCAGACCAGTGACACCGAGGACCCGAGGGAGCCTTTTCGAGTCACTGTTATAACAAAGAACAGGCTGTCCCCGAATCAAAACCACCAGCCGCTGTCGGTGCACTGCATTGATCCAGATGACAAGTGGTGTGCCACCCTGACGGTCAACCGATCCCAGATACGATTCCGCCTGGACACTGGTGCTTCCGCTAATCTCCTAGCGTGGTCAGCCTTTCAGACCCTTGGGGTTAAACCAACCATTCTTCCGTCGACCTGCCAACTAGTGGACTACAATGGCAATGTCATTCCTGCTACCGGTTCATGCCAACTCGAAGTGAAGCACAACTTGTGAAAAGCCATCCTTCCCTTTGAGATCGTGGGCTCCTCGAAGGACTCTGTGCTAGGCGCACAGGTGTGCAAACTCCTAAACCTCGTTCAACGAGTACACTCTCTCTCTCCAGAGGACACGTTTGCCTTCCAGGATGCGGACTTCAGGGCGCACTCAATGCCATCATCGACCAGCAGCGCAACGTTTTCGAAGGCATGGGCACGCTTCCATACACTTACAAAATCCTGCTCAAACAAGACGCCACGCCTGTGGTTCATGCACCTCGCAGAGTCTCAGCACCCCTCAAGGACCACCTCAAGCAGCAGCTGCAGGACCTCCAGGACCAAGGAGTGCTCTCCAGAGTGACAGAACCAACCGACTGGGTCAGTTCCATGGTGTGCGTAAAGAAGTCCTCCGGCGAGCTCTGGATCTGCATTGATGCAAAGGATCTGAATCGCAACATAATGTGGGAGTATTACCCTATCCCCAAGCGCGAGGAGATCACGTGCGAGATGGGTCAGGCCAACATCTTCACCAAACTTGACGCCTCGAAAGGATTCTGGCAAATTCAACTAGACAGGTCCAGCAGAAAGCTGTGTACCTTTAATACCCCGTTTGGCAGATACTGTTACAACAGGATGCCGTTTCGGATTATATCGGCATCAGAAGTATTCCACCGGATCGTGGAGCAAATGATGGAGGGCATTGAGGAAGTGCGTGTCTATGTTGACGACATCATCATTTGGCGTATCAGTCGCCTCCAGCGTGTTTTCAGACGAATACGGGACCAAGGCCTTCGCCTCAACAGAGCCAAATGTTCCTTCGGCGAGACGGAACTCAAGTTCCTAGGGGACCACATCTCCCGGTTGGGTGTGCGGCTGGATGCGTACAAGGTGGCAGCCACCACGGCCATGCAGAAGCCAGCGGATAAGAAGGCGGTTCTCCGATTTTTGGGCATGGTCAACTTCCTGAGGAAGTTCATCCCCAACCTCGCCTCCCATACCACAGCTCTCCGGAACCTGGTCAGGAAGACAACAGACTTCCAATGGCTTCCTGCCAACGAGCGCGAATGGTAGGAGCTTAAGACCAAGCTTACCACGGCCCCGGTATTGGCATTTTTTGATCCCACGAAGGAAACAAAAATTTCAATGGATGCCAGCCAATCCGGCATTGGGGCGGTGCTCCTGCAACGCGATGAGGCCTCATCATGGGCCCCAGTTGCATATGCATCACGTGCCATGACCCCCACGGAACAGCGCTACGCGCAGATCGAAAAGGAGTGCCTGGGCCTGTTGACTGGGGTCGACAAATTTCCAGAATTACGTGTAAGTCCTCCCCCAATTCACTGTCGAGACCGACCATCGCCCGCTGGTCAACATTATACAAAAAGACCTGAATGATATGACCCCTCGCCTCTAGCGCATTCTGCTTAAACTCCGGTGGCACGATTTCCAGCTCCTATCCACCCCGGGCAAGGACCTGATCATAGCCAACGCTCTGTCCAGGGCAGTCAACAGCGGTGTGACCCAGAGGGGTTTGTCTGTCAGGTTGACGCCCATGTGGCCTTCACGGCCTCCAATCTGCCGACCACGGATGAACGCCTTATCCACATTCGCCGCGAGACTGCGGCTGACCCCCTACTACACCATGTCATGCGCCACATGACGGACGGGTGGCTCAAGGGCCAATGCCCGCAGTTCTGCAATATCAGAGACGATCTGGCAGTAGTCGATGGTGTCCTCCTGAAGCTGGACTGCATCGTGATCCCGCACAGCATGCGCCAGCTCGTTTTGGAACAGCTACTCGAGGGCCATCTTGGCATGGAGAAGTGCCGACTGAGGGCCCGAGAGGCTGTGAACTGGCCTGGCATCAATGAGGACATCGCCAACACAGTGTTCAACTGCCCCATCTGTCAGTGGTTCCAGCCGGCCCAACCACGTGAGACCCTACATCCCCATGAGTTGGTCACGTCCCCTTGGTCTGAGGTGGGCGTTGACCTTTTCCATGCGCTCGGCAGGGACTATGTTCTGATTGTAGACTATTTTTCGAACTACCCGGAGGTCGTACGCCTGCACGACATCACATCATCGGCGGTCATCCGTGCCTGCAAGGAGACCTTTGCTCGTCACGGCATCCCACTCACTGTGATGTCGGACAATGGCCCCTGCTTCGCGAGCCAGGAATGGTCCAACTTTGCCAGCAGGTACAACTTTGTGCATGTGACATCCAGTCCCCTGCACCCCCAATCCAATGGCAAAGCGGAAAAGGGCATCCACATCGTCAAACGGCTCCTCTGCCGATGCAGGATTCGACTTCTACCTCGCCTTGCTGGCCTATCGTTCGGCCCCACTCTCCACGGGCCTGTCGCCAGCCCAGCTGCTCATGGATCGCACCCTCAGGACCACGGTGATGTCCATTCACGTCCCAGACCTCAACCACGTTCTGGTCCTTCAGTGGATGCAACAGTCTTGTGCACAACACAAGGCAGCGCATGACGCTCGGGCGACTGATCTCCCTGCTCTGGCGCCGGATGACAACGTCCGCATCCATCTTCCAGACGGTGGCTCATTTGCAACTGCTGTGGTGCTTCGGCAGGTGTCTCCCCGCTCGTTCCTGGTTCATCTGCCAGATGGTTCCATTCGCCGCCGCAATCGGTGTGCCCTTCGTCTCGTTCCACGCTCGCTACGTGATCCTCCACCGGTGCCACGCCTTCCTGTTGTCCTCAACCTCGACTATGTGGAGATTCTGAATACTCTGCATCCTCCTCACTCTGCCGTGGCCCAGTCCGTTCCTCAGCCAGTGGCTCCTGACCCACCCTTGAGGCAGTCAACCAGAATTTGTCGCCCACCTCAGAGACTTGACTTATGAGTTTTACGATGTTGGACTCTTTGATCTGTTCTGTTATCCTGTTTCATCGTTCAGGTAGTTTGTATATAATGTTCATTTTGTTGTTGGTGTGACACCCTATTTCTCAGCACCAGGCACCTTCCCGTGTAAATAGATTAGCCTCATGTACATAGTCATGTAAACAACACGCACACACATAGTCAGGTACATTCACTACACGATATTTATTGTCACGCAGGCACATATTCTTCAAATAAAAGGGGGGATGCCATAATATACACCAGTATATCATGGTGCAGACACACACACACTGATGGCCATGCAGTGGGACCAATCAGCATACACAACACCGCATCCAATCACCAGTGAGAGCACACGTACTATAAAGACAGGGGACAGGAGAGTTCCCGCTCATTCCAGTAGCAGCCAGCTCGGAGCACAGAGCTCACAGCCTGCAACACAGACATTCACCATGTGCTGAGTGCATCACCTGGTTAGGACTAGGCAAGGGTCAACAGTTAAAGCTGGTATTGCATTTACCCACAGTTTAAATATGTTAATATAGTTAACCTTATAATAAAATAGAGTTGCACCACTTCCAGTGTTGGTGACCTGTTTATGATCCAGAACACCCAACGCGTCAGAAACAATGATCTGAGAGAGAGTTTGCTTCTTGGTATTGCTCAGCTGTACACATACTTATTTCGGAAATGAAGATGGTCAAGTATTACAAAAACAAAATTCACTTGCAGTGTTGTTGACGCCATTTTTGTAAGACTTTTGTAAGAAGTTGTAAGATTTCTTACTGTGCTCACCCCCGTCCAACGCCGGCATCTCCACATCATTTTACCAGTCACTTAGAAGAGGCTCAGTTAAAGAATGAAAGGCCAAGTCAGAAAATCCTAAAATCAATCAGTAAATATTTTTCTTTCTTCAAGACACTTAACGAGGAAACAAAAGTTAATTTGAGGCTGCATGCCAAATTGTACAGCAGTCCCTGTTTTGAGAAAAATTGTTTTGTTAGTACCCATTACCTGTTCCAAATATTTGGATTTCTGCAGCCTAATCCCATGAACCCGCTTGTTGTAAATTGCTTCCTTCATGGACTGACTCATATCAATGCGACAGGTGCAGTCAAACCCTCAATAAAGTAAGGAATTTGTCAGAATATCTCAGTCTCTCTGAGCTGTTTGCATTTCTATCTGTCCTGCCTGATGCTAATGTGTTTAACATGTAGAATGTATTTAATTAAAAAGAGGAAAGATAAAACAGCACACCGAGAAAGAGAGTGCCATTAATACTCATTGCCTCTGGGCACTTCTAATTGCAGTTTACTTGTTATTTGTTAATTAAGCAGGAGCCAAGTGTTGATGAGCTCATTCATGCACCATTGAGATGAGAAGTCGGTGCATGAAGATGAGCAATCACTGTACAGTATGGCATTGTTCCAAGACAGCAACAGGTCAAACAGTTTTAACCACAGCCATACTTGGAAAGTTGCTTTACTTTGTTGCAGATTAGATGGTCTTCTCATTTTCTTTTTACATTTGATTTCAGAGATACATAATACTTTAATGCAAACATTCATGACATTCAGGGAGCTCTGTAGTGTTTGTTCACAGTCAGATAATTCCAATTAAATTTGACATGGAGAGTTTATGAAGCCCTTAGGCTCTAAGAGATCTCTTTAATCTCTAACAGTGATTTGCTCCGTCTGCACTGTTTTGAAATCAGGTTCAACCCGACATCAGTGAACCCGATTGCTGACCAATTAGTCAGCACCCTGTTCTCTTGCTGTACCTGGCTGGGTTTGCAGTCTGTCATGGATGGAACGTGCAATACATTTACACCCACAAATCCACCTGT
Organism: Scyliorhinus torazame; assembly: GCF_047496885.1. Lineage (NCBI taxonomy): Eukaryota > Metazoa > Chordata > Chondrichthyes > Carcharhiniformes > Scyliorhinidae > Scyliorhinus > Scyliorhinus torazame. The sequence goes on from NC_092713.1 coordinate 144,982,731, forward strand.
ATTCCACTCTCCTCGTCTTCCAACTAACCAGATTGAAGTTGGATATTAGCTCATAGTAGTGAGCTAGCTAAAATAAAAGTAAAATACCGTGGATGCTGGAAATCTGAAATAAAAACAGAAATATTCAGCAGGGCTGGCAGCATCTATAGAGAGAGAAAAGGACTTAATGTTTTGAGTTGAATATAACTCTTCAATCATGTTCAACTTGAAATATTAACAACAGGCTTACGGCTGTGCTGAGTTGTTGCATCTGTCACTGCCCACTGCTCAAATCTGCAGATAAACTACAGAAATAGCTACTTTTATTGAGAAATCAAATTGGAGGGACAAGATGGACCATATAACCTGTCCCTTTCTTCCTACGTTGTCTCATTTGTAATTCAATTTTTGCATCTCCCATCCAGAAGAGTCTGCTGATGATTGTTTAATGTTTAATGAATGCATGGCACATTCATGTATCAATCCTTTCTGTCCCAGTCTTGGTGAGTGAGTACCACCCAGCAAGGCAATCACAGGGGGGAAGGGACATTAAATTTGAGCTTGGCATCCATGCATGTGTGGTTTTTCAGCAGGGGACAATCATCAAGTGTTGTAGCTTTGGCTGATTTACAGAGGCTGGGAAGCATGTTGGGATATCCTACGGATGTGAAAGCGCTCTGTTAAATCAAGTGTCTTCTTGGTCTTGCAATCTGTGAATCTATCTGTCCCTTCGGCTTGCTATCAATCTGTATTTATATATTCTGCCCTGTGCTGTACAAACATTCTTTGACGCATCAAGCTATTTATATTCAAGGCATGGTGCTTTTATTTTTCCTTGGAGTGCTTTGTGGTGCCCTTTGTAACCGGAGTGAAATTGATTCTGATTGAACGGGCTTGTGGGAGCAGAAACTGGGCACAGCAATCCTGTACGTTCTTCCTGCTGATCCTCTCACTCGGAACACTTCTCCTTGTTAGGTTCTTCAGGTTCTGTCAGTAGGGCAGTGGAATCTTTCATTCCTTTAGATCTAATATTATTTTAGTCCCTTATTTGTTGGACGCACATCAGCTGAAGGTTAAACTCTGAGTTCCTTACACATGATTAACAACCTGTACATTATTTCAAGCAGTCTATCCCAGCAACGAGAGATTTCTGTGTTTCAGTTTCCTGAAAGAAATGTGAATTTTAAAACCATTGGAGGCCACCATGATTTCAGTGCTTTGACAGACAGCTTTGTGGCCACAAGGCTCTGATTACTGGTTTGCCTAGAGTTGGCTGAACCCAGCCAGTGACACCAGGCCTTACAGCTAGCATAACGTCGGGCCTACTTTGATGGCATGGTATCATCTCACCATGTAAGCAGTGAGCAGTCATTCTCAGCGATCTATTTTTGTGAAAATACAGCTCAGAGAAGCAGCTTCGTTGTTCAATATTTTGTGGAACAGGGGACGGTTGTAACCGACTACAAATGTTCCATCCCGAATACAATTAATTCACCTCTTTCATGTAAAATAGATTTTATGCATGTTTATAAAGCAGGCCTCGGTCCCAGCGTGTGCTGGTTCAATCGGTTGACTGGAGCCCAGGAAGGGTAGAATGATCCAGCAAGCCAGTGTATCACACTACCTAGGTTTTTTGGACACCTATACTTGCAAAGGTAAAGGCACACAAAAGATTGTGAGATCCACTTGCAGGAGTGTGGCACATGCTGAACACAAGTACAAGATTTAGCACAAGAAACAAAAAAAAAACACAAGAGGTACACGAGTAAATCATTTGTGGACATAACAAATGTGGCACTAATTTATTGTAATATGGACATTATTGTGGGTGAACATCACTGAACGATTGTAAAATGGGCAGGATTGTGGGTAACTTTGGAAGAATTTGGTAGCCGTTCATTAAAGCACTTTAAATTCAACAAGTCATATCTATGTAACTCCATTAATATTATAAAATGGCCTGAGAAGCTTTAACAGAAGGATTATCAAAACAAAATTGATACCTAACCCCATAGGACTGGTAGCCAAAAGTGTGGTCAAAAGGTTGATTTTACGGAGTATTTTAAAAGATGAAAAAGAGAAGGCCAAGAAGTCAAGGGACATAATTTCAGAGCTTAGGGCATACACAGCTGAAGGTGCAGCCATCAACTGTGGAGGGAAGGAAATTGGAATGAGCAAGATGCCAGATTGAAAGGAGATCAGTATGGTAAACCATGTTATTGTCTCATATTCACTGTGCTGTATTGTACATGCCTGGGCTTGTCCAGGCTGGCTCCGCCTGTAGCTCCTCCCCTCAGGCTTCCATATAAAAGTGGCAAGTCTCCGCCTCCAGACCCAGTTCGGGTCCAGAGGCAGGAGACCTGCTGTTTAGTGTATTAAAGCCTCAATTATGTTTTTCACTCGTCTATTATTGATGGTGTATCAATCAGAAGACTGGGTTAGGGTTAAGGTTAGAGTTAGGGTTGAAGGGTAGGGGGAGATTCTTCCAATCGTGAGGAATGAGGCTATGGAAGGATTTGAAATAATAACATGGATGGGCAAGAATGCTGTGCTTAGGTATCAATTGAGCTTTTGATTCTGAAGATCATAATAATTGTAGAATAATAAAGTGGCTAATGATTTATTAAACTAAAGATTGGTCTCCAGCTATCAGCTAAAGTGCTTCATTTTAAAGCTACCCCAATGGAATTGATTTGATTTTCTGTATATCCATCATGTAAAACTACAACACTGGCATCTACCTAAAGTGGAACATTGCCCACGTATGCCCTGGACACAAAAAGCAGGAGCTATCCAACCTAGCCATTTACCTCTCTGTCAGGCTCCTCTTGATCATCAGCAAAGTAATGGAAGGTGTTGTCGATGTTGCTATCAGCAATAATCTACTCGCTATCACTCAGTTTGGGTTTCACAAGGGTCACTCAGCTCCTAACCCCATTACAGCCTGAATCCAAATATGGACAAAAGAGCTGAGCTCAGGTGAGGTGAGAATGACTGGTCTTGATGCCAAGGCAGCATTTGACTGAGGGTAACATCGAAGAACCCAAGTAAAACTTGAGTCAATGGGAATCAGGGAGAAATCTTTCATTTGTTAGAGTCAGGCCTAACACAAAGGAAGATGATTGTGGTTACTGTAGGTCAATCATCTTGGCCCAAGGTCTTCACTGCAGGAGTTCCTCAGGACAATGACCTAGGCGCAACCATCTTCAGCTGTTCCCATCAATGACCTTCCCTTCATCATAAGGTTAGAAGTGGGGATGATTCTCTGATGGTTTGGTTCAGGGATTTGCAGATGATACAAAGTTGGGTGGGAGGGTGAGCTGTGAGGAGGATGCAGAGATGCTTCAGTGGGATTTGGACAGGCTGAGTGAGTAGGCATGGCAGGTGCAGTATAATGTGGATAAATATGAGGTTATCCACTTCGGTAGTAAAATCAGGAAGGCTGATTATTATTTGAATGGGTGTAAATTGAGAATGTTGGATTCTCAACAAGACCTTGGTGTCCTCGCGCATCAGTCAATGAAAGTAAGCACGCAGGTACAGCTAGTAGTAAAGAAGGCAAATGGTATGTTCGCCGACCTAGTGAGAGGATTTGAGGATAGGAACAGGGATGCTTTACTCTAATTGCATAGGGCATTGGTGAGGCCACACCTGAAGTATTATGGGCGGCACGGTAACACAGTGGTTAGCACTGTTGCTTCACAGCGCCAGGGTCCCAGATTCGATTCCGCTTGGGTCACTGTCTGTGCATTCTCCCTGTGTCTGCGTGGGTTTCCCCTGGGTGCTCCGGTTTCCTCCCACAAGTCCCGAAAGACATGCTGTTAGATGAATTGGACATTCTGAGCTCTCCCTCTGTGTACCTGAACAGGCGACGGAATGTAGCAACTGGGGGCTTTTCATAGTAACTTCATTGCAGTGTTAATGTAAGCTTACTTGTGACAATAAAGATTATTGTGTGCAGTTTTGGTGTCCTTATCTGAGGAAGGATGTTCTTGTTATGAAGGGAGTGAAGCGAACGTTTACCAGGCTGTTCCTGGGATGGTAGGACTGTCATTTGAGGAGAGACTAAGTTGGTTAGGATTATATTCATTAGAGTTTAGAAGGGTGGGAGGGGATTTCATAGAAGCTTACAAAATTCTAACAGGATTAGGCAGGGTAGATTCAGAAAGAATGTTCCCGATGGTGGGGGAGTCCAGAACTAGGGTTCATTAGTTTGAGGATAAGCGGCAAACCTTTTAGGCTGAGGTGAGGAGAAATTTCTTCACCCAGGTAGTGGTGAATCTGTGGAATCCATTGCCACAGAAAGTAGTTGAGGCTAAAGTGTTGTGTAATTTCAAGAAGGAATTAGAAATTGCTCTTGGGCTTAAAGTGATTAAAGGGATCAAGGGATAGGGGTGGCAGGTGGAATCAGGATATTGAACTTGAAGATCAGCAATGATCGTAATGAATGACAGAGCAGGCTCGAAGGATGAAATGTCCTCCTGTTTCTGTTTTCTATGTATGTTTCTATGTTTGATTACACGATGTTCAGCAACATTCGCGACTCCTCAGATACTGAAGCAGCCCATATCCATATGCAGAAACATCTGGACACCATTCAGGCTTGGGCTGTTAAGTAGTAAGTAACATTCATCACCCACAAATGCCAGGTAATGATCATCTACATCAAGAAAGAAACTAACCATCTCCCCTTGATATTCAATGGCATTAATATTGCTGAATTGTGGAGGTTACCAGCAATTTAAATACTATTACTAAAAGAGCAGGGCAGAAACTAGAAATTTGATGATGCACAACTCACCTCCTGTCTCACCAAAGTCTGTGCACCATTTACAAGGCACAAGTCAGGAGTGTGGTGAAATATTCACCACTTTTCTGGATGAGTGTATCTCCAGTAACACGCAAGAAGCTCAACATCATCCAGGAAAAAACAACCCGCTTGATTGGCACCCCATCCACTGACTTAAATATTCACACTACCAGTGCACAGTGGCAGCAGTGTGTGCCATCTGCAAGATGCACTGCATGAAAAGGCTCCTTTGGCAGCACCTTCCAAACCCTCAACCACTACCAGCTAGAAGGACATGAGGGGCAGATACATGGGAACACCACCATCTGAAAGTTGCCCTAAAGCCACACACCATTATAATTTGAAACTATGGGCTGGATTCTTCCACCCCACCTGCCGTAGGAATGCCCGGGCAAGACTGCGACAATGGAAAAATCCATTGACTTCAGGGGGTGGATTCTCCGGTCGCCGGGCGAACGCGGCCAGAGAATCCCGCCTTATATCACTGTTCCTTCTGTTAGGTTAACATGGTTAACCTGTCCCTATCACTGGTGCAAAATCCTGGAACTTCTTTCCTAAATGCGCTGCAGGCATACGCACACCACGTGGGCTGCAGCAGTTCAAGGAGGCAGCTCATCACCATCTTATCAAGGGCAACTAGGATGGGGACCAAATGCTGGCCCAGCCAATGATGCCCACATGCTGTGAAAGAATGAAGAACACCGAGGATGAGGACAGAGTTATTTACTAGCCCTGGAATCTGGTACCATTCTGGTTTCCGCAATGCCGGTCTACCTTGGAAACAGTGATTGAATCCACCCAGCGTGTTCGAATGAGAGCTTCTTCCCTCTGATACTGGCAAAATGGTACAACATTGAAAATCTGGCTTGGAGAAAAATTGGAGTGCCTGGCTGGAAAATAGAAATGCCAAAACTAGACAATGAATAGCTTCTGAAATTGGAATAACATTGATTATTGAAGCAGTGCAGAGTAGAGATGACTTCACCCTGTACTCAATCACTGTGACACTGACCTGGCATTTCCAGATGGAAGTACTGAGAAAGCTTTTTCCCTCCATCTATCTTGTGTTCTACCTAGCCTGTAAGTACTTTGATAGGCAGACTAGAGGGACCCTTTTCCTCCATTTGGAACTTGTTGTGGTTAACCTGACAGTGTTTGATGGAATAATGTAAAGAGTCCTTTATCTTGCATTTTAACATGTGCAGTACTTCACACAAGGGTGATTGATGCTGGCACTCCATGTTTAAAAAAGCATAATGATAAATCCCTAAGCAGGATAAATGCAGAAACAAAAACACAAAACACACTGTATTATCCACTTAGTGCATCAGATGATTTATGAAATCTGGACGCTAAGTCCTGTAGCTACCCAAAGGTATTTAAGATTGGTTTGGTGGGCATGGAAACTGTTTATCTCTATTCGCAGAACGATTTTGAAACGTTATTATTCAACGGCTACGATCTGCAAAGTGCGCGGTAAGAGTTGAAGACCTGATGCTGAAGTTTTGGTTTGTGATTTAAAACTAGCCTGCTGACAAATTTATGAGCCATTGCTGTGTACCATTTGTTACTGTCATTTATCAAGATGCAGAGAGCTACATTATTCTATAACTGAAGAAAGAATCTTTACTAAGTGAAGTCTTGGTGCTGCCTTTCTCAACTGGGTAAACATCACAATTTGTTCATTGAATTATTATTCTACTGCTATGCATGTTAGTCTTATTTTCATGCCTTCCTTTTACACATAGTGTACCTAACATAACATAAAAACGTTGATCAGATATGAGAAGACAATTGATTTCTGCCTTTGCAGTGAGTAATGTTGGTTTTCTCACAAGTGAAGGTGAAATTGATCAGGCACTGCATGAATCTGTTTATTATATATCTACCAATGCAAGACACAAAAAGCACTTACTTTTTCTGCTTTAAGCTATGTGTTTAGCATTCAAATGTGAGAGGAGAAGAGCTCGATGCTTCCTGTGCTGGTGGCAGGTTCTTGCAGCAGTTTTAATATTATGCATCAAGCCTTCAACAAAAGCAAAATACCGCAGGTGCTGGAAACCTGAAATTAAAAAATAGAAAGTGGGGAAACCTCTTAGCAGCATCAGCAGAGTTAATATTTCAGGACATCTTGTTACAATGCAGTTTGACTAGCCTCACTACTCCACAGGTCGCACCATGAGTTTAAAAAGTTTAATTCACTCACCAGAATTTATGTTCACTGCTGTGAGACCCGAAATAAAAGAGACTTAAAAGAGACTTAAAAGAGAAATACAAAAGCCTGTGAGACCAGGCTTCTTTCACTAAACTAAGCACGGTTTCCTCATTATAAAACAAAACTTATTTTTTCAAACAAGCTGCAAGCTGCAAGAACTGGCACACACACAATTGTACTCTGGAAGTATAACTATTTATCCCCTTTTAGTAATACGCCAACACAAACACACACAATAACAAAGTACCAACAGATATCTCTGCAGAGATGGTCTTTGGAGGATAGATCATTCATGTCAAGAATACAAGACCAGGGGTATACTTCTGAGGCTGTATAAGGCTCTGGTCAGACCCCATTTGTGAGCATTTTGGGCCCCGTATCTAAGGAAGGATGTGCTGGCCTTGGAAAGGGTCCAGAGGAGGTTCAGAGGAAGAATGATCCCTGGAATGAAGAACTTGTCGGATGAGGAACGGTTGAGGATTTTGCGTCTGTACTCGGAGTTTAGAAGGATGAGGGGGGATCTTATTGAAACCTACACGATAATGCGAGGCCTGGATAGAGTGGATGTGGAGAAGTTGTTTCCACCTGGAGGAAAAACTAGAACCAGAGGACATAATCTCAGACTAAAGGGACGATCCTTTAAAACAGAGATGAGGAGGAATTTCTTCACCCAGAGGGTAGTGAATCTGTGGAACTCTTTGCCACAGAAGGCTGTGGAGTACAAATCACTGAGTGTCTTTAAGGCAGAGATAGATAGCTTCTTGATTAAAAGGGGTTCAGGGGTTATGGGGAGAAGGCAGGAGAATGGGGATGAGAAAATATCAGCCATGATTGAATGGCGGAGCAGACTCGATGGGCCGAGTGGCCTAATTCTGCTCCTATGTCTTATGGTCTTATAGGCTTCATATCATCAAAGATAAATTTCACAGGATTTTAATGATATTAATCTGGAGATCCCTCATGTGAAGACAAGGCCATTGGACTCTGTAGATGTCCATAGTGTCTCACCAATGGAGCTTTGAAGTTGAGGAGAATATATAGATGGAACAATTTTTCCCATCTCAACTTTTAAGGTTTCCAAATACAGTTATACTCAGAAGAGGATTCTCTGGCTGCAGGTTGATAACCGGTGGAATTTCAGGCAAGGCAAGGGGACAGTGAGTTAGGGTTGCATTCCTTCTCAGCTTATTTCCAAAAGACATTGATTTCAAAACAACAGTTCAAAACTGAAAGCTTGTCAATGTAATGTATTGACATCCAAGGCTTTTTATGTGTATGACCTTGTGCTGCTTTCCAAGTCTAAGCTCAAGTTGGTCAGTCATATCACAGCACTGTGTGTTGTCAGGTGGATTGTCTTGAACCCTGCAGCAAATATTTGTAGGCCACATTCAGTTGTGATGTGATGAATAGTCTGATCCGGGTGACCACAGCCGCACAGTGAACTGCCCTTGGAAATTCCATTTGTGGATGAGGTGATATTTTTGCACAGTGTGGATCTTGCTCAGTGTATACCAATGTTTTCGAGGGAGATCGAAACTCTGGAGGCTCGACTGCCAGATCATTCACCAAATCTTTTTTATTGATATTGGTGCCAGCCCAGAGGTTGCGCCATTTTACCTTTATGTCAAATGCGGTAGCTGTCGGCAAGTTCCAAAAAGGCTTACGTGATTTGAGTCACTTATTGGATAGGTTCTGAAGATCGACATGGATTGGCAGTTCTGGGGTGACTTCAACGCCGTCAAAGGCTTTCAGTGTTTCTGGCATATGGTATGACCAGAGGGGATGTCATACCTGCTCCTGAGAAGTTCTGACAATGGATCAGGAGTGTAATTCACCCTGTGGTCTCACAATGGAAGATAGCAATAATGCTGCAAAATGTGATCCCTATCTGCAGCAATGGGGATTACACAATTCCTCACACACTTCGGCCTGGAATTCCCTTCTATCCACTCATCGTAACTAATGCTGCCAACTGCTGCATCTTATAATTCTCACTTGAGCTTACCCCAAATGGTTCATAGAGTCATGGAGTTTTTACAGCATAGAAAGAGGCCATTCTGCCCATTATATACATGACTTCCATCAAGCACCTATCTATTTTCACAATATTTTCCAGCACCTTGCTTGTAACCTTTTATGCTATGGCATTTCAAGTGCTCATTCAAATACTTTTTAAATGCTTCCGTTTATTTCAGGCAGTGAGTTCCAGATTCTAACCACCGTCTCGTTATATAAGATTTTCCTCACATCTCCTCTAAACCACCTGCCCATACCTTAAATTTATGCCCCCTAGTTATTGACACTTATGTTAAGGGGGAAATTTCCCCCTATCAATGCCCCTCATAATCTTGTACACCTCAATCTGGTCCCCCCTCAGCCTTCTCCACTCCAAGGAAAACAACCCCAGCCTATCCAGTCCCTCTTGATAGCTGGAATGCTCCAGCCCTGGCAACATCCTGGTGAATCTCCTCTGCACCCTCTCTAGTGAAACCATATTCTTCTAATAGTGCAGCAACCAGAACTGCACAGAATACTCTAGCTGTGGCCTAACTAATGTTTTGTACGGCTCCATCATAACTTCCCTGCACTTGTATTCTGGGCGGGATTCTGTGATCCTGAGGCTAAGTGTTGACGCCGTCGGAAACGCCGTCGCGTTTCTCTACGGCGTCGACAGGACCTCAGGATCAGCAATTCTGGCCCCTTCAGGAGGCCAGCACGGCACTGGAGCAGTTCATGCCACTCCAGTTGCTGATCCCGGCGTCAAATGTGCGCCATGGGATCCGCGCATGCGCAGTGGCACCGGCGCCAACACGCGCATGCGCAGTGGCTTCCTTCAACACGCCAGCCCCGACGCAACATGGCGCAGGACTCCAGGGGCCGGCGCAGAAGAAAGGAGGCCACCAGCCAGAGAGGCCAGCCCGCCGATCGGTGGGCCCCGATCGCAGTCAGGCCACATCGGAGGCCCCCCCCGGGATCGGACCCCTCCTCCCCCACCACAGGCCGCCCCCCCGACCCTTCCACACCGAGTTCCCGCCGGCTGAGAACAGGTGTGGATGGCCCCGGTGTAACTCGGCTTTTTTATGACGGCCGCTCGGCCCATCCCGGGCTGAGAATCGGTGGGAGGCCATGTAGAGCGGCCCCCGACTGGCGCCGCACCAACCACACCAGTGCCAATGGTACCGATTCTCCGCTCTGCATCGGGGCGGCATGGGCCGATTCGCGCCAGTCACGGGGATTCTCCAGCCCGACCCCGGGCTGTGAAAATCCCACCCTCTGTGTCTTAGTTAATAATGGCAAATATCACATATGACTTCTTAACCATTTTATCTATCTGCCCTGCTTTCTTCAGGGATCCAAGGACATGCACAGCAAAGTCTGATCCTCTGTACTTCCTAGGGTCCTACCATTCATTGTACATTCCTTACCTTCTTAGTCCACTCAAAATCCATTTATCTCACACTTTTCAGGGTTAAATTCTATTTTCCATTGTTCTGTTCATCCACCCAGCCCATCTATGTTATCCTGCAATCTAAGACTTTCCTCCTCACTATTTACCACACCACCAATTATTGCGTCATCTGCAAACTTACTGATCATACCTTCTACATTCAAGCCAGATCATTAATGTACACGACAAACAGCAAGGGGCCCAGCACTGATCCCCGCGGAACACCACTGGGGACACAGGCTTCCAGTCACAAAACAACCTTTGACCATTACCCTCTGCTCCTCCCACTAAGCCAATTTTGGATATAATTTTCCAAATTGCCCTTGATCCCATGGGCTCTTAACTTTTTGAACAGTCTCCCATGTGAGACCTTGTCAAAAGCCTTACTGAAAGCCATGTGCACCACATCAACTACACTACCCTCATCTACACACCTAGTTACCTCCCTAAAAATTAAATCAAATTTGTAAGACATGAGAAGTGATTCAGCGGACTTAAAATTAAGTTCGCTTTCGGGCACATTTGGCGGGTGACTTTCAGCGGATGCAGCGCCAAGGATCGCCCTGCTATTGAACTGCACTTTGCCATTTTTCTTTGGCCACGGGAAGTTTCTCCCCGCCAGGGCTGCATTTAGAGAGATTCTTGCCAGCAGGATTGGCTGTTCGCAGATTGGGGCCCAATTCTGACCAGCCACTCCAATCAGCAACCCCGATCTCCCCCCCCCCTCCCCCACACACATGCACTTTTAGGAACCCCCCCCCCCCCCCCCATATTGTCAAGGCTCTTGGGAATGACCCCTCACCCCCCTCCAGTTGGCAAGGCCCCTCGTTCCAACTCCTGGCAGTGCCAACCTGGCACCCGGGTTTCTTGACCCTGCCAGCCTGACACCCTGGCAGTGTCCCGGCACCCTGTTAGTACACCTGGCACCCTGGATGTGCCAGGGTGGCACTACCAGGGTGTCCAGGTGCTACTGCCATGGTGCCAGATTGACACCCTGGCAGTGTCAGGGTGCATGGGTGTCAGGGGGAGTACCAAGGTACCCCTCTGCCCTGTCTCCAAACACGCGGTGTCACTAATGCCCTGCGAGAACCCCAAAGATGTTGTTACATTTGGTCCAGGCTTTTGTGGACCAGTACTAAACAGCAGCCTGGCGAGGTCTCATCGGCGTGGCCTTGGAGTTCCTCGCACAAGGTGAATCTGGTGTCCAGGCATTTAAATTAGCCATTGGGTTAATTTGAATATGCAGATCTGGATCTTGCTCAGAGATGGTGAGATCCAGAATCTGCCGGAAGGAGCGGGTCGCGATCAGCCTGACGCCTGGCGCAGATCCCAATTTGGAGCTCTCATGCGATTCACCCATTGCACCAGAATCCACGCCAGTCACAAAATTACGCCGGTCGCTGAATCATGTCCGGGAGCTCCCTTTGAAAAAACCATGCTGACTATCCTTGATTAATTGTTGCCTCTCCCAGTGGAAATTAAATCTGTTCCTCACAATTGTTTCCAATAGTTTCCCTACCACTGAATTTAGACTCACTGGCCTGCAATTTCCTTGTTCATCCCTATGACCCGTATTGGACAATGGCACCATACTAGCTGGCCTCCAGTCTTCTGGCACCTCTCATGTGGCCAGAAAAGATTTGAAAATTATTGACAGAGCCTCTGTAATCTCCTCCCTTGCCTCCCACTGCAGCCTGGGAAACATTTCATTTGGACTTGGGGATTTACGTATGCTAAAACTGTTAATACTTCCTCCTTCTCAGTGTTAATGTGTTCAAGTACATGACAGTCCCCCTCCCTCCCTGATTTCTATACCCACATCATCCTTCTCCATAGTGAACATAGATGCAAAGTACTTGTTTAAAACTTCACATATATCTTCTGGCTCCACACACAGATTGCCACATTGGTCACTAATGGGCCCTAATCTTTCCCTGCTCCGCCTCTTGCCCTTAATATACTTATAAAACACCTTTGGATTTTCCTTAATTTTACCCGCCAGTGTTTTGTTATGCCCCTCTTCGCTTTCCGAATTTATTTATTTATAAATTTAGAGTACCCAATTCACTTTTTCCAATTAAGGTGCAATTTAGCATGGCCAATCCACCTACCCTACACATCTTTGGGTTGTGGGGGCAAATCCCACGCAAGCACGGGGAGAATGTGCAAAACTCCACATGGACAGTGACCCAGGGCCGGGATCGAACCTGGGACCTCGGCGCCGTGAGGCAGCAGTGCTAACCACTGTGCCACCATGCTGCCCTCTAATTAATTTTTTTAAGTAACCCCCTGCATTACTGTACTCCTCCAGATCTTCCGCTATTTTGAGCCATCGGTATCTGCCATAGGCCTCCCTTTTCTTCCTTATTCAAACCTGGACATCCTTTGACATCAGGATTCTCTGGACGTCTCGCTGCCACCCTTCACCTTTCCGCACTGTACTCTCTCTTTTTCCTTTTTGAATGAATCCCACCTCTGCATAGAACATTACAGCACAGTACAGGCCCTTCGGTCCTCGAAGTTGCGCCGACCTGTGAAACCACTCTAAAGCCCACTCTGATGTAGATTTTCCAACAAGTAGCTGTTCCCAGTCAACTACTACCAAATCCTGTCTTATCCTATTAAAATGGTAACCACCCAGAATGTTGATAGTGGGGGATTCAGCAATGGTAATGCCATTGAATGTCAAGTGGTGATGGTTAAATTCTCTCTTGTTGGAATGGTAGTTGCCTGGCACCTGTGTGACACGAATGTAACTTGCCACTTGTCAGCCAGGCCTGGATGTTGTCCATGTCTTTCTGCATTTGGAAATGTACTACTTCAGTATCTAGGAATTCATGACTGATGGTGAACATTGTGCAGTCAACAGCAGCAAACATCCCCATCTCTAACCTCTTGATGGAGGAAGGCCGTTGATGAAGCAGCTGAAGATGATTGGGCCTAGAACAGTTTACCCAAAATTACCATCTTGCACAAGCTGGACACTTTGATGTCGGTCATTTGCAACTCCAGGGTGAGTCACAGCACAATGAAAGTTCCAAGTCTCCTGGTTAATCCTGCCTTGGATGCCCTGTCCGGGATAGATCCCATTGTGCAGCACATAAGGAAGCAACCAGCACAAATCTCAAAAGCAATGACAGCTGCAATGCCACAGCATCATAGGGATATAATGGCTCAGAACATCTGTACTCCAGGAGGTCGTATCACAGAGATAGGTAAGAGGATGCACTGGGGACCACCCAGAGGCTGCAGGCAAGGGCAGCGCAGGAATTATCTGGGATGATTAAACTTCCATTGGGGGATTACCCTGCACTGAGAACCATTCAAAACTTCAGTTTAAATCAGAAAATTTGGATGGTTCTTACTCTCTTAGTAGAATAGTTACCCAGGAAAAGTTAGAAAGGTTAACAGCACTTTGATCTCCGAGTTACTGTGGTACTGGTCCATCTCGATACCCCACTAGGCTTCCTGAAAAATGCCTGACTCCCGAAGTACTACCCTCTTACTATTCCCCCCACCCTGCAACTATCCTACTGAACCCCAACAACCCTCCCGCCCCGTCCCGAACATTCCCAACCCCCCAGCCTCTTGACTACACTGACGGTCCCCTGATTATATTTTTTAAATCTTTAATCTTTATTGTCACAAGTAGGCTTACATTAACACTGCAATGAAGTTACTGCGAAAGCCCTCGTCGCCATATTCCGGCGCTTGTTCGGGTCACAGAGGGAGAATTCAGAATGTCCAAATTACCTGACAGCGCGTCTTTCGGGACTTGTGGGAGGAAACCGGAACATCCGGAGGAAACCCACGCAGACACAGGGAGATCGTGGAGACTCCACACAGACAGTGACCCAAGCCGGGAATCGAGCCTGGGCCCTTGAAGCTGTGAAGCAACAGTGCTACCCACTGTGCTACTGTGCTGCCCCAGATTACCCTCCCAAACCTTCATCTCTTGACTAGCCTTCTCATTGCCTTCCCTTCCCCTGACCCCTCCATATCCTGACCACCCCCCCAAAACACACTGCTGCTCACCAAATCCTGCCAGCCAATCCTGACTATCTTTCTGCCCCCCCCTCTGAATTCCCCTTATCCTTCTGACACCCATGTCCCAGGCCCCATACTGTCCTCCCGAATCACCTCAACCACTGACCATTCCCAAACTACCCCCAGCTGCTCCACCACCCTCCCGACCTCCTGCATCACCCGACGACCTTGCCATTGCCTGACTACCTTCAACTCTCTTACTATCCTTTCCCACTACCCTCGACCCCCCAAATCCTCCCATGACTAACCTCCACCTCACCTGACTACACAACAGCCCCACCCCCCCATTTACTGCTGGGGGTTTAAATCCACATTTTCATCCTAAATTACAAATCATTAAACCAAAAGAAATACCTTAAGATAACTGGAAATAATAAAATCTCATGGATGATGAGTTAATGTATTCCATTCAACTCATGACAAATGGCAGATTACTTGATAACAATGTCATTGGTTCCTGTGAAAGGTGGCGAAATTGGTGCTTTAAGCACTGTGTTAAACTCATACATGGATATACAGAGTGACAGAAATGCTATTGAATCTGTACTTTCCACTTATTCCACTGCTTTCCACTGGGCGATTATT
The DNA here is from genome assembly GCF_047496885.1 of Scyliorhinus torazame. NCBI lineage: Eukaryota > Metazoa > Chordata > Chondrichthyes > Carcharhiniformes > Scyliorhinidae > Scyliorhinus > Scyliorhinus torazame. The sequence continues at coordinate 144,997,815 of NC_092713.1, forward strand.
GAATAGTAAGATCAACAGCAGTTCAAATTCAAATCCTTTACTTTTTTTTATTTTGAAGTGCATCATAACTGCTCCAATTTTTTTGAAAGGCTAGATTCTCACTTTAGTCAGGGGAAAGGGACAGGACAGTTAAAACTCAATGGAGGCTTTGATTGATTGCTATCGAGTGATCATTGCAGCGAAGCATGTTCAATGTGGGCGGGATCGAGTACAGCTGTCATGCTTTCCATGGTCACGTTCCCAGGTGAGCCATGTCATCTGCTTTGGAGAATGGGCCTCATGTGCGTTGCAATGGAGAACTGTTCATTGGGAGGGATGGGAGAATTTTGAATAAAGAAGGATATAATTGGACAAACAGCAGGAGCGGCATTCTCCAACCCCCCGCAGGGTCAGAGAATCGCCGGGGGCTGGCGTGAATCCCGCCCCCGCCGGTTGCCGAATTCTCCGGCACCGAATATTCGGCGGGGGCGGGAATCGCGCCGCGCCGTTTGGCGGCCCCCCCCCCCCCCGGCTATTCTCTGGCCCGGATGGGCCGAAGTCCCACTGCTGGAATGCCTGTCCCGCCGGCGTGGATGAAACCACCTCTCTTACCGGCGGGACAAGGCGGCGCGGGAGGGCTCCGGGGTCCTGGGAGGGACGCGGGGCGATCTGGCCCCGGGGGGGTGCCCCCACGGTGGCCTGGCCCGCGATCGGGGCCCACCGATCCGTGGGCGGGCCTGTGCCATGGGGGCACTCTTTTCCTTCCGCCTTCGCCATAGTCTCCACCATGGCAGAGGCGGAAGAGACCCCCTCCACTGAGCATGCGCGGGGATACCGTAAGCCGCCGCTGACGCTCCCGCGCATGCGCCGCCCGGCAAAGTCAGTTTTGCGCCAGCTGGCGGGGCATCAAAGGCCTTTCCCGCCAGCTGGCGGGGCGGAAATCAGTCCGGCGCGGGCCTAGCTCCTCAAGGTTAGGGTTCGGCTGCTCAAGATGCGGAGGATTCCGCACCTTTGGGGAGGCACGATGCCGGACTGATTCGTGCCGTTTTTGGCGCCGGTTGGCGGACATCGCGTCGATTGCGGAGAATTCCGCCCCAGGTCTCTAATAATGTGGGGCCATCTCGGTGTGTGATCACACAGGGGGTTCCACTTACATCAGGAGCAGATCAGGACATTTCTGGACAGACTTGCTGTGTTCTTTAACGATGCCTGTATTAGGTCAAACGATAAAGATCAGTATAATAATGCAAAGGTTTGGCAGCTGTAATATTTTTGTCTGACCAAATCGTATCTTTACTCAAAATTTGTGGTTGACATTTATGGAAGTTATCAAAGCAAGGGTGAGGTGGTGGGCAGTGGTACACTACATGAAATACAAAATTCTCGTGTCTGTATAGAACAGCAGAATTTTGTTTTGTAAAAGAGCAGCAGAAGCACTGATCTGTAACACTTAAAAATGATGGGATGATTTGCAAAAGTGACAAAATTCATTTTTTTAAATGGGCTAGAACCAATAAACAAACATTTTTCAAAGTTCTGTTCGAGTCTATTGCCAAGTTAGAACTTTTAGAGAAGCTTTATGTACACAACAATATTGGGCCATGGTGTCTGGGAATAAAAAAGTAAGCAACTAATTCAACTGAACATATTTTTTAAAAGTTTAGTTGATCAAAATTGTCATAAGTGTTTTGAAAACTACCAGACAGAGAATAACACACACTGACATTGATGGATGATACAGAGTTTCCCTCCTTTTGCAGGGAAACTAGAAGTCAATTTTTAAAATATGCTTTATCAGATAAACTCTGCCTTTAAGTCTTCAAGCAACATTTATAAGGGGTCAGTAACTTAAGAGACTTGCTTGTCAAATTGACCTTGTTAAATGTGTATATGACCAGAAAGAATAGATGCTGTTATATTTACTGATTAAGATATTTATCAGTAAATATAACAGCATCACAAACATTCACAGAGAATAAATTACTTGGGGAAATTTAAACAGATGAATGTGGGCCCACACATCTCTTAATATTGTAGTTTGAATAAAGAAACACCTCATTGGACAATTGTAGCTTGAGGTGGATTTTGATAGGACAGTATGATCTTGTCAATAAATCAGCCTGCCCACCTTGTAAAGAAAGGTATAAAAATCATTGCAAAGAATGATTTCATACTTTTGTCAGGTAGATTGGTCAGCTACTTAAGATTCGATTAGCAGGCTGTTGATTGTCTGCATGAATACTTGTAACATATTACTACTGATAGGTGTATTATTAGCATGTGTATTGTCTTAGGTGTGTGTAAAGGGGGTATAACGTATCGTTTAAACCTTGAAAAGACATCAGCTTTGAGTGTTGTCAGATTTTTTCTCGTAATTTTTATATCCAAAGAGTAGAGTAACCTATCAGGCATAGAAATGCAGTAGTCCAGTGAGGGGGACCATGACCCTCATTGGGGGGGGGGTAGTGTGCAGATGGTACTGGTGGAGGTGGAGGGGTGTTGGCAGGTGGTGGGAGGCTGATGATGGGGTGGTGGGTGTGGGGGTGGTGACACAGGTGCCATGGGGAACCGCAACTCAGCGGGGTCTCATTGGATCGCCTGATGCTGACCTCGGCCTCAGTGACTGCCCTCTCCCCGGGCCCACTGGTCAGGTCCAGTGCCTGATGTGGTGAGGGGCCGCAGGTCCGCAAGTCCTCTTCCGGTCTTTTCCCCCTCCTGGACGTTGTGGTCGCGTCTCTTGGGGGTAGGGGTGCTGAAGAACAGTGTTAGACAGTCGGACGCATGCAGCACAAGGGGTGAGCAGCTGGTGGCTTTCGTGGCCAGGGCACCCGACTATGGCGGCCTGCATGTGTGCTGGCATGTGGGGGTTCGGTCACCCCCCGGTTGGAGGGGGAAGAGTGGGGTTACGGGTGTGTGGTCAGGGGTTAGTGCCAGGGGCACAGTGCATCCTTTCTGGCTGCCCTGAGGAGGTTGTGCAGTTTCTTATGGCACTGCTGGCCGGTTCTGGCGGGTGTTGCCTGGTGTGTTCTGTAATTTGGAATAACTACAAGCTGCCACTTGATGCAGTTTTGAGTAAACGATGCTCCAGACTTTGAAGTGAGATCAATGTGTTTTATTAAACTATTAGCACAGTTCTCAATGAGTTCGACTCTCTGCTAATCTAAATGTAGTAACTCAGTCTAACTGAACCAGCCTTGCTCTAAGCCACATGCTGGGGTGTGATGTTGAGGATACACCCTGGGGGCGATTCTCCGATATGGAGGCCAAGTGTTCGCGCCGTCGTGAACACAGCCGCGTTTCACGACGGCGCGAACAGGGCCTGCGCACAACCTATTCTGGTCCCCACAGGGGGCCCAGCATGGCGCTGGAGCGGTTCATGCCGCTCCAGCCTCCTTACGTGGCGCCTCAAACCGCGCATGCGCAGTTGGGCCGCGCCATCCTGCGCATGCACGGGGAACTTCTTACGCACGCCGGCCCCGACCCAACATGGGGTCGGTATTCAGTGGCCGGCCACGCCGGTAAATAGGCCCGAGGGGGGAGAGGCCGGCCCGCCGATCGTGGGCCAGATCCCATCGGAGGCCCCCCTCCGGTGAAGGAACCCCCCCACCCTCACAAGCCACCCCCCGAGCGCTCCCCGACCAGAGGTGAACGGCGCCGGCGGGACTCTGTCGTATCGGGGTGGCCACTGGGCCCATCCAGGCCGGAGAATCGGCGGCCCCGCCGATTCCAGCGGCCCATGGCCGACGCCGCGTCAAACGCCCCGTGCAAATGGCGCCGATTCTCTGCACCTTGGAGAATCGTGCGCCGGCGTCAGGGCGCGGTTGCCGCGATTCTCCGGCGCGGCACAGGGCTCGGAGAATCAACCCCCTGTCTCACTCTGTAGATGTTGGTCTGTGGAAAAAGGCGGGGTGTGAGTGCCTCATCTCTTTTATAGTGAGCTACCACCCCTGAATGTCCTGACTGCTCATTGGTCGTGTCCTATTCTATGTGTTCATTAGTTGCATGTTTGAATGTCATGACATTGCCCACGGCTCTCCTGGCTTCTCCCACCTGCGGCCAGGCCCGGTGCACGGCGGCGGCCGGCAACCTCCTCACCACCCCAGGCTACAGGGTGGCCCGCCTCTCCTCCACCACATTCAGCAGTGTCTCTAGTTCCACATTGGTGTGACAGGATGGTGCTCCTCTTGCTGACAGCTTGTTTGCTGGGATGGTGTGTGTGGGTAGTGGAGTGCTTATATGTGGCTGCAGCTTGTCAGCCTCTGAGTGCCAATCCTGACTCCGGTGAATCGGACACCCTTTTACATTGGAATCGATCATGTTCCATGTGGTGTTGGTGATAGCCTATTAACAGTTGATGAATTGCTCTGGGAACGGCACCAATTTACCTGTCACAGAACAACACCGATTCAGCCCTGGCGTCAACTGAAACGGAGAATCCCGCCCTGGGTTCCCTGTCGTCCAAGTCATGAATATAGATTGTAAATAGCGGATGCTCCATCACTGATCCCTGTGGCACTTTACTCGTTACATCTTGCCAACCCCGTCTTACACAGCATCGACTCAGCTTTATCCGTGCTAACAATAGAAACTAAATGATATCTCTGGCAGATATTTGCCACACAAAGACTAATGGCAGAGTGCAGCTGAGACCATTGAAAATCACAGCACTTGGAATTCTGTAATAGCCAATAGTTTGCAGTCAAAATAAATAAGGGAAAAATTAGATTATGGCAGAGTGTTTTTTTTAAATGTTTTTTATTGGATTTTCTGCACAGAGTATATTTTGCCGTTATGTACACAGGATATATCTACATATATGTAAGTAGGCATCCGTTCGTGCCGGCGAGGCACGTCCGGAGGGCAATCCTCGAGTGGGTCTGGTGCCGGTGTTGCCCCTCGCTTCTTCCGGTCGGATTTCGCCACCGTTGTCTTCTCGTGCACGCTGCTGCTTCATCCGGCCCTTCCGTCCTCCACCTGTATTCTCCTTTTTCTCTGTTCCTGTGGATGTCAGGTTGGTTCACGTTTCCCTACCTCCCCCCCCCCCCCCCCCCCTGCGGTTCACCTTTCCTTTCCTCCTCACTCCCCCCCCACCCCCCCGTGGTTCACCTTCCCTTCCTCTTAGCGTGAGTTGTCGTCCCCCCCCACTCCCGGTTTAGCTCTCCCTCTCATGCTTTGGCTGCTATCCCCTGGTTCCTGGCGACCTAGCTATTCTTCTCCTCGTTTGTTGGCCACAAACAGGTCTCGGAACAATTGGGTGAATGGCTCCCACGTTCTGTGGAAGCCGTCGTCTGACCCTCAGGTGGCGAATTTGATTTTCTCCATTTGGAGAGATTCCGAGAGGTCGGACAGCCAGTCTGCAGCTTTGGGTGGTGCTGCTGACCGCCAGCCGAACAGGATTCTACAGCGGGCGATCAGGGAGGCAAAGGCAAGGGCGTCTGCCTCCTCCCCAGAAATAGATCTGGCTGGTCTGAAACCCCGAAGACCGCCACTTTCGGGCATGGCTCCACCCTCACTCCCACCACTGTGGGCATTGCTTCGAAGAAGGCTGTCCAGTACTCCACAAGTCTGGGACAAGACCAAAACATGTGGTTGGCCTGGCCTCCTTGGCACCACTCACATCTGTCCTCCACCTCCGGGAAGAACCTACTCACACAGGTTCTATTTAAGTGGGCTCTATCTACCACTTTTAGTTGCATCAGGCTGAGCCTTGCGCACGTGGAGGTAGAGTTGATCCTATGCAGTGCTTCGCTCCAGAGTCCCCACCCTATCTCGATCCCCAGGTCCTCCTCCCATTTCCTTCTTGTTGCGTCCAGTACGGTGTCGGCCCCTTCTACCAGTCGGTCATACATGTCGCTACAGTTTCCGTAATATGCTTGCGTCCAGTAACTCTTCCAGTAATGTCTATTGTGGTGGTAGTGGGTAAGTCCTTGTCTCCTTTCGTAGGAAGTTTCGAGCTGCAGGTACCTTAGCTCGTTCCCCCTGGTCAGCTGGAATTTCTCCGTCAGTTTGTCCAGTGTAGCAACCCTGCCGTCGGTGTATAGGTCCCTGACTGTCAGTGTCCCTCCATCCTGTCCCCACTTTTTAAAGGTGGCGTCAATCAGTGCTGGTGTGAACCTATGGTTGTTACAGATGGGAGCTTTGTCTGACATTTTGGTCAGGCCAAATTGCTGCCCTAGCTGGTTCCAGGACTGGAGGGTGGCTATCACCACCAGGCTGCTGGAGTGTTTTTTGGGTGGGGATGGGAGTGCCGCCATGGCGAGGGCCCGGAGGGAGGTGCCCCTTACAGGAGGCCTCCTTCGCGCACCCACTCGGCTTCTGGCTCCTACATCCATCCCCTGATTCGATCGGCCGTCGCCGACCAGTGGTAGAATTGTAGGTTTGGGAGGGCGAGCCCTCCCCTTGATTTTGTTTTTTGTAAGACCTTCTTTGTGATCCTAGCATTCCTCCCCCCACCCCCCATACGAACACCATGATTAGTTTGTCTACTGCTTGGAAAAGGCCTTGGGGATGTAGATCGGGATGGCTCTGAATAGGAAGAGGTACCTGGGCAGCACGTTCATTTTGATCGTCTGGACTCTCCCCGCAAGGGAGAGTGGGAGTGTGTTCCATCTTTGCAGGTCCTTTTTTACTTCCTCTGTCAGACTGCTGAGGTTCCATTTGTGGATCCCTTTCCAGTCATGGGCTATTTGGATCCCCAGGTAGCGGAATTTGTGTCCGGCTTGTTTAAACGGCAGTCCCGTTAGTGCTGCCCCACATACTTGTGGGTGTACCGGGAAGATCTCGCTTTTGCTCATGTTGAGTTTGTAGCCCGAGAAGGCGCCAAACTCTTTCAGGAGCGCGATGATTCCGTCCATGCTGCTTTGTGGGTCCGAGATGTAGAGGAGCAGGTCATCTGCATAGAGTGAGACTGTGCTCTCTGCTGCCCCTTCGGATCCCCCTCCAGCTTTTTGCCGCTCTGAGCGCAATAGCTAGTGGCTTGATCGCTAGGACGAACAGCAGCGGGGACAGTGGGCATCCTTGTCTGGTGCCCCTGTGCAGCTGGAAGTATTGCGAGTTGTTGTTGGTCCGTACGCTCACCATGGGAGCGTTGTATAGGAGCTTTACCCAGGAGGTGAACCCTGTTCCAAGCCCGAACCGCGCCAGTACCTCTATAAGGTATTTCCATTCGACTCTGTCAAAGGACTTCTCTGCGTCTAGGGAGACGATTACCTCTGATGTTCTCTCCCTGGAGGGAGTCATTATCACGTTCAGCAGGCACCTGATGTTGGAGGTAAGCTGTCTACCTTTGACAGAGCCTGTCTGGTCTTCTGTGACCACCTCTGGCACGCAGTCTTCTAGCCTTTTGGCTAGAATCTTGGCCAATATTTTGGCATCTGCGTTCAGCAGTGAGATGGGTTTGTATGGCCCACATTCCATTGGGTCTGTATCTTTCTTAGGTATCAGCGAGATTGAGGCCTGTGCTAGCGTGGGTGGCAGTGTGCCCTTGGCCAGCGAGTCTGTGAACATCTCCCACAGGTGCTGTCGCGACCTTTTTGTTGAAGTCCGCCGGGAATCCGTCCGGTCCCGGTGCCTCCCCCGCCTGCATGGAGCTTATGCTGTCCACGATCTCTCCCAGTGCTAGTGGTGCTTCCAGGCCCCGTTTTCTGTCCTCCCCCACGACTGGAATGCCCAGTCCATCAAGGAACTGTTTCATCCCGGACTCCCCCATTGGGTTCTCTGAGGTGTACAGCCTTTGGTAAAAGGCCCTGAAGGCTTTGTTGATCTTTTCTGGCTCTGTTTGTAATGCGTCTCTGGTATCCCTGATTTGTGCAATTTCTCTGGTGGCTGCCTGCTTTCTCAGCTGGTGTGCCAACAGGCGGCTGGCTTTGTCTCCATGTTTGTATAGGGTCCCACGTGCTTGGCGGAGTTGAAGAACTGCTTTCCTGGTGGAGAGCAAATCAAAGTTTCTTTGCAACTCTTTCCTCTGCGCCAGGAGCTCTACGGTCGGGGCTTCGGAGTATTTACGGTCTACCTCCAGTATGGAGTCGACCAGCTACTGCCTAGCCGCCTTTTCCTCCCTATCTCTTCACGCTTTGAAAGCGATGATTTCCCCTCTTAGTACGGCCTTTAGCGCTTCCCAGAGACCTCCCTGTTCTTATTGTTCTCCGTGTATTCTGCTGTGGCCCGCCGATATCTTTTCATTGAAGGCCTTGTCAGCTAGTAGGGCAACGTCCAACCTCCATGCGAGGTGTTGGGCCCTGCCTGTTTCCAGCCTCACGTCCATGCAGTGTGGAGCGTGGTCTGATATCACAATTGCGGAGTATTCCACTTTGTCTATCCCCGGAAGCACCGTTTTCCCCACCACAAAGAAATCAATTCTGGTGTATACGTTGGGTACTAGGGAGAAGAAGGAAAACTCCTTCTCCCCTGGGTGGGTAACCCTCCAGAAGTCCACCGCTCCCATCTGTTCCATAAAGTGACCAAGTTCCCTTGCCATGTTTGAGGTTTTTCCCGTCTTGGAGCTTGATCTGTCAATTGTTGGGTCCTGTACACAGTTGAAGTCCCCCCCCCCTCCCCCCCCCCCCCCCCCCCCTCCGCCATGATTAGTCGGTGCGTCGCTATGTCAGGGATTTCTGCCATGGTCTTCTTGATGAAGCTTGGGTCGTCCCAGTTGGGCGTGTACACATTGACTAGTACTCCCGGTGCCCCATCCAGGGTCCCGCTAACCATGACGTACCGTCCCCCTGGGTCCGCAGCCGTCTTTGTCGCCCTAAACATCGTCCTCTTGCTGATCAGTATTGCCACCCCCCTGGCCGTCGTCCCGTAACAGGAAAGGTAGGTCTGTCCCACCCAGCCCTTTCTTACCCGCAGTCGGTCCTGCTCTCTCAGGTGCATCTCTGGAAGGAAGATTATGTCTCCCTTCATGTTTCTTAGGTGGTTGAGGACTCTGGATCTTTTCACTGGGTCGTTGAGTCCACTTACGTTCCAGGTGACTATCCTGGTGGGGGGCTTCTGTCCCCTCGCTCCTGTGGGATTAACCATATTCACCTGGTGGACGGGCCCCTGCCCTCTGGGGTTCCCCCTTGTTAGTGGGCCATCCTGGATGGTCGCTGTCACTGCTCTCTCCATGCGGTCAGGCCCCTGCGCTCCGGGGCTTCCCTCCGTCCAGGGGGCCTCCGCCATCGTCGCCCGCTGTGCGGCCGCCACGCGGGTAGCCCCCTTCACTTTGGGGTTTCCCTTCGCCCAGAGGCCGTGCTGGGTGGATGCTTGCAGCGTTTCTTTGTTCTGAGCCCTTGGTTGCGACACTCTGTAGCCCTATTGCTGTTCCTTTTCTAGCCTTGTTTGTCACTCCGTCCCTGTGTTCCCCCCCCCGTGCCCCTCCCCCCCCAGTCCCTCCTTCTCCTCCCCCTTTCTCCCCCTTTCCTGTATATCCCTCCTTTGTCCCTCTTTCCCCTGCTCCTGTCCCCATTTGCCCTCCCGCCTCTGTTGAGTGGTCCCACCCGCCCTCTGCCTGGCACCGTCCCCTCTGTTGGGGGCGCGCTGCGGCTCTGCTTATTTGCATGTCCCCGGTGCCAGTTTTCTTGCTAATGCTGCGACCCCCCTCTAGGGAGTTACTTTCTCGCTTCTCCCCTGCCCAACCTCTGCGTTTTTACGCCCACTCTTCCCCCGCCCTACCCTGTGAAGGGCTGCTTTTGCTCTATTGAATTCAGCCCATCTCCTGGCGAGGTCTGCCCCAATGTCCTTGTAAACTCTAATGAAGTGTCCTTCCCATTTACAAGTTCTGTTTTGCCTAGCCCAGCGCAGGATTATTTCCCTGTCTTTGTACCGGTGCAGTTTGGCTATAACTGCCCTCGGGTGGTCCCCCGTCCTGGGTTTCGGGCGCAGCGACTGGTGGGTTGGGGAAAGTTTCCCTCCCCACTAAGTTGCCCAGCATCTCGGCCACGTAGGCCGTGGGGTTTCTACCTTCGATCCCCTCTGGTAGGCACTATCCTGACATTTTGACTTCTTGAGCAGTTTTCCTGGTTGTCCACCCTGCCCTTCGGGCTCCCCTGCGTTGTGCCCAGTCTCGCCGCCACCTTCTCCAGGGCCATGATCCAGTTGCTCATGTCAGTCTCTGCCCACTCCAGCTCCTTAATGGTCCCCTTTTGGGTTTCCAGTTTCTCGTCCTGGGCTTCCAGTTTCTTCTCTGCTCTGCCCAGGGCGAGCTGCACCTCCGCCAGGGCCTTGGCCATTGCTGTCTGTACTGCGGCCTCAATGTCTGCTTTGGCCCCTGCCTTGCTTTCATGCTGGTGTTCCCTCAGCGCCTTAGCAAAGACTGCCTTCCAGTTCCCCTCTGGCCCAGGGGAAGAAAGCTCCTGTCTGCCCAGTTCTTGTAGTTGCGGCGAGGCTTCCATTCCGCCGCTTCGTTTGCCAATTAGCTCATCTGAGTGGGCTCGTGTATTGCCCCATTTGCTCTTGGTGCCCTTTCTCCCTCTGCTTTGGCTCCCTTCTGGCATTTTTTTTTTCTCTTTCCCCCTTATTCCCCCCCTTCCCCTCTTTTTCTTTCCCCCCCTCCCTTCTGAGGAGACTCTTTTCAGGTAAGTTTGGTTTTCTTTTTTGAGACGCGTGGAAGGAGAGAGGGCGTGTTTTGTCCCTTTACAGTTTTCTTTTTCTAAGTCTTTCTTCTCTTTTTCTTTTCTTTTTTCCTTTTTTCCCCCCCACTTTTCCCCCCTCAAAAAGAGGGAGTTTTCGATTTCTTTTTTTTCCCCCTCCTCCTCACTAACCCTGGAACCAGAGAGAGAGAGAGAGAAAGGCTTCTCAGGCCAGGAGTCCCCCTTTGTTCCGCTGCTGTCTGCCTCGTGGTGGTTGCCGCGGCAGGGGTGGGGTGGTGGTGGGGTGGGGGGTGGGGGGGTCGGCCTCGCTGCTGGCTCGGACCCCGCTTTGGCTCAGGCCACCGCTCCTCCTGCCCTGCGCTTCGCTGCCCCGCATTGCTGTCCCGTGCCCTGCTGCTGCCCGCGTTCTGCTGTGCGAGGGGGGTGTGTGGCTTGGTCGGTCGGTCGGGCCAACTCGCAGGCCTGCGCTCCGCTGTGCCATCTCCGTTCGGGGGCAAGGGGGGCGTGACTCTCTCCGGTCGCTTCCAGTTCTCCGGCCCCCGGCTCCTCTCATGTACATTTCCTCCCTCCAGCTCCTTGTGGCCTCCTCTCCTTCTCCCCGGGAGGGGGCTCTCCCCTCGTGCTTCTCCTGCCGCTCGCTCCGTTCCCAAGCGCCTGGGTCTCCGGCCCCGCTCCGCTTCGGAGTTCGGGTCGCTCCTCTTCCTTCTCTCCCGCCGTGCGGGGGCCCAGTCGGCCTAGCTCGTGCACCCGGGCGCGCGTTCTTCGTGGGGGGAATGGGACGCAACTATGTTCCCCCCCTCCGGAGCTCCTCTATGTGCGACTGCTCCCCTCCGCCGCCGGAAGTCGAAAAAACCAGTGTGAAAGAATTAACAAGAGAACGGTACACTTTAGGTCGAGAACGTTGTCCATTTTCACAGTTAGAGAAATGTATCACTTTTGGAATTTCATTATGGTACCAGCGGAACATGAACATCAGATTTAATAATGTACAGGAGACTTTGCAGCGTTTCCATGGCAACAGTTGTACAGCGTTAGTTGTTCTTTTCAGGTTAGCTGATTGTCCCTCCATCTGTTGAAAAGTATTATTGAGCAGGAGCACTGGAGAATATCTACCTTGTTTTTTTTAAACCATTTATGGGATGTGGACGTCACTGACAAGGCCAGCATTTATTGTCCATCCCTATTTGCCCTGAAGAGGGTGGTGGTGTTGAGCTAGCTCCTTGAACCACCACAGTCCATGTGGTGTAGGTACACCCTATTGAGTAGGAAGTTCCACAATTTTGACCCAGCAACAGTGAAGGAGTGGCGATATAATTCCCAGTCTTGATGGTGTGTGACTTATTGGCAAATGGTGGTGTTCTTCTGTGCTTGCTGCCTTTGTTTGTCGAGCTGGTCGAGGTTGTGGATGTTGTCAGAGTGAATTGTGGAGTTGCTTGTTGACTTCATGAAGGGAAAATGTTGTGCTGATAACTCTAAATTTATTGTGATAGTCTCAAATAGTTGGGTATAAAAAAATAATGTCTGAGTCTTCCGACCTATGAATTGTTGCAGACTGGACAGATGACTGAAGATGCATGTCTCGATCCTATGAATGTCCTGATGGGTTGACTTATGTTGAAATTTCCCAGGAAGTTCCAACTTGCGATGGGAAATTCCCCTATTCCTCGGGATCCTCTGCGAACGTTCCTTTTCCACTGTATTTACCTGGATAGTTGCCCACGAAAGATTAGACGGGATTATAACCTATCCTAACATCTGGGTAACATCCTACACAACTGACCGTCCAATCACTGACCAGATGGCTACCGCTCTGACCTCACTAATATCCCTGGACAACACCCCGCCGAGCAGACCCAACCACCCCCTGACCACCCAACTAACCCCCACCCCTGACCCAACTACCACCCCTGAACACCTGGCTACACTACAAACCGCTCCCTCAACCTGACCCAACTACCCTTCTGACTGCCACCCTAACTGACTATCCCCCCACCCACCTGGCTACCCACCAAACAGGCAATATCCTGACCTGACTACCACCCTGACCCAACCTCCCCACCATGCTCTGACCTGACTAGCTCCTGATTTGACTACCCACTCAACCACTTTCCCACCTATCCACTTACCCATCTTACCCACCTATCAGCCTCACACACTTACCCATCTCCCACTTACTCACCTCCCTCATTTGCTCACCTACCCACATCCCCCCATCCATATACCCACCTCACCCACTCATCAACCTACCCATCTCACTCACTCACCCACCTATGCAATAACTCACCTCTTGCCCATTCATTCACATATCCATTACCAATATTCAAACGGATTCTTTTATATTTACCATACAGCAACTGCTGCTGAACAAAGGGGCCACGTCCAATTTTTCCCCAACTCTACTCCGCTCTGATAGAGTTCTTCATTGCACACTGAGCATTTCTCAGAAAGCTGCGTTTTGGATACCGTGGTAGAAATGGATCTCAGGGGAAATCCGGCCACCATTACCACTGCTTGATAGATCCGGGCCATGGATATTAGTTTATGTATATTAAATCCTGTTGTATAAAAACATTCAGGTCTGATTCACGTGGAGGTTAGTGTTGCCTGACTAGCATCCTTTTGTTGTGATCGAAACCACAGGAAGCGCACCAACACCCGCTATCTTGGTAAATGCTCTTGATCTGGTATTTGGGGTGCACACTCGAAACAGATTTCCGGCAGTCACCAGCAATAAAGAAATTAATCTTACGGACCAATTGCCCACTGTCCTGTCACTGCCCTGCTTTGGAGGGCGTGTGAAACCAGCACAGCAACATGTTACAAATGTTACAAATTGCATTGATCCAATTTCTGAACCAACTGTTACAGTCTGTTAAACTGTGAGGGAGTTCCTCTATTACAATTCTGGATTGACCCTCCTTAAAACCAGTACTGACTATTGGATTTTCCCAGCTTTTACCATTGGAATAGAATGAAGAATGATTAGCGTTCAGTGTGGATTGTTACAGTGTTCACTAAAGTAGAGTCTTTAAATGTGTTCAAGACAGGGATAAATGAAATTCTTGAGGAAACAAGGGGGTGAAGGGTTACCGGGGATAGGCGGGAGGTTGTAGTCAGGTCAGCGAGGATCTTATTGAATGGCAGAGCAGAGTCAAAAGGTCGAGTGGCTTACTCCATCGACTCATTCGTATGTTTGATTAAAATGATTGATGTGACATGCTCACAATTGTCTGAATGTATCAATAGGAATTCCCAGCCAAAAAAAGTCTAAGGTCCACCTAATGAAACATTTATCATTCTTTTTTAAAACATTTAGATTACCAAATATTTTTTCCAAATAAGGGGCAATTTAACATGGCCAATCCACCTACCCTGCACATTTTTGGGTTGTGGGGGTTGTAGCACACAAAGACTCACGAGAGACGAATAGAGATGAAGTCGATGAGGCTTTATTAAGCGTGACTTGTTCCCCGCAGTTCAGCAACAGACTGGCCTGCGGGGGAGAACTCCTGGTTCTTATACTCCGCCTTCAGGGCGGAGCTAGAGATCAACAGCCAACCAGGACCCGGGATCTGTCAGCCAATGACATCACAGCTTCACAGTCCCACATGACCCCTAATGCATACTACCACATTCACCCCTTGTTAAAAATGAACCCGGCGGGGTGGTGCTTCGCATGGTGGTAGGGGTTTACAAGGCTGGTCCTGGGAGGGAAAAAAAAACATTTGCATGTCATCACAGTGCCCTACACTGGGCTATGTACAGGGTTTTTTGTTTTGAACTATTTACAGTATTCGTAAGAGGGAAAAGGGAAAAAAATTCTCGTTAAAGTTCACAACATTCTAGTGTTACACCGATGCCACGAGTCGGTCGGGCGGTCTGGTCGTCCTTGTCGATCGCCTCAGCCCCGGTGGTGGTGGTGCTTGTTCCAGTGTTGTCGTCTCCGGGAGCTTTACGGTTTCTGCTTCAGCTTCACTTCTGGTCGGACCTGGGAGGAGGACCGATCCTCCCGGGAAGGGGGCCGTCGCGGGGTGCGCCGGTGGCAGGGAGGGGGTGATTGGTGTCGAGGGGGTGTGCGTGTTGCCGGCGGGCGCCAGATCTCGCAGGGAGACCGTGTCCTGTCGGCCGTCGGGGTATTCCACGTAGGCGTACTGCGGATTCGCGTGGAGGAGGTGAACCCTCTCGACCAACGGGTCCGACTTGTGCGCCCTCAGATGTTTCCGGAGCAAGATGGGTCCTGGGGCCGCCAGCCAGGTCGGCAGCGACGTTCCAGAGGAGGACTTCCTGGGGAAGACAAGGAGGCGCTCATGAGGCGTTTGGTTAGTGGTGGTACACAGTAGTGACCGGATGGAGTGGAGGGCGTCCGGGAGGACCTCCTGCCACCGTGAAACTGGGAGATCCCTGGACCGTAGGGCCAGTAGGACGGTCTTCCAGACCGTGCCGTTCTCCCTCTCTACTTGCCCATTCCCCCGGGGGTTGTAGCTGGTCATCCTGCTCGAGGCTATACCCTTGCTGAGCAGGAACTGGCGCAGCTTGTCACTCATGAAGGAGGACCCCCTGTTGCTATGGACGTATGCGGGGCAACCGAACAGTGTGAATATGGTGTTAAGGGCTTTAATGACTGTGGCCGCTGTCATGTCAGGGCAGGGGATGGCGAAGGGGAAACGGGAGTACTCGTCCACCACGTTCAGGAAGTATGTGTTACGGTCGGTGGAGGGGAGGGGCCCTTTGAAATCCAGGCTGAGGCGTTCAAAGGGACGGGAGGCCTTGATCAGAAGCGCACTATCCGGCCTGAAAAAATGAGGTTTGCACTCTGCGCAGATGTGGCAGTTCCTTGTGACTGTACGGACCTCTTCCACGGAGTAGGGGAGGTTGCAGGACTTTATAAAATGGTTGAACCGAGTGACCCCCGGGTGGCAGAGGTCCTCGTGGAGGGTTTGGAGGCGGTTAATTTGTGCGTTGGCACATGTGCCGCGGGATAGGGCATCGGACGGCTCGTTCAGCTTTCCGGGACGGTACACGATCTCATAGTTGAAGGTGGAGAGCTCGATCCTCCACCTTAAGATCTTGTCATTTTTAATTTTGCCCCGCTGTGCATTATCGAACATGAAAGCTACTGACCGTTGGTCAGTGAGGAGAGTGAATCTCCTGCCGGCCAGGTAATGCCTCCAATGTCGCACAGCTTCCACTATGGCTTGGACTTCCTTTTCCACTGAGGAGTGGCGGATTTCTGAGGCGTGGAGGGTCCGGGAGAAAAAGACCACTGGTCTGCCCGCTTGGTTAAGGTTGGCCGCTAGAGCTACATTGGAGGCGTCGCTCTCGACATGGAAAGGTAGGGACTCGTCGATGGCGCGCATCGTGGCCTTTGTGATATCCGCTTTGATGCGGCTGAAGGCCTGGCAAGCCTCTGTCGACAGAGGGAAGGTCGTGGTCTGTATTAGGGGGCGGGCCTTGTCTGCGTACTGGGGGACCCACTGGGCGTAATATGAAAAGAACCCCAGGCAGCGTTTTAGGGCTTTGGAGCAGTGAGGGAGGGGAAATTCCATGAGGGGGCGCATACGTTCGGGGTCGGGGCCTATTATCCCATTGCGCACTACATATCCCAAGATGGCTAGCCGGTTTGTGATAAAAACGCACTTGTCCTCGTTGTATGTGAGGTTCAAGGCTTTAGCGGTCTGGAGGAATTTTTGGAGATTGGCGTCGTGGTCCTGCTGATCGTGGCCGCAGATGGTTACGTTGTCGAGATACGGGAACGTGGCCTGCAACCCGTGTTGATCAACCATTCGGTCCATCTCTCGTTGGAAGACCGAGACCCCGTTTGTGATGCCAAATGGGATCCTTAGGAAGTGGTATAATCGCCCGTCTGCCTCGAAGGCTGTGTACTTGCGGTCACTTGGGCGGATGGGGAGCTGATGGTAGGTGGACTTGAGGTCCACGGTGGAGAAGACCTTATATTGGGCAATCCGATTGACCATGTCGGATATGCGGGGGAGAGGGTACGCATCTAGCTGTGTGTACCTGTTGATGGTCTGGCTATAGTCTGTGACCATCCTTTGCTTCTCCCCTGTCTTTACTACTACCACCTGTGCTCTCCAGGGACTATTGCTGGCCTGGATTATGCCTTCCTTCAGTAGCCGCTGGACTTCGGACTGAATGAATGTCCGGTCCTGGGCGCTGTACCGTCTGCTTCTAGTGGCGACGGGTTTGCAATCCGGGGTGAGGTTTGCAAACAAGGATGGGGGCTCAACCTTGAGGGTTGCGAGGCCGCAGATAGTGAGTGGGGGTGTTGGGCCGCCGAATTGGAAAGTTAGGCTCTGCAGATTGCACTGGAAGTCTAATCCCAGTAATGTGGGCACGCAGAGTTGGGGAAGGACGTAGAGCCTGTAGTTTTTAAACTCCCTCCCTTGCACCGTTAGGGTCACTATGCAGAAGCCTTTGATCTGTACGGAGTGGGATCCTGCAGCTAGGGAAATCTTTTGCGCACTGGGACGGATGGTCAAAAAACAGTGTCTTACCGTGTCGGGGTGGATGAAGCTTTCTGTGCTCCCGGAGTCGACCAGGCATGGTGTCTCGTGCCCGTTGATCAGCACCGTTGTTGTCGTCATCTGGAGCGTCCGGGGCCGTGCTTGGTCCAGCGTCGTTGAGGCCAGACGTGGTCGTAGTGCTTCCGCGTCATCCTCGAACCCCGTGGAGCCGTCGATGCTGGGGTCCATTGTTGTCGTTCAAGATGGCGGCGGGGGTGAACAAAATGGCCACCCCCATGCATCGCACATGGCTGGGGGGTCACAAGATGGCGGCGGGGGTGGACAAAATGGCCGCCCCCATGCGTCGCACAGGGCTGGGGGGTCCCAAGATGGCGGCGCCCCTCCTCCCCTCATGGTGGCCGGGACCCAAAATGGCAGCGCCTGCGGGTTGCACATGGGGTGCTGGGGGGGTTGGGGAGCGTTTGAAATGCGCAGGACTCCTTCTTCTCCGGGGACAGCGGTGGCCGGGACCCAAAATGGCTGCGCCTGCGGGTCGCACATGGGGCGCTGGGGGGGGGTTGGGGAGCGTTTGAAACGCGCAGGACTCCTTCTTCTCCGGGGACAGCGGCGACCTCCCGGGACCGGCACACAGCCGCGAAATGGCCCTTTTTCCCGCAGCTCTTGCAAATCGCTGCGCGGGCCGGGCAGCGCTGCCGGGGGTGTTTCGCCTGGCCGCAGAAATAGCAGCGGGCTCCCCCGGGACGACTTGGCGTCTGAACCGCGCAAGCCTGTGGAGTTGGGGGGGGGGGTTTGTCGCGACGGGGGTCCACGGAGCCCAAGGGGCTGCCGCGCGGTCGGGGCCGTCCGCGCAGGCGTTTCGCGCGGTCACATCTAGTGAGGCTGCAAGGGCCCGTGCCTCTGAGAGTCCGAGCGACTCTTTTTCTAAAAGTCTTTGGCGGATTTGGGGAGAGTTCATACCAGCCACGAACGCATCGCGAATTAACATGTCCGTGTGTTCAATTGCGTTTACCGGCGGGCAGCTGCAGGCCCGTCCCAAAATTAGCAGCGCGGCGTAGAATTCGTCTAGCGATTCTCCGGGACTTTGCCGTCTCGTTGCAAGTTGGTAGCGTGCGTAGATCTGGTTCACTGGGCGAACATAGATGCTCTTTAGTGCTGCGAACGCCGCCTGGAAATCCTCTGCGTCTTCTATGAGAGGGTAAATTTCCGGGCTTACCCTCGAGTGCAGGATCTGTAGTTTCTGGTCTTCTGTGACCCGGCCGGGGGCCGTTCGGAGGTAGGCTTCGAAACAAGTCTGCCAGTGTTTAAAAACTGCTGCTGAGTTCACCGCATGGGGGCTGATCCTCAGGCATTCCAGGATGATCCTGAGCTCCATAGTCCTTTAAGCACGCTTAATAAATTGTAGCGCACAAAGACTCACGAGAGACGAATAGAGATGAAGTCGATGAGGCTTTATTAAGCGTGACTTGTTCCCCGCAGTTCAGCAACAGACTGGCCTGTGGGGGAGAACTCCTGGTTCTTATACTCCGCCTTCAGGGCGGAGCTAGAGATCAACAGCCAACCAGGACCCGGGATCTGTCAGCCAATTACATCACGGCTTCACAGTCCCACGTGACCCCTAACGCATACTACCACAGGGGTGAGATCCCCCGCTTTGCCAGCACCACATTCACGACCCCAGATTTCCTGACGGCGTGGGGGTGGCCACAATGGGAAATCCCATTGGCTGGCTGCCGGGACGGAGGATCCCGCTGCCGGTGGGGGCACATCATGCCAGAAAATGGATCTGGCGGAACGGAGAATCCCGCCCTCATAATTCCTATGGCTTGCAGAGAGGCAGAGACAGGCCACCCAGATCTCTGCTCTAATGCCCTCGGCTGGTGACCAAGACCTAACGAGAAATGTGAGTGTGACCTCCGCAGAGCGCTGCTCGCCGAGGTGAAGGAAAATCAGAATTCTGCTTGATAGCTGGGTAACTCTTGGTGCTGCAGTCTTCAAGAAACACCCCGTTAAACACGACCAAAACGGGACTCTGTTTATTGTCCCGTTAAATCGCGCCTGTGAAGCGTGAGTTACTGGGTGAAAACCCAACTATCTGCATATGTGATTCCACCTAAACGTCAGGATCTGAGCTGGTGCGTGGTATGCATGAGTCCTCACCCTCTGAAGGATTTTGTTTCTGAGGAATCCGCAGCAGCACCCCTCACCGACCTCTCCTCCAAGCGTGAAGGCGGAGATAATGAATGAATGAGTCTTGACAAGATAAAAATCTTTTACAAGTTCTTAGGAAGATAATATTTTGCTTACTATTGAAATCAAGCCAAGAACACAGAATGCCCCACCACATATGGCTTTGCTAATATTTAGTTGTGTAATTTGTATACTCCCCTTCTGTGATAGCCAGACACGTCACACCTCCTCCTCTGAGCTTGTCAGTTGTGAGATATTTAAAAGGATCTAATTATTTATTGTCTCTTCTGAAGAGAAGGTGCACTGACATGTGCTTACCCAATGAATGGAGTTGATGGAGTGCATGACTTTCTGTAAGAATGAGGATGTAGCAGCAGTGAATGGACTGAGAAGGATGAGGAAATGTGCACTCGGAGAAGGAGTATGACGTGATGGAGCAGGCTTGAAAAGCGATAGCGATGTTGGTGAGTGTGCAACTGTGTGCACCTTTCCTGACCGGGTTAAGACATTCACGGACTTTGTACACTGACTCCAAGAGTGCAGCAGCACACTCCTGCTGCTCACTTCCTGGGCCAACTCCAGCCAGACCTTCTTAACTTCTGCCACAGATTTCCCCAGGTGCAGCATCAAGAGATGCATTAGAGAAGTAGGACTCACCTTTATAACAGACTTGTCCAACATGCAGTCAAATGCGGCCCTCAAAGCCCCTTTCCGCAGCCACCAGAGCCAGTTTTCAAATTATTAGTCAACAGGTGAGTTTGGCTGGAAGAATCTGCACGGAACTGCTCCTCCAATCACAGGCCATGGGCTGGATTTTCCGCCCCGCCGCACCACTTTTCAGCCTCAACCCCCCGGCGGGATTCTCCGTTACGCCGGCCGGACAATGGGGCTTCCCATTGTGGGGCAGCCCCACACCGTCGGGAAACCCCCAGGTGCCAGCAAAGCAGAGAATCCTGCCCCATTTCTTTCCCATGTTTGCTGCTGATAGGCTTTTGAATGAGAGAAACAATTTGTGATTTTTGAGTATACTCATCTGACACTCATCTTTATTTATTACTCATTGTTTCTTTGGTCAGCGAGTTGTTTCTTTGCATATCTCAATTTTTAAAATTGAAATTCATGTTGTGCGAAACTTTCTGAAATTTGTTCATTGCCCCCATTAGTGAGAAAGATTTTGAGGATCCCCCCACCCCCTACCACCACCACCACCACACACAAAGGTTGGACAAGTCTGCTTTAGATGTTTTGAATCCATTGGTGAAGTTGCTCACCCCTTCACCATAACTCCAACCCATCCCAGACAATGTTTTCACAGTATAATTTTGGATTTGCTCCCTTCGAGCACAGGCCATGTCCCTGACATGGTGAAATGGCTCCTCAGGATCAATATGATCCAGCCCTTTACGAACCTTAAAATCAACAATCCTATCACATCTCAATCTCCTCTTTCCCCGGAGACCATGCCCAATTAACATAGTTACTCCTTCTAACCAATCCATTTCTGCTGCCCAATTTTTCCATCGCCATTTTGAACACGCTGAAGCAGCAATCAATGCATGTGAACCTACACCATATGTGTCATGATATTCAAACACACACATCATGATAGACACACCCACAGACAAATCAGCACACACAACACGACAACCAATCATAGACAAGGACAGAGACAGTATAAGAGAAGAAACACGACACCTGGTGGCCAGTAGATCTGGAGACCAGGACAAGGACAGGACCTGATTAACATCACACACAGGGAGTCACCATGTGCAGAGTATCAAGACAGAACTGTAAATAACAAGTTGAAATAAAACAGCGTTGTACCAAATACAACCGTGTTGGTTCATCTGTACATCAGAACACCCAACACTACATGGTACAGGAGTGGATCGATACCTGCCGGCAAACCTGCCATCCTGAGATATGGACATCACCAACAAACCGCAGCCGTTGCAAGTCGCTGGGAACCTTGGCACCAATTGGAAGCTTTTCAAGCAGCGATTTGAACTGTCCATGCGAGCCAACGAGAAACACAGTGCCTCGGACAAAACAAAGATTGCGATGCTCCTCACCATCGCAGGTCAGCACACCATCGATGTATTCAACTCACTGGTGTTCGCGGAAGGCGAGAACCAATCCAAGTATGACACGGTCCTCCTCAAGCTAGACCAGCACTTTAACGTTGAAGTGAATGAAAGTTTTGAAAGATATATCTTTCATCAACGCCTGCAAGGTAAGGATGTGCTCTTTCAACCCTTTCTGACGCACCTCCGCATACTCGCGCAGTCCTGCGGTTACGGCACCACCTCGGAGTCTATGATCCGGGACCAGATTGTTTTTGGCATTGCCTCCAGTGGCCTACGCCAGCAGCTTCTTAAAATTAAAGGCCTGACCTTAGCGTCTGAGGTGGAAGCTTGTGTCCTCCATAAAAATGCAACCAGCCGTTTTGCCCAATTTCAGGCGACCGAATCGGCACGCAGGGGGTCCCTAGCCATCGAATCGGCAAGCCAGGCCGCCCACGAGGCCGAACGCATCCAGGCAATTGATTATCTCCCGGCCCGCGGCCCAAACGAGGGCGGCCGTTTCCCATGCTTTTTGCGGTCTCCCGCGCTTGTGCACGCCAAAACCAACGGCAACATCGAGGGACGCACTGCGCAGGCGCGCCTGATGCAAGACCAAACTGCGCATGCGCAGTGGCGTAACTAACGCCGTGACGTCATGACGTGCAGCAACTGTGGAGCTGTACATTTAAAAGGGCAATGTCCTGCTAAAAACCGACAATGCCTACGATGTGGCAAGATGGGCCACTACACTGCCTACTGTCGAGCGGTTCAACCGATGGATCCTACACATCTCCGACAACCTCGCAGACAAGTCAGGACCGTCCAGCCCGTACATCAGGACATCCAGCCAAATGACACAGATGACCAAGATGCCTTCCGGGTTTCAGTCATTGACGTGAACAGGGTCAACACCATCAATCCGGCCGATGAATGGAGTGCCACCCTGACGGTCAACCGATCGCATATCACTTTCCGCCTGGACACTGGCGCATCCGCCAACCTCATAGCATATTCAGCATTCCATGCCATGAAGGTCAAACAACCTATCCAGCCATCCCGGTGCAAGGTGGTTGACTATAACGGGAACGTCATCCCGGTCATGGGATCTTGCCAGCTCCAGGTGACACACAAAACACACACACACCCACACTCCCCTTTGAAATTGTTGGCTCATCGAAAGATTCCTTGCTGGGCACACAGGCATGTAAGGCTCTTCACCTTGTACAGCGAATTATGTCTCTCTCTCCAGACGACACATCCGACTTCCTGGATGCTGACTTCAACGCATATCTCCAATCCCTCCTTGCTCACAACCAGGAGGTATTTGAAGGCATGGGGACACTGCCATACACATACAAAATTTGCCTCAAACCGGACGCCATCCCGGTTGTTCACGCACCTCGCAGGGTTCCTGCGCCACTTAAAGACCGCCTCAGGTTGCAGCTGCAGGATCTCCAGGACCAAGGGGTCCTATCCAGGGTCACGGAGCCCACGCCATGGGTCAGCTCCATGGTGTGTGTCAAGAAGCGCTCTGGCGAGCTCCGCATCTGTATAGACCCTAAAGACCTAAATAATAACATTATGTGGGAACACTATCCCATACCTAAACGAGAGGAAATCACCAGTGAGATGGCCCAAGTCAAAATATTCACCAAACTGGATGCTTCCAAAGGATTTTGGCAGATCCAACTGGACCGTCCAGCCGAAAGCTATGTACTTTTAACACCCCTTTCGGCAGATTCTGCTACAACCGGATGCCATTTGGCATCATCTCGGCATCCGAGGTCTTCCACAGAATAATGGAGCAGATGATGGAAGGCATCGAAGGGGTACGCGTATATGTGGACGATATCATCATCTGGTCCACCACTCTGCAGGAGCACATACATCGTCTCCAACGCGTTTTCGCCCGCAGACGAAACAATGGCCTGCGCCTCAACCGCGCCAAGTGTGCCTTTGGCCAGACCGAATTGAAGTTCCTGGGGGACCACATCTCCCGATCAGGGGTCCATCCCGATGCGGAGAAGGTAAGTGCCATCACAGCCATGCCGCGGCCGGCCAACAAGAAAGCTGTACTACGATTCCTGGGCATGGTCAACTTCCTCGGGAAATTCATTCCCAACCTTGCTTCCCACACAACGGCTCTGCGCCATCTCATAAAGAAATCTACAGAGTTCCAGTGGCAACATACACGCCAGCTGGAATGGGAGAAGCTCAAACACAAACTTGCCACGGCACCAGTGTTGGCGTTCTTCGACACGTCTCGTCCCACCAAAATCTCAACTGATGCCAGCCAATCTGGTATTGGAGCAGTGCTCCTGCAGAAAGACAACACGTCGTCATGGGCCCCGGTTGCCTATGCATCACGGGCCATGACCCCTACGGAACAGCGCTACGCGCAAATTGAAAAAGAATGCCTGGGCTTGCTAACTGGTTTGGACAAGTTCCACGATTATGTATATGGTCTTCCCACGATTCACGGTCGAAACTGACCACCGCCCCCTGGTCAACATAATAAACAAGGACCTGAACGACATGACCCCTCGCCTCCAACGCATCTTACTTAAACTCAGGAGGTATGATTCCCAACTGATCTACACTCCAGGGAAGGACCTCATCGTGGCGGATATCCTATCCCGAGCAGTGAGTACACCACCAGATGCGGAGGGGTTCGTATGTCAAGTTGAGGCACACGTGGCTTTGACAGCGGCAAATCTGCCGGCTAGCGACCCCAGTCTGGCCCGCATACGCGCAGAGACAGCGGCCGACCCCCTTCTACAGCAAGTGATGCGCCACATGACGGAAGGTTGGCTCAAAGGGCAGTGCCCGCAGTTCTATAATGTGCGAGATGACCTAACCACCATTGATGGGATCCTTCTGAAGCTAGACAGGATCGTCATTCCGCATAGTATGCGCCAGATGATTCTCAATCAAATACACAAAGGCCACTGGGGAGTCGAGAAGTGCGGACGGAGGCCCAGAGAGGCGGTATATTGGCCGGGCATTAATGACGATATTGCCAACATGGTACTCAATTGCACAACCTGCCAGAGGTTTCAGCCGGTGCAACCTCCTGAGACGCTTCTGCCCCATGAGCTGGTGACGTCCCCCTGGGCGAAGGTGGGTGTCGACCTATTTCACGCGCTTGGCATGGACTATATTATCATCATAGACTACTTCTCCAATTACCCAGAAGTCATACCCCTACACGATCTGACGTCGTCAGTCATCAGGGCCTGCAAGGACACCTTTGCTCGCCACGGCATTCCGATGACTGTCATGTCGGACAATGGGCCCTGTTTCGCCAACTGTGCATGGTCGTCCTTTGCCGCATCATATGGTTTCACACACGTAACATCCAGCCCTCTGCATCCCCAGTCCAATGGAAAGGCGGAAAAGGGCGTTCACATTGCCAAGTGGCTCCTCTGCAAGGCTGCTGCTGCCGGATCGAACTTTCACCTCGCCCTGCTGGCCTATCGATCGGCCCCACTAGCCACGGGTCTCTCGCCAGCACAGCTACTGATGGGTCGCACCCTCAGGACAACTGTGCCTTCCATCCTGACACCAACAACGGACCATGCTAAGGTACTGCACAAGATGCAACTGCAGCGTGATCGCCAGAAGAGTCTGTACGATACAAGGGCGACTGATCTTCCCCCCCTGTCCTCCAGGGATAAACTCCGCATTCATCTGCCAAATGGTGGCTGGTCAGCACCTGCCGAAGTTCTCCGACGTGTGGCTCCCTGCTCGTTCCTGGTACGCATGCCGGATGGATCAGTGCGTCGCTGCAATCGGCGAGCCCTTCGCCGCCTTCCACGCTCGCAACTGAACAGTGCACACACGCCGGGTCCTCCACTGGTTCCCGAGGATGACTTTGTGGAGCTGCCACAGATCATGCCCCTTCCATCGCCACCCGTGGCCAGGCTCGCACCTCAGCCGGTGGTTCTCGACCCACCCTTGAGGCGGTCAACCCGAATTCGTCGCACACCTACTAGATTGGACTTATGAGACTGTTCACACGTTAAAGTTGAAACACTATTGTATTGTAACATGTTACTGTTTTATCATTCCAGATATCGTTTGACCGGACCACACTTCAAAGTTTTTCGTCTTCCTGTTTTGTTATGGTACAACCTCGTTAGCATGACACACCCGACATCGCCCCATGTATATAGTTACGCCACATGCACCTGCTGTAAATATCACGCACACACACTTTTAGATGCACTCACGACACATTTGTATTTATAACCACGTAGGCACATAATTTTGTAAAAAAAGGGGGGATGTCATGATATTCAAACACACACATCATGATAGACACACCAACAGACAAATCAGCACACACAACACGACAACCAATCATAGACAAGGACAGAGACAGTATAAGAGAAGAAACACGACACCTGGTGGCCAGTAGATCTGGAGACCAGGACAAGGACAGGACCTGATTAACATCACACACAGGGAGTCACCATGTGCAGAGTATCAAGACAGAACTGTAAATAACAAGTTGAAATAAAACAGCGTCGTACCAAATACAACCGTGTTGGTTCATCTGTACATCAGAGCACCCAACACTACAATATGAAGTGACTATTTGACCACGGCGGGCATCACTTGCAAGTCTCACTTGATGATGTTGTGTACTCTTTCAACAGAGGTCGCTGGAGAGCAATCGTTTATTGGTTCTGCCCTTTTGAGTCTACTTGCAGCAGCAGTTGGGTTGAGATCAATTCAGCAGTTTCATGGCTGAACATGGCAATTGCAGTCTCACAAAATGCATTACTTTAAACAGTACTTGATGATGCTGGAACAAGAGGCTTAATTATCCACTCACTGCTGTGGGAAATAAAACAAAAGGCAATAGCCAAGGCTGCTGCAGGGTCTAATTGAAGAACTGGAATGAAGCAGCAACCTGAAGACTCAAATATGTTCTGCACTTCGTCAGAGAGTGTGCCGCAGGCTGCATTTATAAGCTCAAATTTAATCATTTCAGAAATTAGTAGCCTCTTGCCAGTACAGCACATTCCATTCATCTTCCCCTTGCCTCCTAAGGCAGCATAGCCTCATAATATTGATGCATCCTTCAGCCTTTGGGGCAATGTCACTGCACTCAATTGCACGTTTGAAGAGAAAGGTGCTTTGGTTTATCACAAGTGCTGATTGAGCCACAGTCTGATTCCTCAGATTAGACCCGAGAGATTCCGGAGCAGCAGTTTAGCTGCTACTTTCTCCGTGTCACAACTTCTTGTCATCGGCGCCACATCTGTGTGCTTATGCTGGGATTACAGAAACAGCTTCAATCATATTGATGTGATAGACAAGTCAGAAAGCAGACACTTTAAGTGATTCACTCCAATCCATGCTATTCTCTGACAAATGCCTGGAGAAAATTGATGCAAGCAAACATGCCCTTTTCCCAAAACCTAATACCATTCCTTTCATTTGTTGTTGTTTTAAATTCTCACTTTGAGATGAAGACAATAGATTGAATTAATCTTTATTTTAGCATGTGTTAAGAGTTTTAAGTTCAAAGTCTAACATGTGATGGTCACGTGATGTGATTGCGGGAACAGTTAGAACATAGAACATAGAACAATACAGCGCAGTACAGGCCCTTCGGCCCACGATGTTGCACCGAAACAAAAGCCATCCAACCTACACTATGCCATTATCATCCATATGTTTATCCAATAAACTTTTAAATGCCCTCAATGTTGGCGAGTTCACCACTGTAGCAGGTAGGGCATTCCACGGCCTCACTACTCTTTGCGTAAAGAACCTACCTCTGACCTCTGTCCTATATCTATTACCCCTCAGTTTAAAGTTATGTCCCCTCGTGCCAGCCATATCCATGAGGGAGAAGGCTCTCACTGTCCACCCTATCCAACCCCCTGATCATTTTGTATGCCTCTATTAAGTCTCCTCTTAACCTTCTTCTCTCCAACGAAAACAACCTCAAGTCCATCAGCCTTTCCTCATAAGATTTTCCCTCCATACCAGGCAACATCCTGGTAAATCTCCTCTGCACCCGCTCCAAAGCCTCCACGTCCTTCCTATAATGCGGTGACCAGAACTGTACGCAATACTCCAAATGCGGCCGTACCAGAGTTCTGTACAGCTGCAACATGACCTCCCGACTCCGGAACTCAATCCCTCTACCAATAAAGGCCAACACTCCATAGGCCTTCTTCACAACCCTATCAACCTGGGTGGCAACTTTCAGGGATCTATGTACATGGACACCTAGATCCCTCTGCTCATCCACACTTTCAAGAACTTTACCATTAGCCAAATATTCCACATTCCTGTTATTCCTTCCAAAGTGAATCACCTCACACTTCTCTACATTAAACTCCATTTGCCACCTCTCGGCCCAGCTCTGCAGCTTATCTATATCCCTCTGTAACCTGCTACATCCTTCCACACTATCGACAACACCACCGACTTTAGTATCGTCTGCAAATTTACTCACCCACCCTTCTGCGCCTTCCTCTAGGTCATTGATAAAAATGACAAACAGCAACGGCCCCAGAACAGATCCTTGTGGTACTCCACTTGTGACTGTACTCCATTCTGAACATTTCCCATCAACCACCACCCTCTGTCTTCTTTCAGCTAGCCAATTTCTGATCCACATCTCTAAATCACCCTCAATCCCCAGCCTCCGTATTTTTTGCAATAGCCTACCGTGGGGAACCTTATCAAACGCTTTGCTGAAATCCATATACACCACATCAACTGCTCTACCCTCGTCTACCTGTTCAGTCGCCTTCTCAAAGAACTCAATAAGGTTTGTGAGGCATGACCTACCCTTCACAAAGCCATGCTGACTATCCCTGATCATATTATTCCTATCTAGAGGATTATAAATCTTGTCTCTTATAATCCCCTCCAAGACTTTACCCACTACAGATGTGAGGCTCACCGGCCTATAGTTGCCGGGGTTGTCTCTGCTCCCCTTTTTGAACAAAGGGACCACATTTGCTGTCCTCCAGTCCTCTGGCACTATTCCTGTAGCCAATGATGACATAAAAATCAAAGCCAAAGGTCCAGCAATCTCTTCCCTGGCCTCCCATAGAATCCTAGGATAAATCCCATCAGGTCCCGGGGACTTATCTATTTTCAGCCTGTCCAGAATTGCCAACACCTCTTCCCTACGTACCTCAATGCCATCTATTCTATTAGCCTGGGGCTCAGCATTCTCCTCCACAACATTATCTTTTTCCTGAGTGAATACTGACGAAAAATATTCATTTAGTATCTCGCCTATCTCTTCAGACTCCACACACAATGTCCCATCCCTGTCCTTGACTGGTCCTACTCTTTCCCTAGTCATTCGCTTATTCCTGACATACCTATAGAAAGCTTTTGGGTTTTCCTTGATCCTTCCTGCCAAATACTTCTCATGTCCCCTCCTTGCTCGTCTTAGCTCTCTCTTTAGATCCTTCCTCGCTACCTTGTAACTATCCATCGCCCCAACCGAAACTTCACACTTCATCTTCACATAGGCCTCCTTCTTCCTCTTAACAAGAGATTCCACTTCCTTGGTAAACCACGGTTCCCTCGCTCGACGCCTTCCTCCCTGTCTGACCGGTACATACTTATCAAGAACACGCAGTAGCTGATCCTTGAACAAGCCCCACTTATCCAGTGTGCCCAACACTTGCAGCCTACTTCTCCACCTTATCCCCCCCAAGTCACGTCTAATGGCATCATAATTGCCCTTCCCCCAGCTATAACTCTTGCCCTGCGGTGTATACTTATCCCTTTCCATCATTAACGTAAACGTCACCGAATTGTGGTCACTGTCCCCAAAGTGCTCTCCTACCTCCAAATCCAACACCTGGCCTGGTTCATTACCCAAAACCAAATCCAACGTGGCCTCGGCTCTTGTTGGCCTGTCAACATATTGTTTCAGGAAACCCTCCTGCACACACTGTACAAAAAACGACCCATCTATTGTACTCGAACTATATCTTTTCCAGTCAATATTTGGAAAGTTAAAATCTCCCATAATAACTACCCTGTTACTTTCGCTCATATCCAGAATCAACTTCGCCATCCTTTCCTCTACATCCCTAGAACTATTAGGAGGCCGATAAAAAACTCCCAACAGGGTGACCTCTCCTTTCCTGTTTCTAACTTCAGCCCATACTACCTCGGCAGAAGAGTCCCCATCTAGCATCCTCTCCGCCACCGTAATACTGCTCTTAACTAGCAGCGCCACACCTCCCCCTCTTTTGCCTCCTTCTCTGAGCTTACTAAAACACCTAAACCCCGGAACCTGCAACATCCATTCCTGTCCCTGCTCTATCCATGTCTCCGAAATGGCCACAACATCGAAGTCCCGGGTACCAACCCACGCTGCCAGTTCCCCTACCTTGTTTCGTATACTCCTGGCATTGAAGTAGACACACTTCAAACCATCCTACCTGAACACTGGCCCCCTCCTGCGATGTCAAATCTGTGCTCCTGACCTCTATACTCTCATTCTCCCTTACCCTAAAACTACAATCCAGGTTCCCATGCCCCTGCTGCATTAGTTTAAACCCCCCCAAAGAGCACTAACAAATCTCCCCCCCAGGATATTTGTGCCCCTCAGGTTCAGATGTAGACCATCCTGTCTGTAGAGGTCCCACCTTCCCCAGAAAGAGCCCCAGTTATCCAAAAATCTGAATCCCTCCCGCCTGCACCATCCCTGTAGCCACGTGTTTAAATGCTCTCTCTCCTTATTCCTCATCTCACTATCACGTGGCACGGGCAACAACCCAGAGATAACAACTCTGTTTGTTCTAGTTCTGAGCTTCCATCCTAGCTCCCTGAAAGCCTGCCTGACATCCTTGTCCCCTTTCCTACCTATGTCGTTGGTGCCAATGTGGACCACGACTTGGGGCTGCTCCCCCTCCCCCCTAAGGACCCGGAAAACACGATCCGAGACATCACGTACCCTTGCACCTGGGAGGCAACATACCAAACGTGAGTCTCTCACGCTCCCACAAAATCTCCTATCTGTGCCCCTGACTATAGAGTCCCCAATTACTAATGCTCTGCTCCTCTCCCCCCTTCCCTTCTGAGCAACAGGGACAGACTCCGTGCCAGAGGCCCCTACCCCATGGCTTACCCCTGGTAAGTCGTCCCCCCCACAAGTATCCAAAGCGGTATACTTGTTTCTCAGGGGTACGACCGCAGGGGATCCCTGCACTGACTGTTTTTCCCAGTCCCTCTTACAGTTACCCACCTATCTCCAATCTTTGGTGTAACTAATTCCCTGAAGCTGCTATCTATGACCCCTTCTGCCTCCCGAATGATCCGAAGTTCTTCCAACTCCAGCTCCAGTTCCCTAACTCGGTCTTGGAGGAGCTGGAGATGGCAGCACTTCCTGCAGGTAAAATCAGCAGGGACACTAACTGCATCCCTCACCTCAAACATCCTGCAGGAGGAACATTGCACTCCCTTCCCTGCCATTCCTCCAACTTTCTACCAAGATCTGGCTAAAAAATAATAATAATATAATAAAATATGGTACTTACCTCAGACCAATGGGTTTTATTATTAGGTTCGAGGAGGAGGGCGGGTGGGAGACACTACACGTGTAGTGTCTCGGGTTTCCTCTCCACCAGAATTTATTGGGGAGGGTCTTCCCAGACGTCCGCGGGTCGACTTCCTGTTCCCGCCTAAAAAAACTAATTTAAAATAAAAAAAAAGAAAAATTCTCAGCTCCTGCTGAAATTGACTAACCAGCCAGCTGTTCTCACGCCGCAGAAATCGACTGGCCTGCCCCTGCAAAGACAAGTGCTTTTAAAGGTTGACTTACCTCCCAGCAACCTCCTTCAGCAATGCTCCCGCTGAAACTGACTCACCACTCACCAGCTGTTCTCCCGCCGAAATCGACTGGCCTGCCCCTGCAAAGACAAGTGCTTTTAAAGGTTGACTTACCTCCCAGCAACCTCCTTCCGCAATGCTCCCGCTGAAACTGACTCACCACTCACCAGCTGTTCTCACGCCGCCGAAAACGACTGGCCTGCCCCTGCAAAGACAAGTGCTTTTAAAGGTTGACTTACCTCCCAGCAACCTCTTTCCGCAATGCTCCCGCTGAAACTGACTCACCACTCACCAGCTGTTCTCCCGCCGAAATCGACTGGCCTGCCCCTGCAAAGACAAGTGCTTTTAAAGGTTGACTTACCTCCCAGCAACCTCCTTCCGCAATGCTCCCGCTGAAACTGACTCACCAGCTGTTCTCCCGCTGAAATCGACTGGCCTGCCCCTGCAAAGACAAGTGCTTTTAAAGGTTGACTTACCTCCCAGCAACCTCCTTCCGCAATGCTCCCGCTGAAACTGACTCACCACTCACCAGCTGTTCTCACGCCGCCGAAATCGACTGGCCTGCCCCTGTAAAGACAAGTGCTTTTAAAGGTTGACTTACCTCCCAGCAACCTCCTTCCGCAATGCTCCCGCTGAAACTGACTCACCACTCACCAGCTGTTCTCCCGCCGAAATCGACTGGCCTGCCCCTGCAAAGACAAGTGCTTTTAAAGGTTGACTTACCTCCCAGCAACCTCCTTCCGCAATGCTCCCGCTGAAACTGACTCACCACTCACCAGCTGTTCTCACGCCGCCGAAATCGACTGGCCTGCCCCTGCAAAGACAAGTGCTTTTAAAGGTTGACTTACCTCCCAGCAACCTCCTTCCGCAATGCTCCCGCTGAAACTGACTCACCACTCACCAGCTGTTCTCCCGCCGAAATCGACTGGCCTGCCCCTGCAAAGACAAGTGCTTTTAAAGGTTGACTTACCTCCCAGCAACCTCCTTCCGCAATGCTCCCGCTGAAACTGACTCACCACTCACCAGCTGTTCTCACGCCGCCGAAATCGACTGGCCTGCCCCTGCAAAGACAAGTGCTTTTAAAGGTTGACTTACCTCCCAGCAACCTCCTTCCGCAATGCTCCCGCTGAAACTGACTCACCACTCACCAGCTGTTCTCCCGCCGAAATCGACTGGCCTGCCCCTGCAAAGACAAGTGCTTTTAAAGTTGTGTTTTCGCGAGCTCTGCTCATCTTTTAATCCTTTATTTTATCCTGGTGCATATTTCATAATTATCTTTTTGGGGGGATAAATGCCTGCACTATGTCCCTGGATGATTCTGAATGGAGATTTACAATGACGAGCCAAATTGTGGAGTACCTTCGTTTGACTGTGGGTGGGATCCAGCTTGCAGTGATGTTGTTGCTGGTGAGCGGGCCTTCACCCTGGAGGTGCTGTGTGCATTGGAATATGGCTGTCATTGAAAATGTTGTTCTGAATGAGCATCTTGACTCCATGATGCAGGTCTTTTGAGCTCATATTGAGAAACTGCGAGGTATCCTTAGGAGAATGGTGGAGGCGCAAGAGAGAATCCTTGTATGCAGTCGAGCACTTTCCCTGGTAAGGGCCCACCTTTGAGTTGCTGCATTGAGCCTGCTGCATGGTGTGTCATCTATCCTGATGGGTTCAGGAGGTAGAGGCCGGACAAAGACTGTCCGTGGGCCCAATCCCTGGCGAGAAGTGGGAGGCGAGTTCCCGATTGAGTTTTGAAAATTGGCTGCCATGCTTGATCTGGAAGCTGGGCGTATCAGGCTCAACAGAGCACATCCGGTCTTCGGGGCCTGGGGCCAGTTGGCCACTCCGACCACTGACCTAGATTAACCTGTTCTCGATGCTCATCCTCAAGGGTTGGAGGTGACCGATCATATTGAGTCACTTCGCCTGGGCCTATGCTGTGGGTCGCTTGGTCATCATGGGGGCAGCATGGTGGAAGTGAAGTTGCTTCATTCATTGGTATTCTCGAGAGATCCTGAGGAGCTTTCTCGTTTGAATGAGCAGCTTTCTTTCTTCTTCATTAATGGGTGTTGAGAGTGTGCTGGGGAATACAGAACCTTGGTGAAGTCCTGATCATTTGTTCTCCTGAGATCCACTCCTGATAGTTCCAGTTCTCCTTCCTTTTTGTTTTTCTTAGGAGATGTTGATGGCACTGATCATAATCCGAACATTTTTCTGCTGGTCCTCGCTGTATAAATTTATTGAATGATGTTGGTTCTATACTGGGCCTGAGATTGGGGTTATGTTGCATTGTGTGATTTTATATGGAACACACTTTTAGGACTGGGGTCCTTGCGTATTTTCGTTGTATATTTGCTTTTTTTAAGGGTGGGTGTAAAGAATCCGTGATTGGTTCCTGCAGGGATACAGATGGGTCAGGTATCTGAGGAGAGGAGGTTGCGGTGTCATCGGTGCCTCTGGCACTACTGGAGCTGAGGAAGATATATATTGGTGCTCTCCCAAACATAGCGTGAAATATTTTAACCAAATGCGAGCAATCGCCAGATGGGAAGATGTCCATTATTTTACTATGTTCTCATGGCCTTATCCTGTTTGTCCCTTGTTCCCTGATTGGGTTTTTAGAGGCATCAAGTTATGTCTCTGTCTGGTTATACTGTTGTTCTCCTGTCCCCCTCTAGATTCATGTATGCTGAACCATTTTTTCCTTGCTGTGTTGCATTATTCTTCTGTTTTTGTTGCGTTGTTTGAGTGGTTGAGGACTTTGGGTCTGTACTCATTGGAGTTTAGAAGGATAAGGGGGAATCTCATTGAAACTTACAGGATACTGAGAAGCCGAGAGAGAGTGGATGCGGAGAGGATATTTCTACTAGTCGGGAAAGCTAGGGCAGAGCCTCAGACTGAAGGGACGCTCCTTTAAAACAGAGATGAGGAGGAATTTATTCAGCCAGAGGGTGCTGAATCTGTGGAACTGAGTCACTGAGTGCCTTTAGGTCAGCGATAGATAGGTTCTTGATTAATAAGTGAATCAGGGATTATGGGGAGAAAGCAGGAGAATGGAGATGAGGAACATGGGCGAAATTCTCCGGAAACGGCGCGATGTCCGCCGACTGGCGCCCAAAATGGCGCAAATCAGTCGGGCATCGCGCCGCCCCAAAGGTGCGGAATGCTCCGCATCTTTGGGGGCTGAGCCCCAACCTTAAGGGGCTAGATCGGCGCCGGATGAATTTCCGCCCCGCCAGCAGGCGGAAAAGGCCTTTGGTGCCCCGCCAGCTGGCATGGAAATGACATCTCCGGGCGGCGCATGCGCGGGAGCGTTAGCGGTCGCTGACGGCATTCCCGCGCATGCGCAGTGGAGGGAGTCTCTTCCGCCTCCGTCATGGTGGAGACCGTAGCGAAGGCGGAAGGGAAGGAGTGCCCCCATGGCACAGGCCTGCCCGCGGATCGGTGGGCCCCGATCGTGGGCCAGGCCACCGTGGGGGCACCCCCTGGGGCCAGATCGCCCCGCAACCCCCCCCAGGACCCCGGAGCCCGCCCGCGCCACCTTGTCCCGCCGGTAAGGTAGGTGGTTTAATCTACGCCGACGGGACAGGCATTTTAGCGGTGGGACTTTCGCCCATCCGGGCGAGAGAATCGCGGGGCGGGGCCCGCCAACCGGCGCGGCGCGATTCCCGCCCCCGCCGAATATCCGGTGGTGGAGAATTCGGCAACCGGCGGGGGCGGGATTCACGCCAGGCCCCAGCGATTCTCCGACCCCCTCGCCCATGATCACCAATGATTGAATGGCAGACACAATGGGCCAAATGGTCTAATTCTGCTTCTATGTCTTATGGTATTACGGTCTAAAATGTAAAACCTCAATAAACATACTTTAGAAAATAAATTCTGACATGTAAAGGTTAATGTGATACAGGTCATTGCAGGCACAATATTGCGCAGATTCTGGGGTCTGGCCAGCCGTAAACCCATGGATGGAAGCATGGGGCAGCACTGTGGCACAATAGTTAGCATTGCTGCCTCGCAGCACCAGGTACCCAGGTTCGATTCCAACCTTGGGGGATTCTCTGTGTGGAATTTGCACAAAAGCTGTGTAGGTTAGGTGGATTAGCCATGCTAAAATTTCCCTTCAATGTCCAAAGATGCGCAGATTAGGTGGGGTTGTGGGGATAGGGCGTGGGAGTGGGCCTGTGTAGCATACAAGATATTCTGGAGAAGTGACCAAAACAAGGAAATAGGATGTTCGAGTACCTATCCAGTGAGGGAATGCTGATTGAGGCAGACCAATTTCGGGCTCTTGGGTTCCAGGTATTTTGTTTCACAAAGGGACACATATCTTTTGATGTAGTTTCTAACTCTGAGAAAAGAAATGAGCCTAAGTATGACGGGGATACGCAATGAGGGAAGGTGAGATAAGCTTAACAGCTCCAGGGACCCGGGTTCAATTCTGGCCTCGGGTGACTGTGTGGAGTTTGCACTCCGTGTGCTCCGGTTTCCTCCCGCAGTCCAAAGCTGTGCATGTTAGGCGGATTGGCCATGAGAAATTGCCCCTTTGTGTCCAAAAGGTTAGTTGGGGTTACTGGGTTACCGGGATAGGTGGAGGCATGGGATTAAGTATGGTGTTCTTTCTGAGGGCTGGTGTAGACTCGATGGGCCAAATGACCTCCTTCTGCACTGTAAATGTTCTGGTTCTATGGTTTTCTGGTAGTTACTTTGTCTGGCAAAAGGTGTCCCATAAGAATCTATCCTGGGACTGCTTCAGTATTTTTATTTAGACTCAGGAGTACAATTTCAAAATTTGCAGCTGACTCCAAATTTGGTGGCACTGGGGGAGTTTGGAGAGCAGGGGGTGGCGTGCATGGGGTCTGGTGTGTGGGTTGTAGTGCTGTTGGAGTGCAGTTAAAACAATGGAGAACTGTGGCTGTACAGGAAGACACAAATAAACTTGCAGAATGGCCATGGGATTGACACATGACCCTCAATATAGGTCATGGTGAGATGATACACTCTGTGACTGGAAAACCAGAAGACCACATGCTAATTGAAAAGTAAGTGTCTAAATACGTTATAGATGCAGAGGGATTTGGGGGTGCACATGTACAAATCAGCTAAAAATGACAATGTATGTCAGTCATTTTCAAAGCAAGGGTCGCGACCCCCGGGTGGATCGAGGGCGGGTGCGGGAGGGTAACGGAGCCATCCATCACGGCGTTCCCGATCAGAGGAATTCAGGCGCAACGGCCACAGCAGCCGGCTTTTAAAAATGGCTTAAAAATTACAGCCCGCCCGCTCATCAGTGCGCATGCCCGCAGCCAAGAAAGAAACACCGCCTCCTCCTGACGGCAGCGCGCTGCTCCAGAAGATTTTTTTTTAAAATTCAATTCAGTCTTCCTGCATCTGCCTTGAATATACTCAATGGCTGAGCCTGTAGAACTCTCTTTTATAGTGAATTTTAGAGATTAAAAAGATTCACAATACTTTGAGTTCAGTAATCCCTCCTCATCTATGTCTAAAATCGTCACATTGTAATTTGCAGACTATATCCCCAGGCTGTAAACCACCCATCTGAGGAAAACTTACATTCTGCATCTGCTCCGTAGAGTGCTGAGAGAATAATGCTTGTTTCAGTGAAGTAATTTCTCATTCTTCGCTACGCTAGACGATAGAATAGAAACCCAGTCTCGCCTCTCGCATTAAAGGTAAGAGAAAATGGTGGGTCGCAAATGTCGGCTGGCATGGGTCGCGAAGGTCAGCCGGCGTGAGTCTTAAAGGTCAGCTGGCGTGGGTCCTGATGGATGACCGGTTGGTAAAAATGGGTCGTGGGCAAAAAAGCTTGAAAAACACTGATGTATGTTATTAAAGCCAAAAAACAAAGGTTTTGTACTGATTTCGAGAGGAATGGAATGGAAAAGCAGAGAAGTTATGTGAAACTTTCATAAAATCTTGGTTAGTCCATGATTAAAGTAACGGGAATAGTTCTGGCCTCCATGCTCTAAAGAGTATACAGAGCAGATTAAAATATTCAGAACAATACCAGAACTGAAAGGTTGCAGAGACTGGGGTTCTGGGTAATTGCTAATAAATTTGAGAGGGGATTCAGGACAAATGTCTTTGCCCGAAAACTGGTTAGAATGTGGGACTGATTAACATAAGAAGTAGTTGAGGTGCAAAGCGTGGATGCACTGAAGAGGAAACATAGAGGGCTGATTTCTCCGGTCCCCCAGCCGCATGTTCCTCTGCCGCGCATCCTTTACTGGGAGTGGGATTCTCTATTCCCGCTGCTTGCCAGTGGGATTTCCCATTGAAGCCACCTCACTCCGCCGGGAAACCCACGGGCGTGGTGTGCAGTCGGCGGGAACAGAAAATACAACGATCGGTAATTCCAGCCATAGAAACCATTCAACCCTTCGAGCCTGCTCTGCAAAGGTAAGTAATTAAATGAGGGAGAACGTAAGAGATGGAGGGAAGGTGGAAGGGTGGCTGCGCCAAGCATAAACACAGATGTCAAACTGTTGGCTGATTACAAACAAAAACAGAAAATACTGGACAATCGTTGCAGATCTGACAATATCTGTGGAGAGAGAAGGGAGCTAATGTTTGAAGTCTGGATGACTATTTGTCAAAGCTCATTCGTGTTTTTTTATTCTCAGATTCCTTGCTCCTACACTCTTTTTTTCACTTTTCCCTTTAAAGGAATCTGTAACTTCTTTATTACTCACAGCAGAATGAACCATGTCACACTTTGAGCGAGATTCTCCATTCCTGTAATCAGCGATCGGGCGGAGAATCCCTTTTGGTTTTGACGCCGAAATCAGGGGCGGCGCCTGTTTGACGCAGGTTTCATATGCTCCGCCCCCTCCAAAACAGCATCATCGCAGCGCATGCCGCAGACCGTTGGGACGGCCTCAGCACATCACCTGAAGGCCCGCCCGCCAATGGGCTGTGTTCACGACGGCACGATTAACGTCTGGTCTCAGCCGCGTGGGAACCCGGCGTGGCGGCTGAGGACTGTATCCAGCGCTGCAACAGTCGGGTGGGAGCCATGCTGCTGGCCGGGGCGTTGGGGGGGGGGGGGGTCCGCGAGGGCTGGGGGGACTGGTGAGGAGTGGCAAGGGGGTGGCCAAGGGGCACTATCTGGCAGGTCGGGTCTGTGCCACAGATCATTCTCACTTTGTCTCATAATCGGTGAATCTGGGCCTTTGTGCTTTATATCTGCCCATTCTGTAAGCCTGTTTATGTTTTCCTGCGTTTTGTTACATTCACCACATGTTAGCTATTCCTCCAATTTTGTATGATTTCCAAATTTCAACACCACCTATAGACCAGGTGGTCACGTGGACGCTGGAATGACGCAGGTATAAAAGGTGTCACGTGTTGGCAGCGCTCACATCTGGGCCCGGGCAGACACACAGCATATAAGAGATGCTCAGTATTTTCAATAAACCTTCATTGTTGTTAGTCCCTGGTCACCAGTTATTACAACCCAGCACTTCTGCACCTCACATCCAATTTTGGAGTCCAATTTATGTACAGAGTTAACAATCGCATTCTCAGCATGGATCTCTGCTGGATATCACTTCCTGCTGCAAGTCTTAGAAAATAAATTAACTCCTATCTTCTTATTTTATGTTTTATAGCCATTCTGCTACTTGGGCCCTGATCCACACCATATGAGTCTAACACAGAACACGAACACAGTCTGCTTCATGAAACTTTATCAAATGATGTTCTAAAAATCTACGTGCATCACATTCACCACAGTCTATGCTTCCTGTTACTTCTTTAAAGAGTTCAATAAGATTGGTCAAACATAACCTCCTATGGGGCGACATGGTGATACAGTAGTTAGCCCTGCTGCCTCACAGCTTCAGGGTCCCAGGTTCAATTCCGGCCTCGGATGACTGGCTGTGTGGAGTTTGCACTTTCTCCCCATATCTGCATGGGTTTCCTCCGGGTGCTCTGTTTTTTTCCCACGGTCCAATGATGTGCAGGTTAGGTGGATTGGGCCATGCTAAATTGCCCCTTGATGTCCAAAAGGTTAGGTGGGTTTACTGGGTTATGGGGATAGGGTGGAGGCATGGTCTTAGTAGGGTGCTCTTTCCAAGGGCCGGTGCAGACTCGATGGGCCAAATGGCCTCCTTCTGCACTGTCAATTCTATGATTAGAAATCAATGCTGTTTTTAAATTTTATTTTCCATGTTGTGTTATTGATCTTTAAGAAAAGACTCTAATTTCTTTCATTTTACTGATGCTAAACTAGCTAGATTAGTTTGATATTCCCTTTCAAAGAACAAAAGAACAAAGAAAAATACAGCACAGGAACAGGCCATTCGGCCCTCCAAGCCTGCGCTGACCATGCTGCCCATTTAAACTAAAATCTTCAACACTTCCGGGGTCCGTATCCCTCTATTCCCATCCTATTCATGTATCTGTCAAGATGCCTCTTAAACGTCACTATCGTCCCTACTTACACCACCTCCGGCAGCGAGTTCCAGGCACCCACTACCCTCTGTGTAAAAACACCTGCCTCGTACATCTCCTCTGAACATTGCCCCTCGTATCGTAAACCTATGCCCCCTAGTAATTGACCTCTCTACCCTGGGAAAAAGTCTCTGACTATCCACCCTGTCCATGCCCCTCATAATTTTGTAGACCTCTATCTGGTCGCCCCTCAACCTCCGTCGTTCCAGTGAGAACAAACCAGTGAGTTTATGAGGCACAATCAATTTGGCTGGAGACGAAGTTGAATTCAAACTGAAGCTTTATTAGTCTCTGAAGTGTGGCCTCCTACAGCAGCTGATGAAATGGCTGCGAGCTGAAGGCCACGCATATTTATAACCCGGCTCCTGGGCGGAACTTGCATGCAGGGGCCCAGGTGAACCTGTAGTGCAGGATCGACCATACAACCCTTAATATAGGAACACAGTGGTTTACCACATTCACCCCTGTTAAAATTGAGTCCGGCGGGGTGGTGGATAACTATATACAATTTTCAATCTTTAATATTTACAGAACAGTGAAAAAAAATGTCTCTGGTCATCCGGTGGGCCGGTCAGAGGTTCAGCCGGTCCGGCGCCTTGATCGTCCTCTGGGATCGATGAAGTGGAGCCGGCGATCTTGGTGCTGTCATGGTCAAAGTTGACTCCGGGAGCGTGCTGAAATCCTCTTCATCAACGGGGGTGGGCAGGGGGAGGACGGACAGTCCTAGGGGAGGTGATGGGGGTGGCGGGAGAGGGGAGGGTGGCGCCAGGGGCGACGGGGGTGGTGTGGGGGTGTAACCTGCTGGTGCCAGGTCCCTGAGGGAGACGGTATCCTGGCGGCCGTCGGGGAACGCCACGTAGGCGTACTGTGGGTTTGCGTGGAGCAGGTGTACCCTTTCCACCAGCGGGTCCGCCTTGTGGAACCGCACATGTTTACGGAGAAGCACGGTTCCCGGAGCTGTGAGCCAAGCTGGGAGTGATACCCCGGATGTGGACTTCCTGGGGAAGGCAAAAAGACATTCATGCGGTGTACTGTTAGTAGCAGTGCAAAGTAATGAGTGAATGGAATGTAGTGCATCAGGAAGGACCTCTTGCCAGCGGGAGGCCGGGAGATTTCTGGACCGTAGGGCCCTCCATACCGTCCCATTCTCCCTTTCTACCTGTCCGTTTCCCCGGGGATTGTAGCTCGTCGTTCTGCTGGAGGCGATACCCCTGCTGAGCAGGAACTGGCGTAGCTCATCACTCATGAATGAGCATCCCCTGTCACTGTGGATGTAGGCGGGGAAGCCGAACAGAGTGAAGATAGAATTAAGGGCTTTAATGACGGTGGTAGACGTCATGTCGGCGCATGGGATGGCGAAGGGAAAACGGGAGTATTCATCGATCACACTGAGGAAATAAGTGTGTCGGTCGGAGGAGGGGAGGGGGCCTTTGAAATCCATGCTGAGGCGTTCAAAGGGGTGGGAGGCCTTCACCAGGTGCGCGCGGTCCGGCCGGTAGAAGTGCGGTTTGCACTCCGCACAGACCTGGCAGTCCTTGGTGATCACCCTTACTTCCTCGACGGAGTAGGGAAAATTTTGTGCCTTATGAAGTGGTACAACCGAGTGGCCCCTGGGTGACAAAGGCTGTCGTGCAGGGTCCGGAGTCGGTCTACCTGTGCGCTGGCACATATACCTCGGGGATAGGGCGTCTGTGGACTCGTTGTGTTTGCCAGGGCGATACTTAATCTTGTAGTTACAGGTGGAGAGCTCGATTCTCCACCCTTAGATTTTGTCATTTTTGATCTTGCCCTGCTGTGTGTTGTTGAACATGAAGGCTACCGACCGTTGGTCAGTGAGGAGAGTGAATCTCTTGCTGGCCAGGTAATGCCTCCAATGTCGCACAGCCTCAACGATAGCCTGGGCCTCCTTTTCGACGGATGAGTGCTGAATTTCGGAGGCATGGAGGGTGCGGGAAAAGAATGCCACGGGCCTGCCTGCCTGGTTGAGGGTGGCGGCAAGGGCGACGTCCGATGCGTCGCTTTCTACTTGGAAAGGAAGTGTTTCGTCTACAGCGTGCATTCCAGCTTTGGCAATATCAGCTCTGATCCGGGCGAAGGCCTGTTGGGCCTCGGCCGTCAGGGGGAAATGAGTGGACT
This sequence comes from Scyliorhinus torazame, assembly GCF_047496885.1. Lineage (NCBI taxonomy): Eukaryota > Metazoa > Chordata > Chondrichthyes > Carcharhiniformes > Scyliorhinidae > Scyliorhinus > Scyliorhinus torazame. The sequence goes on from NC_092713.1 coordinate 145,039,533, forward strand.
GTATGAGTGGGCGGGCCTTGTCCGCATAGTTTGGGACCCACTGAGCATAATACGAGAAGAACCCCAGGCAGCGTTTGAGGGCCTTGGGGCAGTGGGGGAGGGGAAGCTCCATGAGGGGGCGCATGCGGTCAGGATCGGGCCCCAGAATTCCGTTCTGGACCACGTAGCCGAGGATGGCTAAGCGATTTGTACGGAACACACACTTCTCCTTGTTATACGGGAGGTTGAGTAGGGTGGCGGTGTGGAGAAATTTAGCGAGGTTGGCGTCGTGGTCCTGCTGATCATGGCCGCAGATGGTCACATTGTCGAGGTACGGAAACGTGGCCCGCAAACCGTACCGGTCGACCATTCGGTCGATCTCCCTTTGGAAGACCGAAACCCCATTGGTGACGCAGAAGGGGACCCTAAGGAAGTGATATAGCCGGCCGTCTGCCTCGAAGGCGTTGTATGGCCGGTCCGATTTACGGATGGGGAGCTGGTGGTAAGCGGATTTCAGGTCCACCGTTGAGAAGATCCGGTACTGTGAAATCTGGTTAACCATGTCAGATATGCGTGGGAGGGGGCACACGTCGAGCTGCGTGTACCTGTTGATGGTCTGGCTGTAGTCCACGACCATTTGATTTTTCTCCCCAGACTTAACCATTACCACTTGAGCTCTCCAGCACGTGTTGTGTGGGGGAGAAGATGGCGATGCCCATTGCTCGCACATGGCCTGGGGATGAGGGGAGGATAGCGGCGCCCATTGTCCGTGACCGGGGGGGGGGGATGGGGGGGCGACCGCTGCCGCTGAGTGGGCCTGGCACACCACTGCGCAGTGGCCCTTCTTCCCGCAGGCCTTACAAAGGGCCAGGCAGCGTTGGCGGGGGTGTCTTTGTTGGCCGCAAAAATAGCATTGGGGCCCCCCAGAGATCACTGGCTGGCGCGTAGCGCAGGCGTATTGGGTGGGTAGCGCCCCCGCTGGGGCGGCTGCCTGTGGGGCCCATGATGCGTAGGAGGAGTGGGCCACGCGGTTGGGAGCGTAGCTCTGTACATTGCGCAGGGCGACCGTCATGGAAAGTGCTAGTATTTTAGTCTCTGCAAGGTCGTGCGGGCCCCTTCTAGGAGCCGCTGCCTGATAACATCGGACCCAATCCCAGTTACAAAAGCGTCCCTCATAAGGAGATCTGAGTATTCCTTAGCTGTAACGTCCTGGCAGTCACAGTCCCGAACTAGTGGGATCAGAGCCCGCCAGAAGTCCTCGATTGACTCACCAGGTAGTTGAGTACGCGTTGCGAGCCATGAGGGGCTAGGCGCATGCCAGAGTGGTTGGCGTGCCGTCGACCGGCGGGAAAGGCCTTTGGCGCCATGCCAGCTGGGGCCGAAAGGACTTCGCCGAGCGGCGGAAGTCCGCGCATGCGCGGGAGCGTCGGCGGCTGCTGATGTCATCCCCGTGCATGCGCGGGGGGGGGGGGGGTCTCTTCCGCATCGGCCATGGTGAAGACTGTGGCCAAGGCGGAGGGAAACGAGTGCCCCCACGGCACAGGCCCGCCCGTGGATCGGTGGGGCACGATCGTGGGCCAGGCCACCATGGGGGCACTCCTCAGGACCCGGGAACCCGCCCCCGCCGCCTAGTCCCGCCGGGAAGAGAGGTGGTTTGATTCTCGCTGGCGGGACAGGCATTCCAGCAGCGGGACTTCAGCCCATCGCGGGCCGGAGAATCGCCGGGGGGGGGGGGGGGGGGGGGGGGCTCGCCGACCGGTGTGGCGCGATTCCCGCCCCCGCCGAATATCCGCTGCTGGAGAATTCAGCAACCAGCGGGGGCAGGATTCACGCCAGCCCCCGGCGATTCTCCGACCCGGTGGGGGGTTGGAGAATCCCGCCCCTGTAATTATGAGTGACTATAATCTACCTTGAGATTGATCAAAGCAAATTAGTAACAATACCGTAGTGGAGAAATTCCTGGAGTGTGTGCAGGATGGTTTTCTGGACCAATAAGTTGATGAACCAACTGGAGAACAAGCCATTCTAGGCTGCGTATTGTGTAGTGAGAAAGGAATAATTAGCAATCTAGTTGTGTGAGGCTCCTTCGTGATAGGCGACCATAATATGATAGAATCCTTCATCAAGGTGTAGAGTGGCGTGGTTGATTCTGAAACTAGGGTCCGGAATCTAAATAAAGGAAACTATAATGGTAGTTGAAGCCCGAGTTGATAGATCGGGGAATGTTACTCATTTTTCTATTTTATTTTTTTAAATTTAGAGTACCCAATTATTTTTTTCCAATTAAGGGGCAATTTAGAGTGGCCAATCCACCTAGCTTGCGCATCTTTGGGTTGTGGGGGTGAAACCCACGCAACACGGGGAGAATGTGCAAACTCCACATGGACAATGACCCGGAGTCGGGGTGGAATCCGGGTCCTCGGTGCCATGAGGCGGCAGTGCTAACCACTGCTCCACCATGCCACCCTCACCACACTGAATTTTGATGTCATTCTTTGTTTCAGTTACTGTGGGGGTTAAAGAATCGGTGATTGGTTCCTGCTAAGGTACAGACTGGTCTTGTATCCAAGATAAGGATATTACAATGTGTTATTGATGCCTCTGGTATTGGCTGGAGTTAAGGGAGATATGTTCTGGATATGTGCGTCCAAACATGGTGCTAAGATCTTATCCTGAATTCTTGTGGGCAATTGTGAGCAATCCCCGTGTGGGAAGATGAGCAGCAGTTTACCATTTTTTCATTCCTATCTCCTTTTCTCCCTCTTTCTCTAGTATATCCAGAGACACATATGGAGACATTAAATTTAGTGATTACACTGAACCAACTATATCGGTGTTCTCCTGTCCTCTATTTATTTATAAGCTGAAACATTTTTTTGCTATGCTGTTCCCCAATCCTGTTTTTGTTGCGTTATTTGTTAAAATGAAGGGGGAAATAGAGTATGAGCATAAGATCGCCGGGGAGTAAAAAAACTGATTGTAAAATAGGTCTCTGAAGAGAAAAAGATTGGTGAAGATAAATGCAAGTCTCTTACAGTCAGAACTGCTTGGGAGCACAGAGTTTAGTGAGGGGGAGGAACTGAAGGAAATCATTGTTAGTAGTGAAATGGTCTTGGGGAAATTGATGGGATTGAAGGCCAATACCTAGGGCATGATAATCTACATCCAAGAGTACTTAAGGAAGTGGCCCAACACATTGGTTGTCATCTTCCAAGATTCTATAGACTCTAGAACAGATCCTTGGGATTGGAGAGTAGTTAATGTAACTGCACTATTTAAAAGGGCAGGTAGAGAGAAAACAGGGAATTCTAGACCAGTCAACTTGACGTCGGTTGTGGCAAAAATGCTAGAATCCATTATGGAAGATTTAATTACAGAGCACTTGGAAAACAGTGGCAAGATCAGACATAGTCAGCCTGGATTTATGAAAGCCAAATCATGCTTGTCAAATCTACTAGAATTCTTTGAGGATGCAACTAATGAGGGGGAGCCCGTGGTTGTGGCTTATTTTGACCTTCGGAAGGTTTTTGACACAAGAAATTAGCGTGTAAAATTGAAGTACATGGGATTGGGGATAGTGTGTTGAAATGGATAGAAAAATGGTTGGCAGACAGAAAACAAAGACAGGAATAAACGTGTCTTTTTCCAAATGGTAGGCAGTGACTAGTGGAATACCGCAGGGATCAGTGCTGGGATCCCAGCTATTCACACTATATGTTAATGATTTAGATGAGAGAACGAAATGTACTATCTCCAAATTTGCAAATGATACAAAGCTGGGTCGGAGGTTGAGTTGTGGGGTGGATGCAGAGATGCTTCAGTGTGATTTAGACAAGTTGAGTAAGTGGGAAAATTCATGGCCATTGCAGTATAATGTGGATAAATGTGAGGTTATCCATATTAGTAGCAAAAACAGGAAGCAGGTTATTGTCTGAATGGCTCTAGATTGAGAGAGTAGAATGTGCAATGAGATCTGGGTGTCCTTGTACACTAGTCGTAAAAGTAAGCATGCAGGTGCAGCAGGTAGTAAAGAAGATAACTGGTATGTTGGACTCCGGAGTGAAAGGATTCAAGTACAGGAGTGGGGACATCTTGCTGCAATTATACAGGGCCTGGTGAGACCACATCTGGAATATTGTGTGCAATTTTGGTCTAATTTTCTGAGGAAAGATGTTCATTAAAGGGACCTTCTCCCTCTTCTTTCCGGTGTTGGTTCTGATGTTGAAAATGATAGTGGTCTCATCCCTTCTTACAAATTTCTTTCCAGCAACTGTGAGATACCCCATAGCCTGACACAATGTAGATAACACACACTGCACAAAACCACAAAGAGAAAGGATGTTCAGTTCCCTTTCTCGATGTATCTCCTGCTGTTTGATACCTTGGTTAGTACTCTGGTAATCTTCCCCACAGCTTATTTCCTTATCTGGTTAGAATATCATACCTTCATTACAATAACAGTTGCTGCAGTTTCTTTTTATTCCTTCAGACTGCCCCAGGTCCATTGTTAACCAGTCTTGTATTCCTCTATATGCGATGTGACTGTACTTTGGAATAAACTGTTCAAACATTTCTCCCCAGTCCTTAAGTCAGTGTCTTCTACTCCAGCTCAGTAACCTTGATCCAAAGTGATTCAATGCAGAGACATTTCCCATGTGTGTGGTCCTTGTTGGTGGTAACAGTCATGGATCTGGAAGGCACTGTCAAAAGAGCTTTGGTAAGTTGCTACAGTGGATCCTATGCATGGTACACACTGCCTCTACCATGCATCAGTGATGGAGAGAATGAATGTTTGAACTGCTGGATAGGGTGCCAATGAAATGGGTTGTTTTGTTTTGGATGGTGTTGAGCTTCTTGAATGTTGTTGGAGCTGCACTCATCCAGGCAAGTGGAGAGTATTCCATCACACTCCTGACTTGTGCCTTGTAGATGGCGGACAGACGTTTGGGAGTCAGCAGGTGAGTTACTCTCCACGCAGGTCTCTGACCTGCTCTTGTAGCCACAGCATTTATTTGGCTGGCCCAGTTCAATTTCTGGTCAGGTAATCAGCGATGGTCATGGTAATGTCAAGGGAGATGGTTAGTTTCTGCCTTATTGGAGATGGCCTGAGACTTGTGTCGTGCAAATGCAACTGAACATTTATTAATCCAAGCCTGAACGATGTCCCGGCCTTACTCAATATGGACACAAGTTTCTTCAGTATCCGATGAGTGATGACAGATACCGAACATTGTGCAATTAAGCAAACATCTTCACTTCTGACATTAAGAAAGCTCATTATTGAAGCATCTAAAAAATATTATCCTGAGGAAATCCTGCTACTAATTATTGCTTCAGCTAATTTGTTGCAGTACAATCATGGGCAAACAGTGGTTGTATTTGGACTGTGATGTGGCCATGATCCTGGTCTCTTTGTGAGCAATCCCAATAGAGAACTACAAGTTGGAACAATGCATCCGACTCATGGCCCTGACTGAGGCAATCTGAGTATTTCTGAGAGCAGATTATCAAATACATGAGAACTAGAGAAAGGAGGGAATATTTATTGTGGAGAACAGGTTTCAACCACATAGATGCGAGAAGAAATAATAAATGGTTTTACTTTGTTGTCATTGGGAATCAGAAAGTACTTTCATGGAGACGAAATGGATGGGAAAGCATGTGGTCTGAGGAGGAAACAGGTTAATCTCAGTGTACACTCTCTGACTTATTGCTATGTGTAAACATGTCAGGAGGAGAAAATTCCAAATCGAGCCTGAAACAGTACAGGAGCTTTGTACGGTTAAGACCTTCCTGTTCCACCATTGAATTAAACCATGTCTGACAATATCTTAATTCCATGTACCCAGCCTAGTTCTGTAATCCTTGCCAAACAAAAAATCTATCAACCTCACTTTTAAACTTTCCAATTGACCAAGCCTGAGCAACGTTTTGGGGAAAGGAGATCTCGGGTCTAAATGTTCCGGTCCCACCCGCCGAAGGAATCGTCGCAGATGTGATGGTAAATATGACGGACAAGGCAAAGGTCCAATGACCTCGGGTGGGAATTTCTGGTCCTGGGGCAGGCAGCAGTGGAAAATCCCACCCCAGATTTCTACTACCCATTGTCGAAGCAAATACTTCCAGACGTCATTCCCGGAACAGCAGCTCTCACCACAGCAAATAGTTTTCCTCCATCTACCTTGTAAACGCCTTTAATCAGTTCCAATTATCCTACTTAGATCCCCACTTAATTTTCGTTGCTCTGGTGAACACAAGCCTAGCCTGTGCAACCTTTCCTCATAATTTAGTCCTTTTAGCTCATAGTATTCCAATTGACAAATCTTGGCTCAGAGTGAACCACATGCAATCAGCTAGTCAGAAGGATACATTTCTGAAGAGGGCGGCTGAGCATTGCCACTCATATGGTTGTTCCAGATATTGGGCAAAGGGCTGATATCGGCATTGAATGGACATTATGGCACAGCGCATCCTGATGAGGATGACCGAAGAATCTGCTGACGGTCCCCAAAAGCATATAATCTCTTTGTCGTAATAATCGCTGACTTGCTGTGAGCCAAAAGAGAGGCAATGTGAAAGCAAAGTGAACAACATGAAATGGAGAGTGATATACTATGGCTGCAGACTTTCACATAAGCCGATTCCCTAAGACTCTATCTCCGTCCCTGGGACGATGCTTTATTGCTGACGTGGGGAGGCTCAGATCTTTGACAAGAATGCTGGGTAAAAACTATTACCGTCAGCTGCGTCACTGTAAATCCTTGGGGCAGGGAGCAGCACAGACTGCAGCAGAGAGGAATGGATTGACTGTTGTTCCACAATGTACAGACGGCTGCAGTAGAGAGAATCTGATCTGGCTCCTTTACATTGCTCAGTACAAAAGAACAGCTTTGAGGTTCAGAAATCGATGTGGATTGACAAAAAATACTTCTAAAAGAAACAATAAAGATAATTGCCCCCATTGATGTCTGCCACCCTGCAAGCCTCACAATGTCTTGCGTTCAGCAACAAATACCAGCTGGATTTTAATTGCTGGTGAGGGAGAGAATGGGTACAGGGAGCGATGTGAAAATTGCATTCCTGGATGGTGGCACTGCATCACACAGAATACGGAATGTTATGGAATTGGATGGGTGGGGTCCTAAACCTACTGTGCCATTAAGTAAGTGCTTGCTAATGTAACTAACTAAAAAGCCTCACTGGGCCAGTTTGGGATTCTTAACCTGCAGAAACAGAGAACAGGCAGTATCTGCGACACCTCAAGATGAACCTGGTTCGCACACAAAAAGAGGCCCTCAGGACTAATAGAGGCTCTGGGAAACTTATATAGAAGATAAAAAGTCAACAGTCAGCTGCTCAAACAGTGGCACGGAGCTGCTGCTGAGTGTCATATATTTCTCAACATTGAAAGGTTGGAGGCCTGAGGGAAGCGTATGGCAGCAAGGGCTGGCAGACAAAGTCCTGCCACACAAACCACCGGCAGCTCCGTAATTGGAGATGGGAATCGGCTACTCGGAACAAGGAGCTTAGGACCCATAACAGATGCTTCCTCCTGGCTCAGGGCATGCCGGGGGAGCACAGCGAGTGGCTGCAATGGGGAGGAAGGAACCACCCAAGTCATTGGGTGTAATACCTATGAGTCAGCTACCTTCAGATAGTAGAGCATCAGTGTCAGAGAAGATTCTCCCCATCCAGGAAGACTATTTCAGAGATTTGCATGATGCTGCACAGTGACCTGATGACTAATGGCTTCCATGGCAGCTCCCTACTTTAAACAATCAAGGTCACTGTGGCATTGAATTTTTATGCATCTGAGTCAATCTAGAGGGCAGCCAAGGACCTGGATAGCATCTTGTAGTTGGCATCTCATCATGCCAGCAAGAAGGTCATGAATGCACTATTCCAGAGGGAAGAGGATTAAACTACTTTTGAAAATGAATGAAAATGAAAATCGCTTATTGTCACAAGTAGGCTTCAAATGAAGTTACCATGAAATTTTGGCACAGAGATACCAGCACAGGCACCAAACAAATTGACCTTTGCCACCATTTGGCTCCCTTGGAGCCAGGGAGTCATCCGTTATACCCACATAGATATCAGGGCACCAACAGGTCAGTCAACTAGGTTCCTGAACAGAAAAGGATTCCACTCATTAAATTAGAACTGGTCTTAGGCCACAAGCCGTGTGTCTTGCCGGTCTAGTTTACATTCGATTTCCTGGCAACTGTCAGGATTGTCAGTCCAAAGATGTGCAAGTTTGTGCTGGATTGGCCAGGCTAATGTCCAAAGGTTAGGTGGGGTTATGGGGATGGGGCTAGGGAGTGGGCTTGGGTTGCGTGCTCTTTCAGAGGGTCGGTGCAGACTGGATGGGCTGAATGGCCTCCTTCTGCATTGTAAGGATTCAACGATTCTATGATTCTTCATTTTGTGAGTGTCCCAGGTGCCAAAACTCTTCAAACCAACATCCAGATTCATGAATGGTTGCTAGGGGATAAGGGTTATCCCTTCAAGAAGTGAATCCCGATACCTTTGTGGTTGGCAGATATTGAAGCAGAGAGGCATTAAATCAGAGTCATTGGGCTGAATTCTTCCATAGTCCTGCCAACGGGTTCAATGGTGGATGGAGGTAGGGTGGAGTCGGGGGTGGGAAGAATTTGACAGGAAATCCAAAATTTGGTTTTATGCTGGTGTGAGTTTCCCACGGGGCCTATTGTTGGTGCCTGCCAAAGCAGTTCGCAAAACCTGCTGGACGACATAACGGAATGAATGAAATGAAATGAAAACCGCTTATTGTCACAAGTAGGCTTCAAATGAAGTTACTGTGAAAAGCCCCTAGTCGCCACATTCCGGCACCTGTTCGGGGAGGCTGGTACGGGAATCAAACCGTGCTGCTGGCCTGCCTTGGTCTGCTTTCAAAGCCAGCTATTTAGCCCTGTGCTAAACAGCTGTGCCCGATCATCTGTGACATGAGCAGGAAAACACATTGATCCAGAACAATAGGGTGTGCAGAAGTCAGGTCTCAACTGAACAATTCCTGGAGTAACCTCCAGCGTTTGGGATGAAGGCTCACACAGAAGCCCTGGATCTCAAAATAGCACAGCAGTGGGTGGAGGAAGCATCTACAGACAGATATTCCAGGTTCAGAATCATCAAGGAGGTCCATCCTCCATTCGCAGAGTGTTCCTGGAGATCCATCTTCTTTTTTCAAGATGTCCATCTTACTTCATCAATGGCGAGTCAACGAGTCAGTGATGTTGGACACCTTTTCAAAATGGCACCCAGATATGATGGCAGGACTGACACCATCACGCCCATCCAGTCCAAGGAATAATTCATTAGGGTGGGGCTGGAGGCCATGATTTGTTTTCCCCCCTGGCCACCTCAGCGGGAATCAGTCCCCATTCCTGGCCCTGTCACGAGACATAGCCCCAAATGAAAGAATTCTGCCCATCTACTTACACAAGGCTACACAGAGCAGAGCATCAACAAGATGAAGATGTGATGCCATTCCCTTGGCCAGTCAGGTGATATCCTTCATATTGCAGTGGTCTGCTGTGTGGCCCACAATGGATCTATTCAGAGGCCTGAAGCTGGATGTTGAGAAGGAATGATGAATCATCTGTCCTTAAAGGACAACGAGGAAGAAGAAGAAGAGGAGAAAGTGAAGGGACGGAGGCACTGCAGGTCAGCCCAGCATCCACACATTGTATAGGAGGTTGACATCAGCCCAGGCTTCAGTGATTAGCAGGTTAGCTGCAAGGGCCATGGTCATTTGTCACCTGAGTGCCTCCTAAACCTGTATCAGGTGACTTCCAACCAGAATGTGTCCCATCGAGACACGTTTTCCAGCCAGCATGCACATCTGGATAGTCCCATTGCTGCTGATAGACATGGAGCATGAGGTCACGACTCCCACCTTTATTTACCTCACAGACTCGGCACCCGCAATAAGGTGGGACAGCCCAGTCCCCCAATAACTCTCCCCCTCCTCCTTGCCCCTCAGCATTCTCCTCAGAACCCACTGTAATCCATGAACAAATAGAAGTCAGGGTATTGACAATCATTCTCCACACAAATCAAAGACAATACACGAAGAGAACAAACACCGCTTAAGTGACCGATAAATTGAAACATACAACAAGATGCCTGGCTCTCACAGCTCTCCCTATTGCTGAATGGCTAAATGGGTGAGGATGAGTTAGAGGCAACCTGTTCCCTGTCTTTGCATCCAGCTGAGATGCTTGTGGCTTCCATCTTCATTGTGGATCCGCCTGTGGGGGTATCCTCCACTGACTGATGCACCTGATTCATTGTTGGAGCATCTTCTGTCACAGGGCCTTGTGGCATGGATGTCCTCCTGAGTGAGGAAGGGCCAAGACAGAGAGTGTTGGTGCTGATGGCCCTGAGGGGTAACCCCTTGCCCCACTCATCAGCTTGTTGTATTCGCTCCGCCCTTTATCGTGCCCTCGCAGGGTGAATGAGACCACTGGCTGGGGCACAGCTGGCATCCACGCATGACTGCATCATTGGCGCCTCTGAACATTCCATGCAACAGGGAATCTCGCTCTTTTTTTCTGGCATGACAACCATTCAGAGTGAGCTGCAGAGGGCTTTACAAGAGGGTGGTCACTCACCCAATGGAAAAATTCAAATATTTGAATCCCTGAGCCGTAACAGAGCACAAGTTCTGCTACCAACTGACCCAGGCTCTGCAATGCTTCAAGGATCCCCAAAATAGAGTTTTACAGCACTGAAAGATGGCCTTTAGCCTACAATATCCAGGGGAGACATCTGGCCCTTCGAAACATTAACTCTGTTTTTCTCTCTCCACAGATTCTGCCAGAGTTGTTGAGCTCTTCCAGCATTTTCTGTTTTATTTTTTTATGAGTTTCCACCATGCCCTACATCTGAGTTTTGAGCTATAAAATGACACTACTTTTCTCGGCTTCCGGCTTAGCCATCTTTGATGAGCTGCCTCGCTGGCATACATACAATGCCATGCACTGTCCAAGAGTTGCCGAAGGTCTGATACTCTCCCCCATGTGCACACACACAATGGGGTATTGTGAGCTTTCCTCTCCTGCAGAATGAGGAATGAATGATGCAGGAGTTGGCTGTCCCTCCCTCAACACTTATAGCACTACTTTGGCAATGAGCTGATGTGCCATGTCCTCCTTCTCATTTTCACCTGACGTGTGAAGGTGGCTGACATCTCAGAAATGTGACTGTCCTCCTGATACAGACCTCCTCCACCACCGCCAGTCATGTGCTTTTGGTCTCCACCTTTGACCAGAGGCCAGGAAGACAATCTGGACCTCTTGACCACAGTTTCTGTGAAGAACTCCAGGGAGGCATCGGAAAATCTGTGGAATGCCCATACTTGGGCAGTACCAGCCTTTCTCTTTCTTTTCCCTGGGCAGCCATCTCGACAGTCAAGGTTGTGAATCACCTTTTGAAAGGGCCTTTGGGAAGTAAATCTTGCCTACAACCCACTTCTGATGTTGGGAGGCTGTTGGTTACAAAACAGCATCTCTCAAAGAAGTCTTTCTGGTCTTCTGTAGGTTGAATGTAAATCTATATTAACAAGTAGAAATATTTATGCATGTACAATAAAGAATATAGGCTCGAAGTTATCTCCATGCTTGGGTCTTTTCCCGTCGCTGCTAAACATGACACTGACCCTGAGGTCTGGGTCATGTGCCATCTTACATCCCTGTGTGGGTGACACTGTATTCAGCCCCCAATTGACCCTGTATGTGTCAGACCCTTATAAAACATCTGGGATTGCTGATCGGCTCGAGGGTGGCCTCAATGTCCGGTCAGGCCATGTAGACTGAAAAATTGAGTCATGTCAGTGAGACGTGCATAACGCAGGGTTGGGTCCCAAAAATAGACTGGTGCCTGGTATCCCGAAACAGAATTGCAAATCCATCTCAATTTGTCAAATGCCAGAAGGATGTCTTTAAACATGAACGTCAGAAATGAATGGGTTTCTGTGGTTCATCCTTTCCAATGGTGCAAGCCATCAATCCATAATGATAGAGAACAGGGAAAAGGCTGAGGATTATCTGGAGAAAGACTAATGAGGGAGGAGGAGGAGTAAAAGAGGTTCAATCTCAAGTCGGTGCTGAAATACCTAATTTCAAAACTAATGCTGCAACTGGCTTCTCTGATCCCAATCACAAAACAGTGGCCTCTCTGTGAGCCGCTGGAATTGGCTGGTGAGGGCAACACTGGGCTTGGCTGTGGTGCCTCCTATTATTGACTCGTGTATGGAGAGTCACTGCCCTAACTGGTTCGGTCAGGTATAGCATCGGCATTTCTGAATGACACTCAGATCAAGACCTATGTTCACCAAAGGCAACTCACCAAGCATCCTTCGACAGCACCTTCCCATGCCGCAATGTTTACAATCTAGAGAAGAATAAGGGCAGCAGGTACATGGGAATACCACCACCTGCAAATTCCCCTCAAAGCCACACACCATCCTGATTTGGAACTATATCGCTGTTCCTTTGCTGTCATACAATCATAGAATTTACAGTGCAGTAGGAGGCCATTCAGCCCATCAAGTCTGCATCGGCCCTTGGAAAGAGCACCCTACCGAAACCCATACCTCCACCCTATCCCCGTAACCCAGTACCCCCTACAAAGGACCCAAGATTAATTACCCCCTGACCCCTTGGGAATCCAATCATAGCCATAAGGCCTTTGGCTCTTTCCACTCAACTGTTCTTGTGACATGTGAAGGAAATGTATGTATGGGCACGCCTGAACATGGCATCCATGAACACTTGCTGGAATGGGCTGTAGGCTGAGAAATTCTGCGAAGCTCACACTGCCAGGAATGGCCCAAAGGGCACGCAAGTTCAATGCCATAGTGACTTTTAAGGTGACAGGGATTGGGTGACCACCAACACAATTGGAGGTTATCAGCCGAGAAAGTCTATCACAAAGGTATGTGATTGTCTCCCTTGAGACTAGATTGAAGGGCATGTCTTATGAAGAAAGGTTGAGAGAGCTAGGGCTTATCTCACAATTCAGAGGCATTGCCGTTTCGACGACACCTGAGCCCGTATGCAGCCTTCACCTGTCTGCCCTCCACGGTCCCTTGCTCTTCAGCAGGTTACCCACATTGTTGGACCTTATGGCCCACTTGTCCCTGGCCAGCTGTCCTCCTCTTGCTCCTCCTCGTCTCCTTGCTAGTGGAGATGCTTCCAATTGAATGGATAATTCCCACAGCGGAGTGTGATATCGAGCACAAATGCTGTATTTCTCAATGTTGGTTGGAGCACTTCATTTTTGCTCCCTGAGGAAATGCCCTAATGCAGTTTGAGATATTGTGAAAAACAAAACTAACTAAACTAACTAAAACGAGCCGAGCTTGAGCAACAAACAGTTATCCTTTTCACCTCTGCAACATTTCTGGATTTTAAAAATTCACTTACAGGATGGGGGCTTCGCTGGCTAGACCAGCAGTTATTACCCATCCCTAGTTGCCCTTGGAAAAGTGATGGTGAGCTGCCTGCTTGAACCACTGTAGCCCCTGAGGGGCAGATACACCCACAGTGATATTAGGGCGGGGGGAATTCCAGGATTTTGACCCAGCAGCAGGGAAGAAATGGTGATATATTTCCAAGTCAGAATGGTGAATGACTTGGAGAACTTGCAGTTGGTGGTGTTTCAGGTATCTGCTGCCCTTGTTCTTCTAGATGGTAGCATTCGAGGGTTTGGAAGGTAGGTACTGCCTGAGGAACATTGGTGAGGTCCTGAAGTGCATCTTGTAGATGGGACACACGGATGCCACTGTTTATCAGTAGTGGAGGAAGTCAATGTTTGTGGAAAGGGTACCAATCAAGAATGGGTCCTTTGTCCTGGATGGTGTCGAGCTTCTCGGGTGTTGTTGGAGCTGCCCTCGTCCACGTAAAAGGAGCGTATTCCATCACACTCCTGACTTGTTACTTGTAGATGGTTGACAGGTTTTGGGGAGTCAGGAGATGAATTACCTGCTGCAAGATTCCTAGCCTTTGACCTGCTCTTGTGGCCATTATACTTATATGGTTGGCCCAGTTCAGTTTCTGGTCAATGGTAATGCCCAGGATGTTGATAGAACATAGAACATAGAAGAGTACAGCACAGTACAGGCCCTTCAGCCCACGATGTTGTGCTGACCATTTATCCTAATCTAAGATCAACCTAACCTCTCCCCCTTCAATGTACTGCTGTCCATGTGCCTGTCCAAGAGTCGCTTAAATGTCCCTAATGACTCTGACTCCACCACCTCTGCTGGCAGTGCAATCCACACGCCCACCACTCTCTGTGTAAAGAATCTACCTCTGACATCTCCCCTATACCTTCCTCCAATCACCTTAAAATTATGTCCCCTCGTGCTAGCCATTTCCACCCTGGGGAAAAGTCTCTGGCTATCCACTCTATCCATGCCTCTCATCACCTTGTACACCTCTATCCAGTCACCTCTCTGCCTTTTTCGCACCAGTGAGATAAGCCCTAGCTCCCTCACCCTTTCTTCATAAGACATGCCCTCCAGTTCAGGCAGCATCCTGGTAAATCTCCTCTGTACCCTCTCCAAAGCATCCACATCCTTCCTATAATGAGGCGACCAGAACTGGACACAAGATTCCAAGTGTGGTCTAACTAGAGTTTTATAAAGCTGCAGCAAAACCTCGCTGCTCTTAAACTCAATCCCCCGGTTAATGAAAGCCAACACACCATACGCCTTCTTAACAACCCTATCAACCTGGGTGGCAACTTTGAGGGATCTATGTACGTGGACCCCAAGATCCCTCTGTTCCTCCACACTTCCAAGAATCCTGCCTTTAACCCTGTATTCAGCTTTCAAATTCGACCTCCCAAAATGAATCACTTCACATTTATCAAGGTTGAAACTCCGCCTGCCACAGCTCTGCATCCTGTCAACGGCCTGTTGTAATCTGCAACAGCCCTCAACACTATCTACAACTCCACCAACCTTTGTGTATTCGGCAAACTTACTAACCCACCCTTCCACTTCCTCATCCAAGTCATTTATAAAAACCACAAAGAGCAGAGGTCCCAGTACAGATCATTGCGGGACACCACTGGTCACCGTCCTCCAGGCGGAATACTTTCCATCCACTACCACTTGCTGTCTTCTTTCGGCCAGCCAAATCTGTATCCCGACAGCCAAATTTCCCTGTATTCCATGCCCCCTAACTTTCTGAATGAGCCTACCACGGGGAACCTTATCAAATGGCTTACTGAAATCCATATACACCACATCCACTGCCCGACCTTCGTCAATGTATCTCGTCACATCCTCAAAGAATTCAATGAGGCTTGTGAGGCATGACCTGTCCCTCACAAAGCCATGCTGACTTTCTTTAATCAAACTATGTTTTTCTAAATAATCATAAATCCTATCTCTCAGAATCCTTTCCAATATTTTGCACAGATGTAAGACTGATGGATCTGTAATTCCCAGGGAGTTCCCTATTCCGTTTCTTAAATAGGGGAACAATATTTGCCTCCCTCCAATCATCTGGTACTAATCCAGTGGAGAGTGAGGACGCAAAGATCATCGCCAACGGCGCAGCAATTTCCTCCCTCGCTTCCCGTAGTAACCTTGGGTATATCCTGTCAGGCCCAGGGGAATTACCTATCCTGATGCTTTTCTAAATTTCCAGCACATCCTCCTTCTTAATATCAACCTGTTCGAGTCTATTAACCTGGTTCACACTGTTGTCATGGGCACTCTCTCTGGTGAATACTGAAGCAAAGTATTCATTTACGGCCTCCCCCATCTCTTCAGACTCTAGGCACAAGTTCCCCCGACTATCCCTGATCGGCCCGACTCTCACCCTGATCATCCTCTTATTTCTCACATAAGTGTAGAACGCCTTGGGGTTTTCCCTAATCCTTCCCGCCATGGCTTTTTCATGCCCCTTCTAGCTCTCCTCAGTCCACTTTTGAGTTCCTTCCTGGTTACCTTGTAACCCTCTAGAGCCGAGTCAGGTCCTTGCTTCCTCAACCTTACGTAAGCTTTCTTCTTCCTCTTGACTAGAAGCTCCACTTCTCTTGTCATCATCCAAGGCTCCTTCACTTTCCCATTCCTTCCTCGTCTCAGTGGGACAAAACTATTCCTCAGCTCCTGTCTAATAGCAGTATAATTTCCCCTCCCCAATTAAATACCTTCCCATACTGTGTTCCTATCCCTCTTCATGACTATGGTAAAGGTCAAGGAGTTGTGGTCACTGTCACCGAAATACTCTTCCACCGAGACATCTGACACCTGGTCTGGTTCGTTGCCGAGCACCAAGTCCAATATGGCCTCCCCCCTAGTCGGCCTATCTACATATTGAGTCAGGAATCCTTCCTGCACACACCTGACAAAATCTGCTCCATCCAAACCATTTGCACTAAGGAGGTTCCAGTCAATATTAGGGAAGTTGAAGTCACTCATTACAAGAACTCTGTTACTTCTGCACTTTTCAAAGATTTGCCGCCCAATCTGTTCCTCCATCTCTCTGCTGCTATTGGGGGGTCTATAGAAAACTCCCAATAAAGTGACTGCTCCTTTCTTGTTTCTGACTTCTACTCATACTGACTCAGTAGACAAACCCTCCTCAACTACCTCCTTTTCTGCAGCTGTGGTGCACTCCTTAATTAATAGTACCACTCCCCCTCCTCGTTTACCTCCCTTCCTATTCTTCTGAAAACATCTAAACCCCGGAACATCTAACAACCATTCCTGCCCCTGTGAAATCCATGTCTCTGTCATGGCCACAACATCGTAGTTTCAAGTGCTGATCCATGCTCTAAGTTCATCTCCCTTATTCCTGACACTCCTTGAATTGAAACAGACACACTTTAACCCATTCCACTGAGTGCAGCTTTGCCCTATCAACTGTCTATCCTTCCTCACAGACTTGCTGCATACTATTTCAGCCTGTTCAACGGCTATCCTATCCTCTGATCCATAGCTCTGGTTCCCATCCCCCTGCCAATCTAGTTTAAACCCTCCCGAAGAGCTCTAGCAAACCTCCCACCCAGGATATTGGTGCCCCTCCAGTTTAGGTGCAATCCATCCATCATGTACCACATTCCCCAGAAGATAGCCTAGTGATTCACATATTTGAAGCCTTCCTGCAGCAGCCCTGTAGCCACGTGGTCAGCTGCACTTGCTCTCTGTTCCTTGCCTCACTTGCACGTGGCACCGGTAGCAAACCTGAGATCACTACTTTGCTTGTCCTGCTCTTTAGCTTCCAACCTAACTCCCTAAAATCACTTTTTAGATCCTCATCCCTTTTTTGAGCTATGTCGTTGGTGCCTATGTGCACCACAACTTCTGGCTGCTCCCCCTCCCCCTTAAGAATCCTGTAGACTCGATCCGAGACATCCCTGGCCCTGGCACCCGGGAGGCAACATACCTTCCGGGAGTCTCGATCGCGACCACAGAATCTCCTATCCATTCCCCTAACCATTGAGTCTCCTATCACTATTGCTTTTTTATTCTCCCCCCTTCCCTTCTGAGCCACAGAACCAGACTCAGTGCCAGAGACCTGGCCGCTAGGGTCTTCCCCCGGTAGGTCACCCCCCCCAACAGCATCCAAAACGATATACTTGTTTTGAAGGGGAACGGCTAGGAGGGATCCCTGCACTGTCTGTATGTTTGTTTTTCTTTCCCTGACTGTAACCCAGCTACTCTTGTCCTGTACCTTGGGTGTGGCTACCTCCCTGTAACTCTTCTCTATTACCTGCTCTGCCTCCCGGATGATGCGAAGTTCATCCAGCTCCAGCTCCAGTTCTCTAACACGGTCTCCGAGGAGCTGGAGTTGAGTGCTCTTCCTGCAGGTATAGTCAGCGGGGACACCGGTGGTATCCCTCACCACCCACATCCTACAGGAGGAGCATGCAACTGCCCTAGCCTCCATCCCCTCTTACCTTACAGAATATAGCTGCCCTGTGGACCAACTGGAACATGCCCTCCGACTCTGCTCCCAGTCAGCTGCACTCTCTGTAAACTCCCGGCTCCCTTCTCGCCCTTTGAGGAAATGAAATGAACGGAGAGCCTTGCTCCCTCCTCACCTAACTCCCTCAGTTACCAAACTCTCACTATAGCACTCAAATGCACCCAATTAAGCACTCAGTACAAACAAAGTCTGCACTGTAGCTGGCTCACCTTTATACTGTGACTCTAGCCTCTAAGAACTGGCCTAATCCAATTCACTAATTAACAAGCTCCAGCTGCAAGTAGCTACAAGTAGAACCTTTGTTTAAAGCTGATGAAAATTCACCTTCTTCGAAACCAAACAGCAACTTTTAAGTTAATTAACTAAATAAAAGAAAGACTGGACTTTAGATAAAAATGAATCCTTAATATCCCTCAGTCACCAAACTCTCATTATAGCACTCAAATGCACCCAAATTCAGCACTCAGTGCAAACAAAGACTGTACTGTAGCTGGTTCGAGTGGAGCTTGATAGTGGCGGATTTAATGACGATAATTCCATTGAATGACAAGGGGCAATGATTAATAAAAAATGTGACTCCCTCTGAACATGTTTTCCATGTATCTATTGCATTATGGCGTGGTTAAAATCTGACTCGGGTGTATAGCTTGCTACCTTTTTGTTAAAAAATGATGGGTGGGCTGCAGATTTTGGAAATGTCCGAAGGTCACCATGCTGGATCAGGTATTGAGTTTGATGATCATAATCATAGAATCCCTACAATGCAGAAGGAGGCCAATCGGCCCATCAAGTCTGCACCGACCCTTCGAAAGACCACCCTACCTAGGCCCAATCCCCCACCCTAAGGGGCAATTTAGCATGGCCAATCCACCTAACCTGCACATCTTTGGACTATGGGAAGAAACCGGAGCACACGGAGGAAACCCACGCAGACATGGGGAAATGTTAAACTCCACACAGTCATCCAAAGCTGGAATTGAATAATGAATGGTGGAGTAGGCTCGAAGGGCTGAATGGCCGACTGCTGCTTCTATTTTTTATATATGGTTCTATGTATGTATATGCTTGTTGGCCACTGAATTCTTCCATTCCAAGATGCCTTTATTTATATGAGTAGAGCTTATCAACACAAGTTGTTGTGCTGTGCCAGCCTACACATGTAATGTATGACATATGATATATTTCATTTATATAGATGCAGTATAACTCATTGGCGTCTGTCGGTAATTTGCTACCATCTGTCTCTTGTTTAGTAGTCTACTTATTGCCTAGCATCCTATCAGATTTCTTTTCCTTGGAGAGTGGATGTCACATAATAAGAGAGGATGCATAAGACAAGTGAAGTTACTGATAAGCAGCACAACAGAACGCAGGCTCTGAATATCACCTTTTAACAGACTATGTAAATGCACTTGCAAAGGCATCATTCAATAAAGGACCAGGCAGCTGAAATCTATCAGCCTACTCACTGTCATTGTATCGTAATGGGATTCTCGCAAGGGCGATGAACCACTCATTGTTACTTCATTATTTGAGCACATGATTACGCCCACAGGAAAAGTTTTGTTTGTCAACCCTTGCCCAGAACAATTGGGAACAGCAGAGAAAACATTTACTCCTGTCATTTATTTACGAGTCTATCTTGCCACTGTTCTAATAACTGCCCCCAAGCTTTGTACAACATTCTCTTTTGTTTCGCTGTCTTCACTGCTCTTCTGAGGGTTTCTGAAGCTGTTTTTTTTTTTTAATTCCCGCATGATGTGGGTGTCACTGGCTAGGCCAGCGTTTTTTGTTTTATAAACTTAGAGTACCCAATTATTTTTTTCTTCAATTAAGGGGCAATTTAGCGTGGCCAATCCACCTACCCTGCACATCTATGGGTTGTGGGGGTGAAACCCACGCAGAAATGGGGAGAATGTGCAAATTCCACATGGACAGTGACCCAGGGCCTGGATTCGAACCTGGGACCTCAGCGCCGCAATCCCAGTGCTAACCACTGCACCACAAGCCGCCCGATAGGCCAGCATTTGTTGCTCATTCCTTCGTTGTCCTTGAGAAGGTGGGAGTGAGCCACCATTTGAACCACTGCAGACTATCTAGTTTCTATCTGCTGTTAGTGAGGGAGTTCCAGAACTTTGTCCCAGCGGCATGGGAGCAGAGTGTGTCATAATATACACCAGTATATCATGGTGTAGACACACACTGATGGACATACAGTGGGACCAATCAACATACACAACACCGCAGCCAATCACCAGTGAGAGCACACGCACGATAAAGATAGGGGACATCAGAGTTCCTGCTCATTCGAGTAGCAGCTAGCTCGGAGCACAGAGCTTACAGCCTGCAACACAGACATTCACCATGTGCTGAATGCATCAACTGGTTAGGACAAGGCAAAGGTCTTTAGTTAAAACTGGTATCGTATTTACCCACAGTTCAAGTATGTTTAAATAGTTAACCTTCTAATAAAATAGTGTTGCACTACTTCAAGTGTTGGTGACATGTATGTGATCCAGAACACCCAACACATCAGTGGTTTGCACAGTTGCTTCACAGCTCCAGGGTCCCAGGTTCAATTCCCAGCTTGGGTAACTGTGAAGATTCTGACAGCAATATGTCTCCAGCTCAGCAACACCTTCTTAACCATTGTCACTGTTTCCTCTTATCTTCCTCTCATAAATGCCAGGGTTGTATCTGCAAAGACCAAACCATGCTGAGCAGAGGAACCCACATGAATACAAACTCCCTTAACAGCTTGTAGCCTATCCAATTGAAAACCACATACAGATAATGTACAATTCCAGCCGGAGAATCATGTGGAAAGAACAATCATTTATTATGAAATTAATCTCCATTCTTCCTAATTCACAAATAGGAAAATCACTCATGTGCACCGTGTAGCGCACAATGACTTACGAGAGAGACGAATAGAGGTGAAGTCGATGAGGCTACACTTTATTAAGCGTGACTTGTTCCCCACAGTTCAGCAACAGACTGGAGCTGCGAGGAGAAGCCCGGGTTCTTATACTCCGCCTTCAGGGATCAACAGCCAATCAGGACCCGGGATCTGTCAGCCAATAGCATCACGGCTTCACAGTCCCACATGACCCCTAATGCATACTACCACACACCGAAACGTAACTAATGTGCCTTTTTAATTCTCGTACGGGTGCGCCCCCTCACTGCCAGCTGTGCTGGGGACAGACTGTTGACCCTTATGTCCCTTTTCCTGTAATGACTTTGGCACACATCCTCTTGTCGCCTGAGGCTGTGAGGATCCCAGCGCAGTGGGAAAGGGTTCTCCTGCACAGTTGCAGGAGGCTCCTCTGTCACCTCGGCACGTGGAGGAATTTGTGTTAATGGCAGAGGGGTGGAGGCTGCCCAATCAGAAACACCCTCAGCTGTTTATCTGCCACTTGAGGTCCACTTGGCCCTCCCTGGTTTCCTGTGAGGAACCAGGCCCTGGCTGTGACTCCTGGCACCTCCTCTCCCTGGTTTTGGGCAAAAGAGCTCAGAGAGAAGCCAATAGAATTCCAATCAGAATGCATATCCAGTATCCCAATGGTGAATTGTTGAGTTTGAAATCCTGACAGTTGCCAGTCCCTCAATGGAGGAAGTCATCGTTCAAGGGAGTGCATTATCTCAGCATTCATGCCCTGGAAGTGCGCCTCTACTGCCCGTTCTAGTGTACACAGCCCCTCTGTAATGTCCACCACATCTCCATGTGCCTCACACTGTATCTGCTGTCATAATATACACCAGTATATTATGGTGCAGCCACACACACACACTGATAGGCATGCAGTGGGACTAATCAGCATACACAACACCGCAGCCAATCACCAGTGAGAGCACACGCACTATAAAGTCAGGGGACAGGAGAGTTCCCGCTCATTCTAGTAGCAGCCAGCTCGGAGCACAGAGTTCACAGCCTGCAACACAGACATTCACCATGTGCTGAGTGCATCACCTAGTTAGAACTAGGCAAGGGTCAACAGTTAAAGCTGGTATTGCATTTACCCACAGTTCAAGTATGTTAATATAGTTAACCTTATAATAAAATAGAGTTGCACCACTTCCAGTGTTGGTGACCTGTTTGTAATCCAGAACACCCAACACATCATCTGCCACCTGAAGGATGACTCGAGAGGCTCGTCATCTCACCTGGGGCTCAGCATCTCGGTCACCTTCAGCTCTCCTCCAACTGTCCGAATCCTGTGCCATCTCGGTCTCCTGTAGCCGTGATGTGCTCTCACCTGTGGCCATCTAAAATGGCCTCCCACAATGAATGCTGGGAAATTTGGCCAAGCCTGAACACAGACAGGCTGCAGCCTGCAAATATACAAAGCTGTAGCTCAGACTTATGCAGAAACTAACACAGTAAAATGGCCATTAAATGTCTTCCCAGGAACAATAGAACTATCCTGTCAATCACATTGCCGATCAGACATAGCGACACCCGAGCCCCTGCTCCCAACACTTCCAGGCATAGCCATTGAGTGCCCACCCACAAATCTACGCAGACCACAACTCTCTCTCTCGACTGCAGCATCGACAGCCATCAACAATGGTGAATCCATCACCAACCAAGAAGAGCCTACACCATCCACAGAGGGACTAGAACAGAGGGCACAGACCACCTACCAGAACTTCAATACTGCCAGACTACCAGAATTCAGATGAGGCCTTATCTGCTCTGTATTTGCCAGTCACCTGGAACTTAAGTTAAGGTCATTTAAATGCATTAGTTTATAGAGCAATGTGCATGAACGTGTGATTGATTATAAATAACTTGTGTATGTAAATAAACTATTATTGGACTGAAATAATACGTATAGTATTATTGTACTATAAGGGGTAAATAGACACTGTGGTTTAGACAAAGAAAAGAGCAACACACCAGTGTGGCAATCCTCACAGTGGAGTCAGGAGTACCCAACCCAGGTGTATCTATCTGCTCTGGTGCGGTGTGCAGAGCAAAGATTTGACGCTGCACCCTCTGAGGTTCCACCTCCTCCCCAGTAGTTATTGATAGTCCCTCGGGGCAAATGGCTGCAGCTGCTGATGTTTGTTCTGTGGGGGGGACAAAAACAAGGGGACTGAAGGGCAGCATGTTCATTTAAGGTGTGTTTGGAGAGATATGCTTCATCAAAACCCACACTGGCAACATTAGGAGATGATAGTCAGTGTTTGAACTTGGACCCTTCAACACTGAGAAACACCTTAACCTCCCTGAAATTTGCAAGCCTCCAAAGTCAAGAGTTATGAATATTACCTTCTCTCTACCTTCCTGCCAGCTTGCCAAGTTTCTAAGATGCTCTCCACCCCTTTCAGCACTATTTGCAGGAGAGAAATCTCACCACCTCGGGGCTTTCCCGCAACCTCACCTTGCCCAATAGTTCAGCTCCATTCACTGGCTGCCTGGTCCAGGGCCTCCAACTCAACGGGAATGAGAGTGGCCAAACTTGCAGGTTCTCTTCCAGTCTTGGACCTCTCAAGGGCATTTTGCACCCTCTTCTTCTGATAATGTAAACAGTGTAATGAATATGCTGTATTGCAATCGTGCCTTCAAATGTACAGCCAATGTGTACTTTGTCAATGGTCAACACTTATCAGTGTTCTTTGCCAATTAACAGATGTTGCAATTAAGAGTCCCCTGCCTCCAAAACCCTATTGGCATACAGAGGAGCATGTCTGTGTCATGTCACATTCTACACTTGGGCAAGAGGCTAGACAATCCCATATTTCACCTACATCAAACTCCTACACCCTTCCATATCGATTCTTCTCTAGAATAGTGACACACTCGCCCTGCCAGGTCTCAAGAGGCCATTGAATCTTTTACACAACTGCAACCAGATTCTTTGGACAACACCAATGGCGACTGGCCTCCCCTGCAACATCCATCTCAGCTGCTTTGGTCTGGCAGGGAGGTTTCCCTCTTTCCATGTGCCAGATTGAGGACCTCCCACCGATCACTTGCAACCTGGAGCAGAGATTCACAGGGATCCACCATCAAGACATGGCACTATCCTTGGTCAGGGTTCCTCAGCAATTGGTGGCTCCATTTTGTCAGCCACCTGTAAAGAAACAATGAGACCTGAAAGGTAAAATCTGAACTTGTTATTTGGAAGGGGAATGGGACAGACGGGCTCGAATGTTCTTCTCCCTCCATCCCCTCCCCCCTCAGGAGACAAAATTGCCCAGCGTTGTGGGAGGGGGGGGGGGGGACAGTTCCAAAACTTACACTCAATTGGCATCACCAACAACAGGGAAAACTACGACACCTCAAGAACAGAATATTGATCTCACATTTTCAAGGCAAGGTTTGCCAGCAATTCCTGGACTTCTGCTAGTCTACCAACTTAGATGTCTGAGGGTACCCACTATGCTTCAAACTGGACACAAGCACAGGGGTATCTGTACTGGCTAATCACTTTCCATGTCTCCACACATCCACACATTCAGCCTTCTGATATGAAATGCCATAGGTTGGAGAGAACAAACATGATAAGGGTTAGATTACTACCATACTGTGCCATAAGACCCACAGATCACAGAGACCCTTTATGTTAATCACACCCATAAACATTTCTCCACTTAGCAGGAACGCATTTGTGCAATGGAGCATCATGAAGGCCACCCCAGTGCACAAATGTTCATATGGAACCTCCCACCCCACACCTCTCCCCCCCCCCCCCCCCCCCCCCCCACCACCACCCCCACCACCACCACTGATGCAACCACTATAACCTCCACAAACTCCCATCTGGCAAAGCCCCAGAAAGTCAATAAGATTCTTCCATCCCACACCAGGGTTACATTGCACAAGGAATTTCCACAACATTTTTCAAGGCTAGAAAAACTGAGAACCATATTTCTCTGCTCCCAGACACCATGTCTGTGTGCCTGTTCACTCCGAGGCGGGTACCATACCCACTATTGCCAAAGGTTAAGAGGAACTTGAGCACATGTTACACAGGGGTATTATTTCCCCGGTCACACAACCATACCACTGGTGTTCCACTCTGGTCACCATTCCGTCCTCAATGGCCACCTCTAGATTTGGGTGGAATTTTCCCAAATATCGGCAAAGGCCGATAGTAGGTGAGAAAAGTGGCGTTTAAGCTGTTGGCACTAACAACGGATTTCTTCACTGTATCATTCAGGACATTGAAAAGAAAACTGCAAGGGGCAGGTCCCACGATGTAACACTGGCTCTGATTGAGGCCGCCACGCCAGCTGAGCTTTCATAGATCGGGACACCATTTTTAAAGGCTATCCCAGTGCACAAATGGTCATATGGAACATCCCACCCTACACCTCTGCAACTACATAACCAACATCCCCCCACAAACCCTCCCAGCTTGCACAGCTCTCTGGAACTGCTCAGGAAGTAGTGCCAGCATAATGACCGTCCGCCCCCGAGCCATTTACCCATCTGAACACCTTTGGGTGTTCTGTCTGCCAGTGTTCGCCGTGGGATACCAACCTTAATTCACACTGGTCTATCCTCACACCAACATGAATGAACTTTCCGACGGGGAGGGATGATTAAGGCAGAAAGACCCTTGAGATATTCCAGTGTACCATGGCAACAATCCCTGAGGGCGGCAAGGTGTACTCTGTCATACAGGCTACATCGTCACACATGGTTCCATGAGAACCAAACATGACCTTAAGGTAAGAGAAGTCCAAAAGGCTCTCCAGGAAGCAGGCTTCAGGTTGAATGACAAGTGTGAGTTCGTCAAGACCAACATAAAGTTCTGAGGACACACCATCCAACGGCATGGTGTTACAGTCAATCCACCGAGAACAAAGGTCATTACTGAGTTTCTCCAACCAACAGGCATCGCCAATGGGTTGGTAAACAAGGTGGGGAGTTAATTTCTAACTAGGCCATACTTACTGAACACTTCAGAGACTTCCTGCGTAAGGCCAGCAATGGTTCTTGAGTTCATAAAAACTCGAGGCCTTTCAATTCATTAAAGATCAATCAGTTTCCTTGGATGTCCTGGAGCAAGACTAGCCCGGTTTGCTTATGGCCGTTTGTGCAGATGCTTCCTCTACAACAGTGGGGGGCAACATGTGGCCCGGGGGCCACATGAGGCCCATCTGGGTTCTGAGTGCAGTCCAACAGACAGTTTGTTGACCATTGCCCACGTGCAGGGTTACCACATTCCACTTATTTCCATCCGCGTAGTTTTTTTCCTATTGGTATGACTGAAATGATATGCACATAAAGGAAGATGGATGGATGGATTTGTTTATTGTCACATGTATCGAGGTATTGTGAAAAGTATTTTTCTGTGAGCAGCTCAACAGATCATTTAGGACATGAAAAGAAAAGAAATAAAAAGAAAATACATAATAGGGCAACACAAAGTGCAAAATGTACATACATAGACACTGGCATCGCGTGAAGCATACAGGAGTGCAGTATTGATTAGGTCAGTCCATAAGAGGGTCGTTTAGGAATCTGGTAACAGTGGGGAAGAAGCTGTTTTTGAGTCTGTTTGTGTGTGTTCTCAGACTTTTGTATCTCTTGCCCGATGGAAGAAGTTGGAAGAGTGAGTAAGCCGGGTGGGAG
Source organism: Scyliorhinus torazame (assembly GCF_047496885.1). Taxonomy (NCBI): domain Eukaryota; kingdom Metazoa; phylum Chordata; class Chondrichthyes; order Carcharhiniformes; family Scyliorhinidae; genus Scyliorhinus; species Scyliorhinus torazame. The sequence continues at coordinate 145,066,074 of NC_092713.1, forward strand.
GGGTCTTTGATTATGCTGCCCGTTTTCCCCAGGCAGCGGGAGGTGTAGATAGAGTCAAGTGAAATTAGATACATACTGGTTGCACACTACATTGACTGTGAGAGCCATGTACCCCCTCTGCATTCAAGGTGTAAATATTTATTTTGTTCTTACCATTTGAAAATTCTATTCAAATATGAATGATTAAGCATTTTCTGTAATCCGTCATGTAAGATTTGGTGTGTATTAAATGTATTTAATCTTGTTCATGGGATCATATTAGTGAACAAGCCCGATTTCAATCTTGCGAACTGGAAGAGGGCCACTCATTCGGCCCATTCATTAGCCTCGGTTGCCTGTTATTGTTCCATGAGCCTTCGGCTGTTCTCACCCAGCTGCAAAAGAACGGTGATAATAAAACTGTCTATTTTGCTTCAAAATGTAAATATCACCTCAGTCCCAGGGACTGCTTTTCCTGTTGAGAGCTAACTGGTGGTGAATTAACCTGAGAGTTACCAGCCAGCATGGGAATTGAACCTGCGCTGTTGGCCTTGCTCCGCTTCACGAATAAGCCATCAAGTCAATTGAACTAACCGACCCTGCATTTTGCTTCAAGAACACTCATGGAAAGTGAACAAAGGTGCGCCACTGTCAATAAAAAGGCACTTGCTGTTACATAGGTTGCTGAGCATTTTTCTGATTACCTGATGCTCTTCCAAGGGGAAACAGGCCACAAGCCTATCATAACACACGTTGGGCAGCTTGGTAGCATAGTGGTTAGCACAGATGCTTCACAGCTCCAGGGTCCCAGGTTCGATTCCCGGCTGGGTCACTGTCTGTGCGGAGTCTGCACATTCTCCCCGTGTCTGCGTGGGTTTCCTCCGGTTTCCTCCCACAGTCCAAAGATGTGCGGGTTAGGTGGATTGGCCATGCTAAAATTGCCCTTCGTGTCCAAAAAATGTTAGTAGGGTTACGGGGATCGGGTAGATACGTGGTCTTCAATAGGGTGCTCTTTATAAGGGCCGGTGCAGACTCGATGGGCTGAATGGCCTCCTTCTGCACTGTAAATTCTGTGAACACACGTTGTTTCCATGGAGATTGTGAAAATGCCGATCCATATTCAACATCTTCTCCTCTGGTTGATGCAGCGCCAACATACATCCATCTCTGTCTCTGAGAAGTCACAAACCAGAGCTATAGTCAACCAGGTAGTTACCTTCAATTCTATTGATGACAGAATTAGAAGCATTTTCCTCAATTGTCATGAACCCATTGCCCATATTCGCCACGAAGCTTCAGGAGGATCAACGCGCCCAAAAATCGGACGCCGAATGTCTTCAAGTACAAGAGTTGTGCCTCCAAGGGTGGTCTTAATGCAACCTTACTAACTGTCTTTTCTGCAAACACGATGATCAATGAACCTATGTGACCGTTGTCGATGACCTCCTGGTTGACAGCCATCGTATGGTAATTCCACATAACCTGCGGCAAGATATTCTTCACCTCCTCCACGCTGGTTAGCTGGGTATCGCTAAATGCAGAGCGAGGGCCCTACAATCAGTGTGGTGGCTGGGCATCACACACACAGCCCAGGATTTTATCCCAGCATGCCACACCTGCCACGTTAACGCTGTGAAACCAATGGAACCTCGGTCCAATCTGTGATGATATGCCTGTATGCTCTATCATAGATGAATAGTGTGCGCCCTCCAACCAGCAGGTGGAAGTACAGACACACTATGTGGTCTCCAGACCAAGGTCATGTGACCTGTGAATCCGATATAAAGGGAGACATCCGGTCATCTTCAGAAGACGATTGAGAGGGTAATAAGACATACAGGTGAATGGTCAGTGCTAGGTGCAAGTTCCAGAGGAGTAGTTAGCAGACTCCATGCTAACGTGCTCTGTATCAGACTGCTATCTTACCACACAAGACTCAATAAACGATTCTGGATTGGAATAGTCGAAGTGTTTGGTGGATTCCTTCGTAAAGTACAAAGGACCAAACACAACACAATTTGTCTTTCCATATTGCCTGTGGCAGAAGTTGGAGCTCAACATCTTTGATGTCCACAGCAAGGCATACCTCACGGTTACTAATTATTATTATCAATGGTGAGAGGTAATCAGGCTTCATACAAACACGTTGGATTCTGTTGTCAAGTTGTAACAGACTGACTTTTACACCCATGGGTTCCTGGACAAAATCATTTTAGATAATGGGCTACAAGTTCAAAATGATAATTTTCAGCAATTCACTGTTAACATTGGGATTTTCCATATTACCAGCTCCTGTCTTCACCTGCAAGGCAATGGGAAGGCTGAACAAGCAGTCGGGATCAGCAAGGATATGATGTCCAAGAATTCGGGTTGGCCTTCAGCCCTCATGCAGTATCGGCCACATCCCGAGCCAATTCTATCGGGCGAACTCCTTATGCACTGTTGTTTAGAAATTCAGGTTCCCTACTGTATGCAAACTTTCAGCCTCACATCACCCCTCTGACCAGAACACAGTGAGAGTGAAAGAGTTAAACCTCTCGGAAAAACAGCGCCAAGGCACAATATCAGATGCAGAGCAAAGCCCTGCCACCTTTAACATCAGGCCAACAGGAGCGAAAAAACTTCTTGCTAGCGTGGAGCCGTCACTATAGGATTTAGCCCAGATTTGATACTATCTGAAGGAACAGATGAGCCTTCATCATGCTCACACCCACCAAACTGCAGGGTTTCGACAACCACAGGATGTATTGCCCTTAGTGTTCAAAAAGATTAGGTGGAGTTACTGGGTACGGGGATAGGGTACAGGTGTGGGCTTAGTGCTCTTTCCAGGGTCCGGTGCAGGCTCGATGGGCCGAATGGCATGCTTTTGCACTGTAAATTCAATGATTCTATGATTCTTTCTCATTCGAATCCTGGCTGAACACCTGCTACAACAGCTCAAGAAGTTCAACGTTAAAGTTTTGTGTCTCCAACCTTCAGCTTCCAGATAACCAGTTCTGCTGCAGTTGCCATAATCCTGTGTCAGAACCTCTTTAAATGGGTGACCAGGACCGACGTCCATTTCACAGTCTGCCCCCCTCTGTCCCCAGCCTGTCAGTGGCTGATTCGGAGCACAGCCATCCTCCTCCTCAGCAGCTGGCCGGCTTCCTGCTGTGCGAATGTTGTTTGTTTACAAGATGCATTACCAGCATCTTTTAAAGGCATGGCCGATATACACACTTCCAGGTCAGATTCCAGCCCAAGGGCCAAACAGTGCAAAATGCAGCTCCAGTTAAACCCATGAGGAATCTTTGTTAGATCATAGAGTACTGGACAAAGTCCTTCCCCTTCGTTATTTAAAAAAAAAAGATGTGGAGGCACCAGTGCAGTTGTCAAAACTGAGAATTTGGAACTATCAAGGTGCGGCACGGTGGCGCAGTGGTTAGCACTGCTGCCTCACAATGCCGAGGACCCGGGTTCGATCGCGGCTCTGGGTCACTGTCCGTGCGGAGTTTGCACATTCTCCCTGTGTGTGCGTTGGCCTCACCCCTACAACCCAAAGATGCGCGGGGTAGGTGGATTGGCCACACTAAATTGCCCCTTAATTGGAAAAAAATAAAAATAAATAGAATTTGGAACTATCAGGAAAGACTCAACACCCTGGTGCTCTTTTCTCGAGGGAAATAAAAAGAGAAGGCTGAGGGCTTAGTTGATGGAAATTAAAACAATTATGAGTGGATTTGAAGGGGTAGATGCAGAGAGGTTTGTTCAAGTTGTGAGGTGTCAGAAATTTGATGGCAATAAATGTAAGTGTCATTAATCAATCCAACAAAGAAGACCAGAGAAATTCTTTACCCAGTGAGTGGTCAGCATGTGGAACATGCTCCCATATGCAGTAGTTGAGTCAAATGACGTAGGTATAGTTAAGGGAAAGCTAGATAAATACATAAGGGAGAAAGGAAAGATATTCCAGCAGGGTTTGATGAATTAGGAAGAGGCACATGTGGAGTATTAACAATTGCATGGACCAATTATGCTGTGAATTATATGTAAAGGTCATCATCAAGTTGTTGAATCAAAGGCCAGATGCCACTAATTATAGACTCCCACCAAAGAAGAAGACTATGACGTTGCCAACATTCAGTTAAAGGAAATACAGAGGTGGTGGCATAATAGCAATATTTGTGACGAGTAACCCAGAGGCTGAATAATAGGAAAGCTCTTCGCTGCTTAAGTTGTCAGGATGACATCATATTCTGTGGAGAAGGAGCAGTCATACCTGGACCTGGCAGAGAGCTGCTCCTAACTGAAGTACACAGCACTCACGCCAATTCTTTTCAACTCACGGATTATCTGAAGTCATGGCTCATGACAATGGAACCGAATTCACAAGTGCTGAGTTCCAAAACTTCACCGCTCTTAACGGCAAGAAACACATTAGAACTGCGCTTTATCAACCAGCATCAATCGGACTAGCTGAGAGCACTGCCCAAACTTTCAAGTCTGGCCTAAAGAAACTATAAGGAGGAATCTTGGAGACCAAAATCGCACGATTCCTCCTCAGCTATCATATCACTCCGCATGCAAAAACGGGGGTTCCACCAACAGAACTGCTAACAAAATATCCTCTCAAAACGAGATTGAGTCTCATGTTTCCAAATTTTGGTTGGAGAGTAGAAGCCAGCCAAAGTAATCAGAAAGCAAGTCATGATTCACATAGTACAGCACCATCATTTATGGCAAATGGAGGCGTATACATGAGAAACTTTGGCCGTGGATCAAGTTGGAATATTGTCTCTAAGACTGGGCCCTTTTCATACCAAGTGGACATGGGGTCACGAATCGTTCATAAACATGTGGACCACTGGAGCAATATAGACATTCTCCAACAGTCAGTGCTGCCATCACAAAATATTTTCAAACCGTAAGCACCGAAGTACCTGATTGACCTGCTTTCGGCATAACTGATGTCTTCATGGAAGCAAATAGCCTGTGCCAGAAGAGGTATCTGTTATTGCAGTTCCTGTTAGCGTCGATCCTGTGGAAGCATCTCAGACATCAGAATTAAGCTGCTGTATAAGGAATGGAAAAAGCCCTCAAAGACTCAACTTATACTTGTCCAACTCATGTGCATAATGTTTTGATAATATTCAGGACTGAATGAATTAGTCATTGAAGATTATATAAAGGACTTAAAGGAGGAGGGATGTGGCGATTGCCTCTTTAAGGGCAACACAGCAGAATAAGGGTCACATGGCCTGTGTGGCCAATCAGGAGTGTGGAAAGGCTTCTAAGCAAAGAGACATTTTGGGAGCTAGCTGCAGCAATGGGGCTGTTATACAATTCTTAATAATAAATACCTTTTGTGTTTATTAATAAAGTCTGTGAAAGTACATCTTTACACTTGCTTCTGCTGATATATATTAACGATCTAGATCCTGGTGTGCAAAGGACAATTTCAAAGTTTGCAAATGATACAAAACTTGAAATTACTCTGAACTGTGAAGAGGACAGTGTAGAACTTCCAAAAGACATAAACAAGTTGATGGATGGGAAGATAGGTGGCAGATGAAGTTCAATGCAAAGAAGTGAGAGGTGAATAATTTAGGTGGAAAGAACATAGAGAGCCAATACAAAATAAAGAATACAACTCTAAAATGTGTGCAGGAGTAGAGGACCCTGGGTGTATATGTGCATCAGTGATTGAAGGTGGAAGGACAGGCAAAGAGCACAGTTAATGAAGCATATAGTATTCTGGGCTTTACTAATGGGGCATAGAATACAAGAGCAAGTAGGTCATGTTGAACCTCTACAGCTCACTAGTTAGTCCTCAGCTGAAGTACTGTGCACAGTCCTGGGCACCACACTTTAGGATGTGAACGTATCGGACAGCATGCAGGAGAGGTTTACAAAATTATTCTATAGATGAGAAACTTCAATTGTGAAGATGAATTGGGGAAGTTGGGTTTGTTCTCCTTGGAGAGGAGAAGGCTAAGACGATATTTGATAACGGGATTCCAAATCATGTGGGGGCTGGACAAATTAGATAGGGAGAAACTGTTGCCGCTTGCAAAAGAATCTCAAACAAGAGGGCACCGATTTAAAATATTTTGCAAAAGAAGCAAATGAGATGTGAGAAAAACACAGTGAATAATTTGTTTCTTGAATTCACTGCTTGGAAGTGTGCTGAAGACAGATTTGTTTGAGGCATTCAAGAGCGCATTAGATGATTATTTAAATCAAAACAGTCGGCAGGATTATAGAGTAAAGGCAGGGGAATAGATTAATGCTCATTTGGAGAGGCGCTGAAGACACGCTAGGTCAAATGGCCTCCTTCTGCACCATAACAATTCTGTTTAAGGATGGGCAATAAATGTTGCAGTGAATTCTTGCTTCCTATGAAAGAATAAAAACTGAAATCTAAGGCAAAGCAGACAACTTGACCTCCAGCAAATTCAGCACTTTATATATTCCACCACAGATATACAGTGACAGCACTGTGTTGTAACTACAAGATGCACTGCGGCAACTTGCCAAGGCTTCATCAGCAGTCCCTATTACTCTACAACCTTCTACTATCAGGAATGACAAAGGCATCTGACGCATGGGAATACCACCACCTTCAAGTTCTCCCCCAAATCACACACCATCCTGACTTGGAACTCTGTCACAGTTACTTCATTGACATTGGGTCAAACTCCAGGACCACTCCTCCTGAAAAGCAGTATTAATACTTTAATTCTGTTCATTTACGGCACGTGGGGGTCGCTAACCAGCATTATTACCCATCCCTAGTTGCCCTTGGGAAGGTGGTGGTGAACTGCCTGCTTGAACCGCAGTAGTCCCTGAGGTGTAGGTATACCCACAGTGCTGTTAAGAGGGGAATTTCAGCATTTTGACACAGTGAGTGAAGGAATAGTGATATATTTCCAGGTCAGGATGGTGAGTGACTTGGAGAGGAACCTCCAAGTGGTGGCATTACCAGGTATCTGCTCCTCCTGTCCCTCCAGATGTTAGTGGTCTTGGGTTTGGAAGGTGCTGCCGAACAGAAGCTTGGTGAGTTCCTGCAGTGCATCGTGCAGATGGTACACACGGCTGTCATTGTTCATTGATAGTGGATGTTTGTGAAAGGGGTAGCAATCAATTGGGCTGCTTTGTCCTGGATGGTGTCGAGCTTCTTGAGCGTTGTTGGTGCTGCACTCATCCAGGCAAGTGGAGACTATTCCAGTACACCCCTGACATGTGCCTTGTATATGGTGAACAGGTTTGGGGGAGTTGCTTGCCACAAGATTCCTAGTCCCTAACCTGCTCTGGTAGCAACAGTATTTTTTTGGCTAGTTCAGTTTCTGGTCAATGGTACTCCAGGATGTTGATAGTGGGGGATTCACCGATGGTAATACCATTGAATGTGAAGAGACGATGGTTAGATTCATTCTTGTTGGACATGATCATTGTCTGACACTTGTGTGGCATGCATGTTACTTGCCACTTGTCAACCCAAGTTTGAATATTGTCCAGATATTGCTGCATTTAGACATGGACTGCTTCAGTACCTGAGGAACCGCGAATGATGCTGAACAATGTGCAGTCATCAGCAAACATCCCCACTTCTGCCTTATGATATTTGTGAAGCCTCCTCCCCCAGTGAGTTGTTTAATTGTCCACCACCATTCGCGGCTGAATGTGGCAGGGCTGCAGAGCTTAAACCTGATCCGTTGGTTGTGAAATCGCTTAGTCTTGTTTATTATTTGCTGCTTATGCTATTTGGCACACAAATAGGCCTGTGCTGTAGCTTCACCATGTTGGCACCTAATTTTTAGGTATGCCTAGTATTGCTCCTGGCACGCTCTCCTGCACTCTTCATTGAACCAGGGCTGACTCCCTGACTTGGTGGTAATGGTAGAGGGGGGATATGCTGGGACATGAGGTTACAGATTGCGTTGGAGTACAATTCTGCTGCTGCTGATGGCACACAGCGCCTCATGGATGCCCTGTCTTGAATTGTTAGATCTGATCAAAGTCTATCCCATTTGGCATAATGGTTACACCACATAACACGTTGGAGGGTATCCTCAATATTGAGACTGAACTTTGTCACCACAAGGATTGTGCGTTGGTCACTCCTGCTCATACTGTCATGGAGAGATGCATCTGCAGTAGTCAGGCTGATGAGGATGAGGTCAAGTATGTTTTGCCCTCTTTTTGGTTCCCTCACCACCTGCCACAGCCCCAGTCTAGCAGCTATGTCCTTTGAGGACCCAGTCAGCTCGGTCTGTGGTGGTGCTACCGAGATGCTCTTTGTGATGACATTGAAGTCACCCACCCAGAGTACATTCTGTGCCCTTGACACCCTCAGTGCTTCCTCCAAGTGGTGTTCAACATGGAGGAGTACGGATTCATCAGCTGATGGTGGACAGTAGTCAGCGGGCTGTTTACTTGCTCATGTTGCCTGGTGCCATGAGGCTTCATGTGGTCCAGTGGCGATGTTGAGGACTCCCAGGGCAACTCCCTTCTCACTGTAGACCACTGTGTCGCCACCTCTGCTGGGTTTGTCCTGCCAGTGAGACAGGACACCAGGAATGGTGCTGGTGGTGTCTGAGGCATATACCTACACTACATGGGATGCAGTGGTTTAAGAAGACAGCACATTGCCACCTACTCAAGGGGAAAAGGAGGTGGGCAATACATTCTGGCCTAGTGATGTTCTCACCAAAACAAAAAAAGAAAAGGAAATTAGCTTATCACAATATTTTCCCTTTTGAATTACACTTATGAGTTGCTGGAAGAGGCAACAAAAGAGAACTGGTTGTTCCTGGAATGTGTGAGGAAATGAACATCTTGCTCCAGATGATGTTGGCATGAGGTGACAGGTAGTTAATCGGATGGGTCCCTGGAGAACATCCTCTGCCTCTGAATATGTAGAATCTGACAACATTGCCAACTGCATGTCTCATGTTGTTACATCATTCCAACTATAATTACATTAAGAATTAAGATATACTCTTTACTCAAAATAGTATTCTTAAAATGGAAATAAAGTACACGATTCAACCATCGCATTGCATTCGGCACAGAGCCCGATTCTGGCAAGAACCCCAAATCGGGCTCTGGTGCCATGCACCGGGCCATTCACGGGTCAACCAAATTGCCCCACCCGGCTTGATCTGGATTACACCCTTACTAAGTGTGATCCAGATCAGCATATTTAATTGAGCTTTTAGGCTCATTCAGATACCCGTACTCTTATTTCACCCAGCAGTCAACGGCCGCTCCACTAATGCATACCAGCTATAACGGCACCTCTGAGGACCTTGCAGGCCATCAGAGCCCCCAGGGTGGCCGGGGGCAGGACAGGGTACTCTCCTTGGCACCAGGGCACCTTGGCACTGCCAGCCTGGCACCGTGAAAGTGCTACCTGGGCACCCTGGCAGTGGCACCTGGCACTGCCAGGGTGCCCGGATGGTACTTACAAGGTGCTAGGATGCCAGGCTGGCAGTGCCAAAGTGCCCTGGTGCCAACAAATGTGCCCACTTGCCAGATTGGCACTGCCAGGCCCTGGGGGGAGGGGGGGGGAGAGCGGCATTTACCATTATAAGGGGAGTACAGGGGGATTCCAGAGGCCACAAGAATGTTGGGAGGGTGATTGGGGCTGTCCATAAAATGGTGGTGAGGGACCTGAAAGCAGGGGGTGGGGGTTGTTGCAGAGATTGGGGCATCCAGTTAAAATGGCACCACAATCTGTGGGGAGGTGATCTTGCTGGAAAGCTCAGCTCGCCAGAGTGGGAAATCAACTATAGTGTGGCCTCGGCCGCAGAAACCTCTCGGAGGTCCTGTGTACTGGCAAAGTGCCAGTGAATAGAGGGTGGATCTCAGAGCTGCTGCCGTCGAGAAGCACCCCTCCAAACCCGCCCGGAAACGGACTTAGTTTCAAGTTCACTGAATCATGCCCAAGCTTTTAAACGGAGATGCACCACTGACTAATGGAACCTGTAAATGTACAGAAAGAAACAATAAAAAGAAAAGGATTGTTCATTAAACAAATAACTGAGCTAAGGATTTTAGGAGAAGAAGAGGGAACCACCAATAAATAACGCCATCAGCATCTCAACCCCAAAAAATGCAAATTCCAATTTGGAAAGTGGAAATATATAATGTAAATAAGTGGAATTAAGGTGAGAAAATTTGTCAAGGCCCATTTTTAGCTGCCTGGGTCACAATTTGTGATTGTCCATTGCCCAGGTTAATTGATGCAAGCAGTATCCAAACGTTGGGTGGGATTTTCCGGCCGTACCCACCGACAGGATCCTCTGGTCCCACTGACGGCAACCCACACCGTGAGTTCCCTGGCGTCGGAGGGTGCGAATAACAGGAAACCCCGTTGGTAGCGGCAGGACCGGAAGACCGTGCCGCCAGCCAATGGCGGGCCGCCTCTGACGCCGCAAACCATACTGCGGGGGGGAGGGTGGTTATAATCCCGCTCCTTATATTGCATCCTCATCGAATTGATTTTAGTCTGCCCAGTGAGAGGGCACTGTGTGACAAGTTCAATGCCCCTCTAAAAGGAAAGCTGGAGTAATAGTCTGCATTACATTCTCTGCCGTCTGGAAGACTTGGAGAGAAGCAAATCCACAGAATATTGAGCAATCGGCAAGCCAGAGGGCTCTTGGGATTTCTGATACAATGCTAGAGGAGTTATTACAGAAAGTCCAAAGGAGAACTTTGGGAGTACCCACCTTAAAGACTTACCCCCTTGGCCCACCGCGAGGTCCAGCACACCAGAGCCGTGCTGACAAATACCTGCACCAATCCACGTCCACAAGAGTTCCGGCCCAGAGGACCGGAGAATCACGGAGGTGTGGAGAATCCGGGGCGAAATTCTCCATTATCGGCGGAAAGTCCGCCGATCGGCGCAAAAAACGGCGCAAATCCCACTTGCGTCACATCATAAAAATGGGCCGATAGTCTCCGGCCCGAAATGGGCTAGCAGCGACGTAACGGGATCCGTGCTTGCGCAGTGGTTCACGGCGTGCAGCGGCATACGCGCTGCACGGCGTGACGGCTCATAAGGCCGCGCAGCTCCCCCCTACCCGACCGGAACAGCCGACCGCAACACCCGACTGGATGGCTGGCCGTCGCTCAGCCCCGAGGTTCGAGTCACGCGATGTGGAGGCGCTCCTGGACGCGGTGGAGCAGAGGAGGGACGCCCTGTATCCCGGGCACGGCCGCAGAGTTGCCCCACGCCACAGCCGGCGTCTGTGGAGGGAAGTGGCAGAGGCCGTCACCGCTGTGGCCCTGACACCACGGACAGGCACCCAGTGCCACAAGAAGGTGAACGACCTCGTCAGAGCAGGCAGGGTGAGCCTCCCCATATCCCCCCTCCCCCATATCCCCCCTCCCCCATATCCCCCCTCCCCCATATCCCCCCTCCCCATATCCCCCCCTCCCCCATATCCCCCCTCCCCATATACCCCCTCCCCCATATCCCCACCTCCCCCATATCCCCCCTCCCCCATATCCCCCCTCCTCCATATCCCCCCTCCCCCATACCCCCCCTCCCCCATAATCCCCCTCCCCCATATCCCCCCTCCCCCATATCCCCAAGTGAATCCAGCCCTAACCTTAACCTCTGCAATGCACGCGCAACCGATGGCGTGCATTCATATACCTGCCTAACACTGTTGCCTTTTACCCCTGCCACCACTCCCCCCCCCCACAGGAGAAGCGCGCACACAACAATAGGGAGCATGTGAGGATGGAGGAGGGCCCGCTGATGAGAGGCCACTGACCGTACACGAGGAAAGGGCCCTGGAACTGGCTGGCGGACCTGAGGACCGGGAGGTTGCTGATGCAGAGGTCGGGGGCCCACGAGCAAGTGAGCCATCAACAGCCCGTCCCCATATCCCCCCTCCCCTATATCCCCCTCCCCCGTATCACCTGATCACTGCCTGATGTCTAACCATGCATGCTTCATTGTGTATCGCAGGACCAAACGTCCAGGCACCCATCCCCGCAGATGCACACCGCCCGCAGGATGCCCCTCGGAGACCACAGGAGACGGAGAGACCCGCACCCTCCAGCATGCGACGCCCGCAGGATGCGCCTCGGAGACCACGGGAGACGGAGAGACCCGGACCCTCCAGCATGCGACGCCCGCAGGATGCCCCTCGCACACCACGGGAGACAGAGAGACCCGGACCCTCCAGCATGCGACGCCCGCAGGATGCCCCTCGCACACCACGGGAGATGGAGAGACCCGCACCCTCCAGCATGCGACGCCCGCAGGATGCCCCTCGCACACCACGGGAGACGGAGAGACCTGGAGCAACAGGGAGACGACACCCCCGTCACGTGCGTGAGCGACCACCCAGCGATGAGGGGGGCAGCCACAGGCCCCCGTCACATCCGAGCCAGGACACCACTACCCAGGACACCACTATCCAGGACACCCCTACCCGGGACACCACTATCCAGGACACCCCTACCCGGGACACCACTATCCAGGACACCCCTACCCGGGACAGCACTACCCAGGACACCCCTACCCGGGACAGCACTACCCGGGACAGCACTACCCAGGACACCCCTACCCGGGACAGCACTACCCAGGACACCCCTACCCGGGAAGACGAAATACCGGACAGTGACTCAGAGTGGATGGGTGGAGACGAACCCCCACCCCAAAGTGCCATGGAGTCAGAGTGGGACGAAGAGCACGACACAACGCCACTGCTGTCACCAACACCCTCCACCATCGCAGAAACACTCACCACGGTTGGGGACTTTAGTGATGAGGCGTCTGGTACACTCACTGGTGCGCACAACACAGCCGTCCCGGTACAGCAGGTGGAGGTAGGAGCAGCAGAGGGACCGGGCGGTCGGAGGGCAGCCCAGGCCAAGCGAACATCTGCCGCCCAGATGGATCCCGGGTTCCTGCAGTTACCACACCCACACATAGATCCGATGCAACCACCGACACGGAGACGAGCGAATAGGGTGACGGGTGGCTTGCGGCGGCTGCGGTCGCAGGTGGAGGAGTCCACCCGCGTCCAGGAGCTGGGAGTGGTCCCGGACATGCGTGCCACCCAGGCTGACACCGCACGGGTGGCGTCCGCGGTGGAGGCAATGGGTGCGACGGTGTCAGACATGGGGAACGGTTTGCGAGGCCTGGGGCCTTCCGTGCAGGCGGCGTCTGTGGCCCAGGAAATGGCTGCCCTCTCACAGGAAGCCATGAGCCAGCACCAGATGGCAGAGGCGCTCAACGCCATAGCCCAGTCTCAGCAGGCCATGGCCCAGTCTCAGCAGGCCATAGCCCAGTCTCTGCAGGCCATGGCCCAGTCTCTGCAGGCCATGGCCCAGTCTCTGCAGGCCATGGCCCAGTCTCAGCAGGCCATCGCTGAGGGCATCGGCGCCAGTGGCCATGTGCGAGCCGGCGTCGCACTGTCACAGACAGGGTTTGACAACCCCCTGGGCTCCATGGCTGCAAACCTGCAGACCCCTGTCGATACCAGCACAGGCCTCCAGGACTGGCAGCGCCAGATGTCGGGGGCGCGTCGGATGGCCAGTCCGTCCGCATCCACCACCCATGTAGAGGCCTGGGGGCTATCGGGCACCCCGAGGGAGGAGGAGGTGGTGTGGTCCGTCCCGGCTCCCTCTGTAGGGGAGGTCCCGGTACACCGCGATACCTCGGACTCCCCCCCCTTCCGTCCCAGGTGCATCGGGTGGGCAACGGGCAGGACAGGCTGGCAGCTCGCCATCCCAGTCGCCCGGGCCGCAGCCTGGCCCATCTAGGCCAGGACGCCCCAGGAAACGGCCGCCAAAGGGATCCAGTGTCAGAGGGCAGGAATCACAGGAGTCCACCTCCAGTTCTGCTGTACCGTCTGGGGAACCACGTAGACGTAGTCAAAGGGCCCGTAAGGCCAAACAATTAGACACTGAGTAAGTTGGCACGGGTGCAGGGCACAGATGAGTTTTAGGGGCTAGGGCACGTGCATGAACTCCTTTGGTTATTAAAGTCAATGTTACACCTACCGAAGCTGCCTTTGTGCTCTGTCCAAAGTGTGCGGGCGTGTCATGTACGTTGAGCGCAAGTGTGTGTGTGACGGGTGGTCTTACCTCAGCCCCAGGTGAGTCTGCCCCCTTCCCCCTGGGCCGCCATCAACATCCCCCGGTGTGGTAGTATGTATTGGGGGTCATGTGGGACTGGAAGCCCTAATGTCATTGGCTGACAGATCCCGGGTCCTGGTTGGCCGTTGACCTCATACTCCGCCCTGAAGGCGAAGTATAAGAAGCCGGTGCCTTCCCCCGCATGCCAGTTTACTATCGGGCTGCTGGGGAACAGACACGCTTAATAAAGCCTCATCGACTTCACTCTATTTGTCTCATGGAGTCTTTGTGCGCCACACCCGGGCAGAGGACGGGACCGTGCGCTGCAGTGTCACAGCCGCATGCAGGAATGGTCCGGGTGGATGGTGGTACTGTGGCCATGGGTCAGACATAGTCCAACGATGTAGAGCCAGGAGCTCATCGGAGGCGGGTTGTCATCATCCTCCATGGCCTGCGATAGACACGCGTCCACCCGCAACTGGGTGAGCCCGGCCCGTTGTGCCGCCGGTGGATCGGCAATGGGGTGGGGGGTGGTGTGCATGCGGGGGGGGGTGTGGGGTTGGGGAGGGGGCTGAGGGTGCTGGGTGGGTGGATGGGTGGGGGGTGTGGGTGGTCGGCTGTTGCCATGGTGTGCGGTCTGTGGCCATACTACCCGATTCCCACGCCCATCTAGTCAGTGAAGCGGGCGTCTATCAGTCTGTCCCGTGCCCACTGGGCCAGCCGGTAACGGTGGACAGCCACACGCCTGTGTCTACCCCGTCTGCCCTGACCATTGCCCCCATCCCCCTCATCTGGGGAGGACTGCGCCTCTTCCTGCTGCTCCTCCACACCGCCCTCCTCTGCATGCGGCACATCGCCCCTCTGCTGGGCTATGTTGTGCAGGACGCAGCACACCACAATGATGCGGCCGACCCTATCTGACCGATACTGGAGGGCGCCCCCAGAGAGGTCCAGGCACCTGAAACGCATCTTCAGCACGCCAAAGCACCTCTCGATCACTCCCCTTGTCGCTACATGGGCATCATTGTAGCGGTTCTCCGCCTCATTGCGTGGCCTCCGTATAGGCGTCATCAGCCACGATCGCAATGGGTAGCCCCTGTCGCCCAGCAACCAGCCCCTCAGCCGGGGATGGCGTCCCTCGTACATGCCGGGGATGGATGACCGCGACAACACGAATGAGTCGTGTACACTGCCTGGGTGACGGGCGCAGACGTGCAGGATCATCATGCGGTGGTCGCAGACCACCTGTACGTTCATCGAATAGGTCCCCTTCCTATTAGTGAACACGGCCCTGTTCTCTGCAGGTGGCCGCACGGCGACGTGCATCCCGTCGATCGCGCCCTGGACCATGGGGAACCCGGCAACGGCAGAGAAGCCCACGGCCCGGGCATCTTGGCTGGCCCGGTCCACGGGGAAGCGGATGTAGCGGTGCGCCATGGCATAAAGGGCATCTGTCACTGCCCGGATGCACCGATGCACCGATGTCTGCGATATGCCGGACAGGTCCCCACTCGGTGCCTGGAATGACCCCGTTGCATAAAAGTTCAGGGCCACCGTAACCTTGACAGACACGGGGAGAGGGTGTCCCCCGCCAGTGCCACGCGGTGACAGGTGTGCCAGCAGGTGGCAGATGTGTGCCACGGTTTCCCGGCTCATCCGGTGTCCCCTCCTGCATTCCCGGTCCGTGAGATCCTGGTATGACTGCCGGGGCCGGTACACACGGGGCGCCCTCGGGTGCCTCCGTTGCCGTGGGGCCGCGACGTCCTCCTCCCCCTCCTCGTCCTGTCGGTCAGGTGTCCTCCAGCCTGGGCGGCTGCCGCCTGCCCCTCTGCGGCAGCCTGCGCCGCCTCTCTGGCACGCTCCTCCTCCTCCTCCTCCTCCTCATCCAGGGCAACATAGACATGAGCGGCTGCCACCACGGCGGCCAACATCGCTGGATGGTCTGAAAACATGACGGCCTGGTGGGGGGGGAGGGGAACGACGACATGTCATCATTGCCCATATCCCCTCCTCCCCCCAGCCAGGTGGCATGGACCGCATGGGTCCAACTGTTGGAGGCTGGCATCTGGCCAGGTGGACCAACTCATTTGCCCTCCCATCACCCACCCCGGCACGGACCCCCTCCCCAACCTCCACCCCGGCACGGACACCCCCCAACCCCCAACCTCCACCCCAGCACGGACCCCCCCCCCCCCCAACCTCCATCCCGGCATGGACCCCCTCCCCAACCTCCACCCCGGCACGGACCCCCCCCCCAACCTCCACCCCGGCACGGACCCCCTCCCCAACCTCCACCCCGGCACGGACCCCCCCCAACCTCCACCCCAGCACGGACCCCCCCCAACCCCCAACCTCCACCCCGGCACGGACTCCCTCCCCAACCTCCACCCCGGCACGGACCCCCCCCAACCTCCAACCCGGCACGGACCCCCTCCCCAACCTCCACCCCGGCACGGACCCCCTCCCCAACCTCCACCCCAGCACGGACCCCCCCCAACCCCCAACCTCCACCCCGGCACAGACCCCCCCCAACCTCCACCCCAGCACGGACCCCCCCCCCAACCTCCACCCCGGCACGGACCCCCTCCCCAACCTCCACCCCGGCACGGACCCCCCCCCAACCTCCACCCCGGCACGGACCCCCTCCCCAACCTCCACCCCGGCACGGACCCCCCCCCCCAACCTCCACCCCGGCACAGACCCCCTCCCCAACCTCCACCCCGGCACGGACACCCCCCCAACCTCCACCCCGGCACGGACCCCCTCCCCAACCTCCACCCCGGCACGGACCCCCCCAACCTCCACCCCAGCACGGACCCCCCCCCAACCTCCACCCCGGCACGGACACCCCCCCAACCTCCACCCCGGCACGGACCCCCCCCAACCTCCACCCCGACACGGACCCCCCCCCAACCTCCACCCCGGCACGGACCCCCTCCCCAACCTCCACCCCGGCACGGACCCCCCCCCAACCCCCAACCTCCACCCCAGCACGGACCCCCCCCCCCCAACCTCCACCCCGGCACCGACCCCCCCCCCCAACCTCCACCCCGGCACGGACCCCCTCCCCAACCTCCACCTCAGCACGGACCCCCCCCAACCCCCAACCTCCACCCCAGCACGGACCCCCTCCCGGCACTCCCCCGGAGCCCAGCCTACTCTAACCACCCCCCCCCCCCCCCCGCCGCACACACACACACACAAGCCGAGACACACCTCTCCTCACGCAATCAGTCTGCGGCCACGCCATTTCCTGCCCAGAGCCAACCCCCCAGGCCGTCACTCACCTCCTCGCTGGTCGGCGTGAGCCTGGAGCACCGGGTCACGCCGATGAAAAGGAGGTTTGATTCACGTCGACGTGAACGGTCATCACGTCGACGGGACTTCGGCCCATCCGGAAGGGAGAATATCGGCAGGCCGAAAATCAGCTGCCTTGCGCAGACCCGTGACATTCTCCGCGGCAGCGGCGCCATTAACGCCCCGCCGACTTTTCTCCCTTCGGAGACTTCGGCGGGGGCGGGGGCGGGATTCACAGCGGCCAACGGCCATTCTCCGACCCGGCGGGGGGTCGGAGAATGACGCCCCCGATGTCCAGCACGTTAATAGGATGCAAATAGGTCAATTTGACCTACTTGCATCCTCTCGCTGGCACGTGGTGCAAACCTCGATTTCACCGCCAGCAGGGCACTGGAGCATGGGAAACGGTCACCGGTCCCGTTTTATTGACAATGCTGGATTCTCCGCTCGATTGCGGATCTCTCTGCTGATGTCAGGCTGCGGAAAATCCAGCCCATAATGTTTCATGCATCTTAAAACTTTGAATCAAGGCCAAACACCACTTTAAGGTGTGAATGTTGGTTTCAGCTGTATTTAATGGCCCTTCAGCCTCTAGCTAAATATTCTACCGCTTTGAAAATGTGACATTCTTCGGAAACAAGTGGGTTTATTAGTGGAAAAGCAGCCAGAAGTGTTTAATAAGTTTTATTTTACTTCAAAAAGTTTGTTTTGGCCTTGCAAAACACACAAGTAGGAAACTTGGTCAAGTAAATTTGATGAAGTTATATCCAAGCAGTGCCTGACAAAGTTTAATGACTTTATGTGGGTCATCAAGGTCAGTGAATCCATCTTCACACGACATCTCCAACCGATTGCTGTATCAAACTCGCACACTGCTCGATGCTCCATTAACCTTTTCACTCACCCATCAGTAATGTCTAGCAATCAGGACTTGGACTTCAATTCACCTTCAGTAATCTAACAATATGGCAGACACCCACTTCTCACAGCTTCCACATATCTCCAGTGATTCAGCTACGTAAGTACACTGCAGCATGCTCACTGACCGTCGTCTCTAACAGTTGCTGGACAAATTTACGCAGACGTTCAGGAGGGAACAGAGCAGAACAAGAGTGGGACAGGCACGTCTGCATCACCTGAGCCTGCTGGAGCAGATGGTGCTCTACATTATAGCACTAGCTGTGACAAGGGTCGTTGCCTCCGCCAACACTGAGAACATTTAGAAATCCTACCTTATTTTCAACATGCTCTATGGCATGAAGTGCAAGCTTCAGAGGGTGTGATAATGAACCTTTTACTTTCTGGATAACAAAGTAGAACAGAGAGAACATAATGGAATTTAATTTTTGCTACATTAATAACTAAACTTTATGTAAAAATGGAAAGAAAAGGGCAATGATATCGTGATATATTTTTTAAGAGAGAATATATGAAGGAGTAAATAGCCAGGATGTAAACTATGTTGCCAGCAGATAGTGTTCAGCTCAGTTTAACTAGCAGCATGTGGTGTGAAAGAATTGCCACTGCACTTTCCTGTTAACGATAGCTGTTGAATCTTTATAGTAAATCTGTCTGCTGAGCAATTCTAAACTACATCTTCAAATCAAACAAACATATGTTTAGTTTACCAGCCCTGTGTGAGATTAGTGACTTTGCATTAAGCAAACATAGAAATACAACATGGTGAGCAACAGTGGGAGAGCATGGTAACACAGTGGTTAGCACTGCTAACTCCCAGCGCCAAAGATCCGGATTTGATTCCAACTTTGTGTGACTCTGTGGAGTTTGCGCGTTCTCCCCATGTCTGCATGGATTTCCTCTGATTACTCCGGTTTCCTCCCACAGTCCAATGATGGGTAGGTTAGGTGGCTTGGCCATTCTAAATTGCCCCTTAGTGTTCAAAAGGTTAGGTGGAGTTACTACGTTACGGGAATAGGGTGGGGGTGTGAGCTTAAGTAGGATGTTCTTTTGGAGGGTTTGTGCAGAATCAATGGGCCTTCTTCTGCACTGGAGGGATTCTATGATCCTAAATTTTGAAGATCACAAGAAAAGCCACAGACAAGATTTTGCGCTGTCAAATGGTTTATAGGCATTAAGACACCAGGAGTCAGAGTCCCTCTGCAGACAGTGGGGTGGCTTATCCACTGCCACCGCCAATAGCAGTATTCCTGATCCAGCGAAAAATCGAGTGTCGGGCAAAAAACGGGATTCCAGTTCCCAGCCAGCGGCAGCAGTGAGCGTCATTCCCTGCACCGGCTGGAAGGCTGCTTCTCAATGCCTCTGTGATGCTTCGCCCCCGTCAGCCAGGATTCACATGGCGAAGGGAACTGGCTATTTCTGTGATGCACTATCAATTATGACGAGACACGAGTAGAGAGTAATCAAGGCTTTATTACACAGAGATGTGTGGCCCCCTACAGCTGTTGCCGAAATGGCTGCAGTTCGGAGAGCACACACATTTATACACCACCTACTGGGTGGAGCCAGCAGGCAGGGATCTACCCCCGTACCTGTAGTATAGGGGACTTACTGTAATACCCTCGTATGCAGTGCAGTATATACAGTATAATACAACAGTGGTGACTACCACATTCACCCCCTGTTAAAAATGAACCCAGCGGGGATGGTGGAAAACTATTTACATACAGGTTGTCATTAAAATTTCAGAGAAGGTTACAAATTTAGACGGTTGGGTGCCTTGATCTGTCGTTGAGAGCGCCGCAGTGCTGGTGGCGAGTCAGGCGTCGGCTCGGTTGTCGTTAACTCCGGGAGCGTGTCGACATCCTCTTCATCCCCCGGTGGGACCAAGGGGAGGATGGATTGTCCTGGAGTGGGGGCTGTGGTGGGGTACGCTGGGGGAAGGGAGGGTGGCGCCGGGGCAGAGGTGGGGGACCCAGCTGGTGCCAGGTCCCTGAGGGAGACTGTGTCTTGGCGGCCGTCGGGGCATGTGCATGCGGAGGAGAATGGGTCCTGGAGCTGCCAGCCACGTTGGGAGTGAAGCCCCGGAGGTGGACTTCCTGGGGAAGGCAAAGAGACGTTCATGGGGGGTTTTGTTAGTCGCCGTGCACAGGTGCGACCAAATGGAGTGACGTGCGTCGGGGAGGACCTCCTGCCAGCTGGAGGCCAGGAGATTTCTGGACCATAGGGCCAGCTGGGTGGCCTTCCAGACCGTCCCATTCTCCCGCTCCACCTGCCCATTTCCCCGGGGGTTGTAGCTGGTCGTCCTGCTCGAGGCAATGCCCCTGTTGAGCAGGTACTGGCGCAGCTCATCGCTCATAAATGAGGATCCCCGGTCGCTGGGGACGTAGGCGGGCAAACCGAACAGAGCGAAGATGGTGTTGAGGGCTTTGATGACAATGGCAGACGTCATATTGGAGCAAGGGATGGCGAAGGGGAACTGGAATATTCGTCGACCACATTGAGAAAATACGTGTTGCGGTCGGTGGAGGGGAGGGGCCCTTTGAAGTCCACGCTGAGGCGTTCAAAGGGGCGGGAGGCCTTCACCAGGCGTGCACGGTCGGGCCGGTAGAAGTGCGGTTTACACTCCGCGCAGATCTGGCAGTCTCTGGTGACAGCCCTGACTTCCTCGATGGAGTAGGGCAGATTGCGGGCCTTAATGAAGTGATAAAAGCGGGTGACCCCTGGGTGACAGAGATCGTCGTGCAGGGTCCGGAGTCGGTCCACTTGTGCGCTGGCACATGTACCTCGGGACAGGGCATCGGGAGGCTCATTGAGCTTACCGGGGCGATACAAAATCTTGTAATTAAAGGTGGAGAGCTCAATCCTCCACCACAAGATCTTATCATTTTTGATCTTACCCCGCTGTGTGTTGTTAAACATGAAGGCAACCGACCATTGGTCTGTGAGGAGAGTGAATCTCCTGCCGGCCAGGTAATGCCTCCAGTGCCGCACAGCTTCAACGATAGCTTGGGCCTCCTTTTCGATGGAGAAGTGCCGAATTTCGAAGGCATGGAGGGTGCGGGAAAAGAATGCCACGGGCCTGCCTGCCTGGTTGAGGGTGGCGGCCAGAGTGACGTCTTGGAAGGGAAGCGTCTCATCAACCACGTGCATCTTGGCTGTGGCGATGTCGGCCTTGATACGGTTGAAGGCCTGGTGAGCCTCGGCCGTCAGTGGGAAACCGGTGGAGTGGATGAGTGGGCGGGCCTTGTCCGCATAGTTCGGGACCCACTGGGCAGTACGAAAAGAACCCCAGGCATCGTTTGAGGGCCTTGTGGCAGTGGGGAAGTGGGAGATCCATGAGGGGGCGCATGCGATCGGGGTCGAGCCCTAGAACTCCGTTCTGAACCACATAGCCGAGGATGGCTCATCGGTTTGTGCTGAACACACACTTTGCCTTGTTGTAGGTTAGGTTGAGGAGTTTGGCGGTGTGGAGAAATTTGGAAAGGTTAACTTCGTGGTCCTGCTGGACGTGGCCGCAGATGGTGACGTTATCCAGATACGGGAAAGTGGCCCACAATCCGTACAGGTCAACCAGTCGGTCCATCTCCCGTTGGAAGACCGAGAACCCGTTAGCAACGCCGAAGGGAACCCTAAGGAAATAGTAAAGGCGGCCATCCGCTTCAAACGCAGTGTACGGGTGGTCCGCCTTGCGAATGGGGAGCTGCTGGTAGGCAGATTTCAGGTCCACTGTCGAGAAGACACGGTACTGTGCAATCTGATTGACCATATCAGATATGCGTGGGAGGGGGTACACGTTGAGCTGCGTGTACCGATTGATGGTCTGACTGCAGTCAACGACCATCCTGTTTTTCTCCCCCGTTTTCACCCCTACCACTTGGGCTCTCCAGGGGCTTTTGCTGGCCTCGATGATACCTTCCCGCAGCAGCCGCTGGACCTCAGACCTGATGAAGGTCCTGTGCTGGGCGCTGTACCGTCTGCTCCGGTGGTGACGGGTTTGCAATCCGGAGTGAGGTTTGCAAACAGAGAAGGCGGGTCGACCTTAAGGGTCGTGAGGCCGCATACAGTAAGGGGTGGTAGGGGCCCGCCAGATTCCAGGGTTGGGTTCTGGAGGTTGCACTGGACCTCCAGGCCGAGTAGCAAGGCTGCGCAGAGGTTGGGGAGGACAGAGAGCCGGAAGCGGCTGAACTCTACGCCCTGGATGGTGAGAGTGACGATGCAGTGTCCCCGGATCGCCACGGAGTCTGGAGATTCTTTGGTTAATGGGGTGTACCGCAAGGGAGCAGTGCCTTACCTTATCGGGGTGGATGAAGCTCTCAGTGCTCCCGGAGTCCAGAAGGCAGGATATCTCATGCCCGTCGACCTTCACCTTTGTCGACGCGGTCGCGAGGTTGTGTGGTCGGGACTGGTCGATCGTGACGACGGCGGTTGCAAACGATGAGCGGTCCGATGAGGTGCCCAACGGGAAGGAGTCCTGATGTGGGGAAGATGGCGGCGCCCACAGGCTGCACGTGTCCTGGGGCAGGCAAGATGGTTCCGCCCATTGGTTGTGAGGCAAGCAAGATGGCGGCGACCACGGGCCGCACGTGTTGTGAGGGGAGCAAGATGACGGTGCCCACGGGCCGCACGTGGTCTGAGGTGAGGATGATGGTGGCGCCCACTGGCCGCACGCGAGGGGTGAAGAGACAATAGCTGTGATTGAGCGGGCCTAGCACACTGCAGCGAAATGTCCTTTCTTGCCGCAGGCCTTGCAGAGCGCGCTCCGCGCCGGGCAGCGCTGCCGGGGGCGTTTTGTCTGTCCGCAGAAGTAGCATTTGGGTCCCTCGGGGTTGGTTGGCTGCCGTGCGGCGTAGGCATGGGGTTGGCTGGGGGCGGTCGCTGATGGGGTCCACGATGGGGTGGCCGCTGGCGGGGTCCACGATGCCCAGGAGGGGTGGGTCGTGCGGTCGGGGGCATACGCCTGTATGTTGCGTGAGGCGACTGTGAGCAAGAGCGCTAGTTTCTTGGTCACCGCGAGGTCAAGCCTAGCCCCTTCTAAGATGCGCTGGCGGATGTAGGCCGACCCTCAGCCCGTAGTGAACGTGTCTCTCATTAGCAGGTTAGAATTTTCAGCAGCCAAAACAGCCTGGCAGTCACAGTCTCTCACCAGGGCGAGCAGGGCACGCCAGAAATCTTCCACAGACTCACCGGGAAGTTGGTGCCGCGTGGACAGGAGGTGCCTGGCATAGATCTTGTTGGTCTGCTGAGCGTAGTTCTCCTTCAGTAACGCCATTGCCTCTGAAGGGAATGGCGTTATGGATGAGGGGAAAGACATCGGAGCTCAGCCGCGTGTACAGAATCTGGGGCTTCTGTGCTTCTGGGATTGGGTCTGTCGCAGATCCGATGTATGCTTCAAAGCAAGTTAGCCAATGTGCGAAGTCCTTTTTGGCGTTGTCTGCTTGAGGATGCAGCTGCAGGCGATCCGGCTTGATGCGGAGATCCATCTCTGAAAAATCTCTGTGTAATAAATTGATGCACTATCAATTACGACGAGACGAGAGTAGAGAGTAATCGAGGATTTATTACACAGAGATGTGTGGCCTCCTACAGCTGCTGCTGAAATGGCTGCAGTTCGGAGAGCACACGCATTTGTACTCTGCCTACTGGGCGGAGCCAGCAGGCTGGATCTACCCCCGTACCTTTAGTACAAGGGCCTTACCGTAATACCCTCATATGCAGTGCAGTTTATACAATATAATACAACAGTGGTGACTACCACATTCTGATAGGTAAAAGGGTCATTAATTTAGCCATTTTAATGTCAATATTAAAGCCCAGTTTAAAGTCCATTTTAAAATGGATTTCATTATAAAACCTCAAGCATAACTTAGATTACAAAAAGACACAGCTTGCAGGATTTGCAGTGGCAAAGCACAGAATTTGAAACATCTAAAAGCTAGCTTTTTACTGAAAAGTTAAATTGTCATTATAAACTGTCCATTGATGTAATGAACAGAATTGCAAAAGTTATGCAGCCATAACACAATCTGATCAAGGTCACCATAACTACATTAACCCACCATTGTTTAGAATACAGATAATAGCACAGTCAGCAGTGAAACCAGTGACAGCTAGAATTGATTAAAATAATATATCACATTCCAACACTCTCAAACATCTAAAAATGCAACATATCCAAATATATGTTGCACATTGATGATTGACAACTAACCATTCAACCAAATGCATTTGAGACCCATCCAAGCCAATCAGCACATTGCAGGGGTAGGGAGAGCTGGAGTCAGACTGATAACATTCTCCTAAACATAGAGGTCCGGGCAGCCATTTTTCATCCAGGATCACTCTATACCTTTTACCTGACTACTCGCTATCCTTATTTCCTATTTTCATATTTCCACTCTAACTCTTGAACTTTGCGCAAGCTGTTTTGCTTTGAGTAAGAACCATTGCTGTATTTGTGAAAGTTAAATCTGTTGTAAACCATTAAGCCAATTATTTCTCTTGAAGTCTTTTGCTGGCAAGGGCTTTATTGAGAACATTTGATTTGTAACCACAAGAAGATTTCAGTCTAACAATTACAATCAATAGAAACAATAAAGGATTTTTATTTTGCATCCGAGAAGTGTAACTTAAATTCTACTGAGTTTTGAAGTGTGTACAAGACTACACTTAAACAGCAGGGTAGATTCCTACAATTGGCGCAGTCGGCAAAAGGTGAAGAGCGTAGAGTCGGAGGAAATCGGAAGACCAAAGAATGGCCAGAAGGATGGAAGACCCACAGACATCTATCAGAAAAACGGCGAGAAAAAATCTTTTTTTCACCCATTAAAAGTCTTAAAGGCTCATGCTTCAACCCCTTTAGAAAGGACCTTTTCAAGACAGAGTTATTCAATTGGGTGCAGGCCGCACAACTAAATAAAACGCAACTGAATAGTTGTGGTCGTGTAATCTTCAAATTACACAAACTGTTTGCGACCAAACAATTGGGTTTTAAGGCAGGATTTATGGCGGACCAAAGTCCTAAAATAGACCTTGTTCCTTCAAAATGTAGAGAACAACTTCCCACAACTTCAAGGGGAGGTCGCGCTGCACCAGATGTCTCTGTTAACGATATATTGGGAGACCTTAGATCTTTAATTTATAGACATTTTGGATTGTCTAAAGTAGCTACGAAAATTGAATCAAAATATGACATCTCTAAAGGACAGTGGTCCCTTGACGACATCAAAAAAGTTTGGGGAAAAACCACACGATTGACCAAAAAGAAACGTATGAAATGGTCTTTTGAAGTAATGGCACAGCTCTACAAGCAGCAAGAAACAATCACAAACATAAAACACAATTGCAAACTTAAAACTGCCAAAGAAAAACTAGTGGCAGTCATTGACCAATTGCGAGCTGCAAAATCTAATCTCGAGAAACCTGATCAAACTGAAACACTATTGGCAGACTCAAAATGCAGAAATCAGCTATTACTATTACAAATTGATGAACACCAAAAGAGAAATACTGACTCAGAATCCAAACTTCAACAGTTAATATCAGAAAATGGTGGTCTTGAAAGTCAAAATTGCCAGTTACTTGAGGAAAAATGTATTTTGGAAAGTGACATGGACACCATGAAATGTCATTACAAGTTACTGACAGACAAATTAACGGCTCAAAAGCCTTTAAATCTGTCTTAAAACCTCAGCTCAACTCTCCAACGCAAAGAGCTCCACCAACAGCAAGTGTTGAAATGATTTAACTAAGGCCCGAGCTGTACCAGCGGTATCTAAATCAGATCCTGCATTATTGTAAGCTGCTAGACATGAAAACAATGAATTCTGATCGGAATTCCACAAGGGGAGTCTGGCCAAATAGACTATCTGTCCGTTCCGGGTTCAAGGACCCTTTTTCCCCAGAACAAACCGTTATCTCACTCTGAGATCGACCAAGACATGCTGCTGGCCCCGATCAAAAAGCCTCTCATGGCAGCTTTAATAGACTCTGAGATTGTTAAACAAGAAAAGCCTGTCCAGTAGAACAACGTGCCTAGTGGCAAACAATGTGTAATACAACTTAACCTATTAAGCACCAAACAGCTTGGAGTTGAAGTGATAAAGACAACAGCCTGGGTTTTAAACCATTGAAAAGATCTCACAAACTATGATAAAATGTTTGAAACAGTTTAGAAGGAGTTTTCTGGAATGGAACTCCAGCCAAAAGAGGAAAACTGTGAAATGAGTGTATTAGGATCATTTAAAACCCATTTTGTCACTGGTTTAAGATCAGAACTGCTCACAGCTTTAAACTTGGTCCTACCCAGACCTCTGTCCCAGGCCGAAACAGCAACTGCTAAAAATAGCACATCAATCGTAGCTTTTCCTCGGCTGGTAACAAAAAATCCGACCCCTGTACTCACTCCGAAAATGAATTCAAGAAAAGATATGAAATTCCTTCATTGTGATGAAGACAGCCATTTTGCGAATTTCAGATTTCATGATTACAAAATGGTCTCCGACGATGAAGACCCGCCTCCTGGCTACAGGGATACGTCCCAAGTCACGTATCACCAAAAAGGCGAAAGCTACGCAACACAATAGTTTGTTGTCAAGAACTGTTAACTTGAGAAAGAAAAACTGTCATTATTTTGAATGTTGCTTTATTAATTATAAGAAATTAACAAATCTTGTTAGCTGTGCTTTTTTAACAGAGCCGGCGAATTCATCTACGCAAGATTGATTCAGCACAAGATTGATTCAGTCATATATTCAATAAGTTATTGTGTTTGATATTTTAAAATAAATGTTTAAAATTAGCTTGGAAATTAAAACTTCAGACAATGTGGAAGCTGTTTTTCAAAAACTCAGATTCTTTTTAAAAGAGATTAAAACCCAGATAGAGGCTTGAAAAGCAAATCTATGTTTCAGAACACACCGTTCTAAGACAGTTGTTAAGGGTGAACTTGGCAGCAATCCAGTCCATTTGGGTGATAAAAATGTTGATAGAGATGCAAATGGCATCATTCCAAGTTATCCACCCACTATACGCCCCTTTTGTTTCTGCAGGAAAATTAACCCTTTCAACAGGCTTTTGTGTATAATCCAGAACAAAGAACAAAGAAATGTACAGCACAGGAACAGGCCCTCAGGCCCTCCAAGTCCATGCCGTCCATGCTGCCCGACTAAACGACAATCTTCTACACTTCCTAGGTCCGTATCCTTCTATTCCCATCCTATTCATGTATTTGTCAAGATGCCCATTAAATGTCCCTATCGTCCCTGCTTCCACCACCTCCTCCGGTAGCGAGTTCCAGGCACCCACTAACCTCTGCGTAAAAAACTTGCCTCGTACATCTACTCTAAACCTTGCCCCTCTCACCTTAAACCTATGCCCCCTAGTAATTGACCCCTCTATCCTGGGGAAAAGCCTCTGACTATCCACTCTGTCTATGCCCCTCATAATTTTGTATGCCTCTATCAGGTCTCCCCTCAACCTCCTTTGTTCCAGTGAGAACAATCCGAGTTTATTCAACCGCTCCTCATAGCTAATGCCCTCCATACCAGGCAACATTCTGGTAAATCTCTTCTGCACCCTCTCTAAAGCCTCCACATCCTTCTGGTAGTGTGGCGACCAGAATTGAACACTATACTCCAAGTGTGGCCTAACTAAGGTTCTATACAGCTGCAACATGACTTGCCAATTCTTATACTCAATGCCCCGGCCAATGAAGGCAAGCATGCCGTATGCCTTCTTGACTACCTTCTCCACCTGTGTTGCCCCTTTCAATGACCTGTGGACCTGTACTCCTAGATCTCTTTGACTTTCAATACTCTTGAGGGTTCTACCATTCACTGTATATTCCCTACCTGCATTAGACCTTCCAAAATGCATTACCTCACATTTGTCCGGATTAAACTCCATCTGCCATCTCTCCGCCCAAGTCTCCAAACAATCTAAATCCTGCTGTATCCTCCGACAGTCCTCATCGCTATCCGCAATTCCACCAACCTTTGTGTCGTCTGCAAACTTACTAATCAGACCAGTTACATTTTCCTCCAAATCATTTATATATACTACAAAGAGCAAAGGTCCCAGCACTGATCCCTGTGGAACACCACTGGTCACAGCCCTCCAATTAGAAAAGCATCCCTCCATTGCTACTCTCTGCCTTCTATGGCCTAGCCAGTTCTGTATCCACCTTGCCAGCTCACCCCTGATCCCGTGTGACTTCACCTTTTGTACTAGTCTACCATGAGGGACTTTGTCAAAGGCCTTACTGAAGTCCATATAGACAACATCCACTGCCCTACCTGCATCAATCATCTATGTGACCTCCTCGAAAAACTCTATCAAGTTAGTGAGACACGACCTCCCCTTCACAAAACCGTGCTGCCTCTCACTAATACGCCCATTTGCTTCCAAATGGGAGTAGATCCTGTCTCGAAGAATTCTCTCCAGTAATTTCCCTACCACTGAAGTAAGGCTCACCGGCCTGTAGTTCCCGGGATTATCCTTGCTACCCTTCTTAAACAGAGGAACAACATTGGCTATTCTCCAGTCCTCCGGGACATCCCCTGAAGACAGCGAGGATCCAAAGATTTCTGTCAAGGCCTCAGCAATTTCCTCTCCAGCCTCCTTCAGTATTCTGGGGTAGATCCCATCAGGCCCTGGGGACTTATCTACCTTAATATTTTTTAAGACACCCAACACCTCGTCTTTTTGGATCACACTGTGACCCAGGCTATCTACACCCCCTTCTCCAGACTCAACATCTACCAATTCCTTCTCTTTGGTGAATACTGATGCAAAGTATTCATTTAGTACCTCACCCATTTCCTCTGGCTCCACACATAGATTCCCTTGCCTATCCTTCAGTGGGCCAACCCTTTCCCTGGCTACCCTCTTGCTTTTTATGTACGTGTAAAAAGCCTTGGGATTTTCCTTAACCCAATTTGCCAATAACTTTTCATGACCCCTTCTAGCCCTCCGGACTCCTTGCTTAAGTTCCTTCCTACTTTCCTTATATTCCACGAGGCTTCGTCTGTTCCCAGCCTTTTAGCCCTGACAAATGCCTCCTTTTTCTTTTTGACGAGGCCTACAATATCACTCGTCATCCAAGGTTCCCGAAAATTGCCGTATTTATCCTTCTTCCTCACAGGAACATGCCGGTCCTGTATTCCTTTCAACTGCCACTTGAAAGCCTCCCACATGTCAGATGTTGATTTGCCCTCAAACATCCGCCCCCAATCTGTGTTCTTCAGTTCCCGCCTAATAGTGTTATAATTAGCCTTCCCCCAATTTAGCACATTCATCCTCGGACCACTCTTATCCTTGTCCACCAGTACTTTAAAACTTACTGAATTGTGGTCACTGTTACCGAAATGCTCCCCTACTGAAACATCTACCACCTGGCCGGGCTCATTCCCCAATACCAGGTCCAGTACCGCCCCTTCCCTAGTTGGACTGTCTACATATTGTTTTAAGAAGCCCTCCTGGATGCTCCTTACAAACTCCGCCCCGTTTAAGCCCCTGGCACTAAGTGAGTCCCAGTCAATATTGGGGAAGTTGAAGTCTCCCATCACCACAACCCTGTTGTTTTTACTCTTTTCCAAAATTTGTCTACCTATCTGCTCCTCTATCTCCCGCTGGTTGTTGGGAGGCCTGTAGTATACCCCCAACATTGTGACTGCACCCTTCTTATTCCTGATCTCTACCCATATAGCCTCACTGCCCTCTGAGGTGTCCTCTCGCAGTACAGCTGTGATATTCTCCCGAACAAGTAGCGCAACTCCGCCTCCCCTTTTACATCCCCCTCTATCCCGCCTGAAACATCTAAATCCTGGAACGTTTAGCTGCCAATCCTGCCCTTCCCTCAACCAGGTCTCTGTAATGGCAACAACATCATAGTTCCAAGTACTAATCCAAGCTCTAAGTTCATCTGCCTTACCCATAATACTCCTTGCATTAAAACATATGCACTTCAGGCCACCAGACCCGCTGTGTTCAGCAACTTCTCCCTGTCTGCTCTGCCTCAGAGCCACACTCTCCCTATTCCCGAGTTCTCCCTCAATGCTCTCACCTTCTGACCTATTGCCCCCGTGCCCACCCCCCTGCCATACTAGTTTAAACTCTCCCGTGTGACACTAGCAAACCTCGCGGCCAGGATATTTATGCCTCTCCGGTTTAGATGCAACCCGTCCTTCTTATACAGGTCACACCTGCCCCGGAAGAGCTCCCAGTGGTCCAGATAATGGAAACCCTCCCTCCTACACCAGCTGTTTAGCCACGTGTTTAGCTGCTCTATCTTCCTATTTCTAGCCTCACTGGCACGTGGCACAGGGAGTAATCCCGAGATTACAACCCTCGAGGTCCTGTCTTTTAACTTTCTGCCTAGCTCCCTGAACTCCTGCTGCAGGACCTCATGCCCCTTCCTGCCTATGTCGTTAGTACCAATATGTACAACGAACTCTGCTAGAAGATGTCAAAGACTTGGCAATACAGGGCAGCACGGTGGTGCAGTGGGCTAGCACTGCGGCCTCACGGCACGGAGATCCCAGGTTCGATCCCGGCTCTGGGTCACTGTCCGTGTGGAGTTTGCACATTCTCCCCGTGTTTGTGTGGGTTTCGCCCCCACAACCCAAAAATGTGCAAGCTAGGTGGATTGGCCACGCTAAATTGCCCCTTAATTGGAAAAAATGAATTAGGTACTTTTAAGTTATATTAAAAAAAAGACTTGGCAATACACATCCAATACAAAGTTAAAAAGAACTTGACCAACCCTTTGATTACACTCTTTGGGGTTGACTTTCCAGATGGTTGGGTGGCACAGGAATTAACATCATTCAGGGACTTTTCATATTTTGCA
Source organism: Scyliorhinus torazame (assembly GCF_047496885.1). NCBI lineage: Eukaryota > Metazoa > Chordata > Chondrichthyes > Carcharhiniformes > Scyliorhinidae > Scyliorhinus > Scyliorhinus torazame. The sequence goes on from NC_092713.1 coordinate 145,097,200, forward strand.
TATTTGGAATTATCATTTATGTACTGATCAGATACATTGGCGAATGCATGCCTGCACATAGTGCCCCACCAATCCACAGGGTTCATATTAATTCATATGCACCACAAGCCAATAACATCAAAATGGAAAGTTTCTGTTGAACTATAATTTACTGCATTATTATTCTTTTATTAGTGAATTATTATTATTATTTTTCCAGATTAATTAATCAATTTTGATAATCATTTTACCAATTATAACTAAATCATATACTCAACTTCAGTTATTTTGTTGTATAATCATTTTATTTCTGTACATGAAATTATTATTATTAATCGTTTATTACTGAATTATGTAATCCAGGGGCACGATTCTCCACTCCCGTGCCGGAGCAGAGGGCAGTAGAGCGGCAGCAGAGGGCAGTAGAGCGGAGCTGCTGATTGGTCGCTGCAGGGGAAATTTGCATACGTCCGTGTGCTCACCCTAACTTGGAGGCGTACCTGAACAAGAGACCCTTGCTGTTCAAGTGAAGACAAGCATCCAGCAGAGGGCAGTAGAGCGGAGCTGCTGATTGGTCGTTGCAGGGGAAATTTGCATACGTCCTTGTGCTCACCCTAACTTGGAGGTGGTTTGTGGAGGAGCTCTTGTCAAGTGACACTTAAACCCGAACACACTTCTTCAGTGTTTCACTCCCTACCCCCTCCTCTAACCAAAAAAAACAACCGCTGTAAGGATCAAGAGGAAGGCTCGAGGCAGGTAGAAGTGGAAAGTTGAACCGTGATGTCACAGCCTGCAGGTAAGGGATTGGCTGGTGACTGGTAAGTAGTTTTTATTTATTTTCCCTCAGGTGTTATCGTGCAGGGCGCAGAGATTGCTGAATGAGTGCTTGCTGAGAAGGGGAGTGAATAACAGGTAAGCTCTTTCTTTTTTTTTTATCTAGAGGGGATGACAGGGAAGGTAGTGCAATGTTCCTCCTGCAGAATGGTTTGAGGTGAGGGACGCCATCAGTGTCCCTGTTGATTTCATCTGTGGGACGTGCACCCATCTCCAGCTCCTCAGAAACCGCGTTAGGGAACTGGAGCTGGAGTTGGATGAACTTCGGATCATTCAGGAGGCAGAGTTGGTCATAGATAGAAGCTTCAGGGATGTAGTTAGTCCGAAGAATAAAGATAGATGGGTGACGGTGAGAGGGGCTGGGAGGAAACAGTCAGTACAGGGGTCCCCTGTGGCCGTTCGCCTTAGTAACAAGTATACTTCTTTGGATACTGTTGGGGGGGGGGGGGAATTACCAGGGTTAAGCCATGGGGTACAGGTCTCTGGCACAGAGTCTGTCCCTGTTGCTCAGAAGGGAAGCGGGGAGAGGAGTAGAGCATTAGCCATCGGAGACACAATAGTTAGGGAGATAGATAGGAGATTCCGTGGGAACAAGAGACACTCACGGTTGGTGTGTTGCCTCCCAGGTGCCAGGATGCGTGATGTCTCGGATAGTGTTTTCGGGATCCTTCAGGGGGAAGGGGAGCAGCCCCAAGCCGTGGTCCACATCGGTACCAATGACATAGGTAGGAAAAGGGATGGGGATGTAAGGCAGGAATTCAGGGAGCTAGGGTGGAAACTTAGATCTAGGACAAACAGAGTTATTATCTTTGGGTTGTTACCCGTGCCACGTGATAGCAACATGAGGAATAGGGAGAGAGAGGAGTTGAACACGTGGCTACAGGGATGGTGCAGGAGGGAGGGTTTCAGATTTCTGGATAATTGGGGCTCATTGGTGGGACCTCTACAAACAGGATGGTCTGCACCTGGACCAGAGGGGTACCAATATTCTGGGGGGGAAATTTGCTAATGCTCTTCGGGAGGGTCTAAACTAGTTCAGCAGGGGCTTGGGAACCTGAATTGTAGCTCCAGTATACAGGAGGTTGAGAATAGTGAAGTCATGAGCAGGGTTTCAAAGTTGCAGGAGTGTACCGGCAGGCAGGAAGGTGATTTAAAGTGTGTCTTCTTCAATGCCAGGAGCATCCGGAATAAGGTGGGTGAACTTACGGCATGGGCTGGTACCTGGGACTTCGATGTTGTGCCATTTCGGAGACATGGATAGCGCAGGGACAGGAATGGGTGTTGCAGGTGCCAGGATTTAGATATTTCAGTAAGCTCAGGGAAGGTGGTAAAAGAGGGGGAGGGGTGGCATTGTTAGTCAAGGACAGTATTACGGTGGCAGAAAGGACATTTGATGAGGACTCATCTACTGAGGTAGTAAGGGCTGAGGTTAGAAACAGGAAAGGAGAGGTCACCCTGTTCGGCGTTTTCTATAGGCCTCCGAAAAGTTCCAGAGATGTAGAGGAGAGGATTGCAAAGGTGATTCTGGATAGGAGCGAAAGCAACAGGGTAGTTGTTATGGAGGACTTTAACTTTCCAAATATTGACTGGAAATGCTATAGTTCGAGTACATCAGATGGGTTCGTTTTTGTCCAATGTGTGCAGGAGGGTTTCCTGACACAGTATGTAGATAGGCCAACGAGAGGCGAGGCCACATTGGATTTGGTACTGGGTAATGAACCAGGACCAGGTGTTAGATTTGGAAGTAGGTGAGCACTTTGGTGATAGTGACCACAATTTGATTACGTTTACTTTAGTGATGGAAAGGGATAGGTGTATACCGCAGGGCAAGAGTTATATCTGGGGGAAAGGCAATTATGATGCGATGAGGCAAGACTTAGGATACATCGGATGGAGAGGAAAACTGCAGGGGATGGGCACAATGGAAATGTGGAGCTTGTTCAAGGAACAGCTACTGCGTGTCCTTGATAAGTATGTACCTGTCAGGCAGGGAGGAAGTGGTCGAGTGAGGGAACCGTGGTTTACTAAAGCAGTCGAAACACTTGTCAAGAGGAAAAAGGAGACTTATGTAAAGATGAGACATGAAGGTTCAGTTAGGGCGCTCAAGAGTTACAAGTTAGCTAGGAAGGACCTGAAGAGAGAGCTAAGAAGAGCCAGGAGGGGACATGAGAAGTCTTTGGCAGGTAGGATCAAGGATAACCCTAAAGCTTTCTATCGATATGTCAGGAATAAAAGAATGACTAGGGTAAGAGTAGGGCCAGTCAAGGACAGTAGTGGGAAGTTGTGCTTGGAGTCCGAGGAGATAGGAGAGGTGCTAAATGAATATTTTTCGTCAGTATTCACACAGGAAAAAGACAATGTTGTCGAGGAGAATACTGAGATTCAGGCTACTAGACTAGAAGGGCTTGAGGTTAATAAGGAGGAGGTGTTAGCAATTCTGGAAAGTGTGAAAATAGATAAGTCACCTGGGCCGGATGGGATTTATCCTAGGATTCTCTGGGAAGCTAGGGAGGAGATTGCTGAGCCTTTGGCCTTGATCTTTAAGTCATCTTTGTCTACAGGAATAGTGCCAGAAGACTGGAGGATAGCAAATGCTGTCCCCTTGTTCAAGAAGGGGAGTAGAGATAACCCCGGGATCTATAGACCAGTGAGCCTTACTTCTGTTGTGGGAAAAATCTTGGAAAGGTTCATAAGAGATAGGATGTATAATCATCTGGAAAGGAATAATTTGATTAGAGATAGTCAACACGGCTTTGTGAAGGGTAGGTCGTGCCTCACAAACCTTATAGAGTTCTTTGAGAAGGTGACCAAACAGGTGGATGAGGGTAAAGCAGTTGATGTGGTGTATATGGATTTCAGTAAAGCGTTTGATAAGGTTCCCCATGGTAGGCTACTGCAGAAAATACGGAGGCATGGGATTCGGTGTGATTTAGCAGTTTGGATCAGAAATTGGCTGGCTGGAAGAAGACAAAGGGTGGTGGTTGATGGGAAATGTTCAGACTGGAATCCAGTTACTAGTGGTGTATCACAAGGATCAGTTTTGGGGCCACTGCTGTTTGTCATTTTTATAAATGACCTGGAGGAGGGCGTAGAAGGATGTGTGAGTAAATTTGCAGATGACACTAAAGTCGGTGGAGTTGTGGACAGTGCGGAAGGATGTTACAAGTTACAGAGGGACATAGATAAGCTGCAGCGCTGGTCTAAGAGGTGGCAAATGGAGTTTAATGCAGAAAAGTGTGAGGTGATTCATTTTGGAAGGAATAACAGGAAGACTGATTACTGGGCTAATGGTAAGATTCTTGGCAGTGTGGATGAGCAGAGAGATCTCGGTGTCCATGTACATAGATCCCTGAAATTTGCCACCCAGGTTGAGAGGGTTGTTAAGAAGGCGTACGGTGTGTTAGCTTTTATTGGTAGAGGGATTAAGTTTAGGAGCCAAGCGGTCATGTTGCAGCTATACAACACTCTGGTGCGGCCTCATTTGGAGTATTGCGTGCAATATTGGTCGCCGCATTATAGGAAGGACGTGGAAGCATTGGAAAGGGTGCAGAGGAGATTTACCAGAATGTTGCCTGTTATGGAGGGAAGATCTTATGAGGGAAGGCTGAGGGACTTGAGGCTGTTTTCGTTAGAGAGAAGAAGGTTAAGAGGTGACTTGATTGAGGCATTCAAGATGATCAATGGATTGGATAGGGTGGACAGTGAGAGCCTTTTTCCTCGGATGGTTATGTCTAGCACGAGGGGACATACCTTTAAATTGAGGGGAGAAAGATATAAGGCAGATGTCAGAGATAGGTTCTTTACTCAGAGAGTAGTAAGGGCGTGGAATGCCCTGCCTGGAACAGTAGTGGACTCGCCAACACTGAGGACATTCAAATGGTCATTAGATAGACAATGGACAATAAGGGAGTAGAGTAGATGGGCTTTAGAGTGGTTTCACAGGTCGGTGCAACATCGAGGGCCGAAGGGCCTGTACTGCGCTGTAATGTTCTATGTTCTATGGTTGGGAGAATCGCATGGCGCGCCATTTTTCCCCACGATGCCGGTCCGACGCCCTCCCGTGATTCACCCAAGCGGCGACAACGGCCCCGTCGAGTTCTGCGCGACGCAGGCCGGAGAATCGCCTGGGACACCCAAAATGGCGATTCTCCGCTACACCCGCTATTCTCTGGGCCGGATGGGCTGAGCGGCCTGCCCAAAACGACGGCTTCCCGCCGGCGCTATCCACACCTGGTCGCTGCCGGCGGGAACAGCAGGGGAACGCTGGGGGTAGGGGGGTGGCCTGTGGGGGGGGGGGACGACGAGGGGGGTTCTTTCACCGGGGTAGACCTCAAAAGGGGTCTGGCCCGCGATCGGTGCCCACTGATCGGCGGGCGGGCTTCTCTGAAGGAGGACCTCCTTTCCTCTGCGCCCCGCAAGATCCATCCGACATCTTCTTGTGGGGAGGACGGCAACCACACATGTGCGGGTTGGCGCCGGCCAACCCGCGCATGCGCGGGTGATGCCAGTTACGCAGCGGATGACGTGACGCCGCTTTTATGTGGTGCCAATGCCCGGCGCGCTGACGACGCTGGTTTCGCGACATGCCCCCCGAGTTTCTCGCGGCCTCGATCCTAGCCCAACGGCGTTCACGACGGCGTGGGCACTTAGTCACGGGAGCGGAGAATCGCGCCCATGATATCAATTTTTTATCAGTATATCAATGTTTTAAGCAATTTATCAATTTTTAGTAAGTAATTCCCTCATCTCCCTTCTCTATCAGGACTACCCACTCAATGAAATAAACGTGCCCTCAGTGCACGAGATGCAATCTATGCTAATATTGTTCCTTTTTATTGTGAAATAAGGGTAGTCAACGAATTAAATTAAATAACAACCATCATACAAGATGTAGCTGACTATACTGCCGAAGCCCTAAATAAAATCTCTGATTAAATGCGAACTGTGGCACTACAAAATCGAATGGCACTTGATTATGTGCTAGCCGAAAAAGGTGGCACCTGCGCCCTGATTGGTGCAGAGTGTTGCACTTTTATTCTAGATAATTCAAAGGAAGTTAAAGATCCTGCAGCACACATTCAAAAGGAAGTCAGAAAGCTTGACACACTCTCAGATACCTCTATGTGGGCGAAACCTTGCGGGTGGTTGGGACCCACAAGAATGTCCACAGTAAGAATAAACTTTTTCTTCTGTGTAGCAGGATTCACCATTTACATGACATTCCTGGTGATCAAATGCGTTAGCCAACTGTTCACTAAACGCAACACACCACCATTAGATGAAATAGAACTACAATATTACTGTTGAACTGTTACTAACCAATCAATGATTTGACTGTATTACTAATGTATTGATAAAAGATTAATACTGAATCAGTAGAATCAAATTCAGTTAATTGATTAATTGTTATTGTATAATATTAATTCGTTAAGAATTTTAATACATTTTTCTGAAATGCTTGAAATGCAATGCTTGCCCGCCCTATTGTTGAAGGTTGTTTTCAAACAAGGAAACCATCAAAGACAATGTGAATGAGTTCCTCTTTGTGCTTTTACCTTTCCTATCGCATTTCTCCTTCCTTTTTTATTTTATTGTGATACATCTCACCTAATGTTTCGATTTATCAAAGGGAGGATTGAAAGGAACTGGCTATTTCTGATAGGTAAAAAAGTCATTAATTTAGCCATTTTAATGTCAATATTAAAGCTCAGTTTAAAGTCCATTTTAAAGTGGATTTCATTATAAAACCTCAAGCATAACTCAGATTACAAAAACACACAGCTTGCAGGATTTGCAGTGGCAAAGCACAGAATTTGAAACATCTAAAAGCTAGCGAAAGCTTATGCAACATTTTACTGAAAAGTTAAATTGTCATTATAAACTGTCCATTGTTCTAATGAACAGAATTGCAAAAGTTATGCAGCCATAACACAATCTGATCAAGGTCACCATGACTACATGAACCCACCATTGTTTAGAATACAGATAATAGCGCAGTCAGCAGTGAAACCAGTGAAAGCTAGAATTGATTAAAATAATATTTCACATTCCAACACACACAAACATCTAAAAATGCAACCTATCCGAATATATATTGCACATTGATGCATTTGAGACTCATCCAAGCCAATCAGCACATTGCAGGGGTAGGGACACATGGAGTCAGACTGATAACATTCTCCTTAAACATGGAGGTCCGGGCAGCCCAGGTGCCGGCAATTCTCCAACCATTTTCCGTGCGTTCCGCGGCTGTTTCAAGCAGCGCCAGTGCTAGCCCCTCACTGGTGGGGGTTTTACATTGACTTTCCTGTCGTGAAACACCGCAGATCCTACGTTGGTATTGGCACTTAGGCTCAGGAACGGAGAATCCAGCCCTATGTTCTCCAGCCTGAGCTGAAATCCACCAGTTTTATAATCACCTTGCTGGCGTAAAGCGGGATGCATTTCAGTGTCCAATGCCTTGCAAATTTATGCATGGTGAGGAATATGAGGGATTCCCAGTGAATCATAGAATACATACAGTGCAGAAGGAGGGCATTTATTCCATCGGGTGTGCACCGACCCTCTGAAAGAGCACCCTACCAAGGCCCAATCCCCCACCCTATCCCGCAACCCACCTAACCTTTGGATACTAAGGAACAATTTAGCATGGCCAATCCACCTAACAGGACTGAGTCAGCACGGCTTTGTCAAAGGGATGTCATGTCTGACAAATCTGTTAGAATTCTTTGAGGAGGTAACAAGGCAGTTAGACAAAGGAGAACCAGTGGACGTGATTTATTTAGATTTCCAGAAGGCCTTTGACAAGGTGCCGGATAGGAGATTGTTAAGTAAGTTAAGAGCCCATGGTGTTAAAGGTAAGATCCTGGCATGGATAGAGGATTGGCTGACTGGCAGAAGGCAGAGAGTGGGGATTAAGGTATTTTTTTCAGGATGGCAGCCAGTGACTCGTGATGTGCCTCAGGGGTCTGTGCTGGGACCACAACTTTTCACAATATATGTTAATGATCTGGAAGAAGGAACTGAAGGCATTGGGCACTGTTGCTAAGTTTGCAGATGATTTAAAGATCTGTAGAGGGACAGGTAGTAAGGGTACTGCAGAAGGATTTGAACAGGCTAGGAGAGTGGATAATGAAGTGACAAATGAAATACAAATGAAATACAATGTGGAAGACTGTGAGGTTATGCACTTTGGAAGGAGGAATTTAGGTATAGACTATTTTATGAATGGAGAAATGCTTAGAAAATCAGAAGCACAAGGGACTTGGGAGTTCTTGTTCATGATTCTCTTCAGGTTAATGTGCAGGTTCAGTAGGCAGTTAAGAAGGCAAATGCAATGTTAGCATTCATGTCAAGAGGGCTAGAATACAAGACCAGAGATGTACTTCTGAGGCTGTATAAGGCTCTGGTCAGACCCCATTTGGAGTATTGTGAGCAGTTTTGGGCCCCGTATCTACGGAAGGATGTGCTGGCTTGGAAAGGGTCCAGAGGAGGTTCACAGGAATGATCCCTGGCTTGAACAGCTTGTCATATGAGGAACGGTTGAGGACTCTGGGTCTGTACTCGTTGGAGTTTCGAAGGATGAGGGGGGATCTTATTGAAACTTACAGGATACTGCGAGGCCTGGATAAATTAGACATAGAGAGGATGTTTCCACTTGTAAAAAAACTAGAACCGGAGGACACCATCTCAGACTAAAGGGACGATCCTTTAAAACAGAGATTAGGAGGAATTTCTTCAGCCAGAGGGTGGTGAATCTGTGGAACACTTTGCCGCAGAAGGCTGTGGAGGACAAATCACTGAGTGTCTTTAACGCAGAGATAGATAGGTTCTTGATTAATAAGGAGATCAAGGGTTATGGGGAGAAGGCAGGAGAATGGGGATGAGAAAAATATCAGCCATGATTGAATGGCGGAGCTGACTCGATGGGCCGAGTGGACTATTTCTGCTCCTATGTCTTATGGTCTTATAACCTACACATCTATAGACCGTGGGAGGAAACCAGAACACATGGAGGAAACCCACACAGACAAGGGGGGAAATGTGCAAACTCCACACAGTCACCAGAGGTCAGAATTGAACCAGAGTCCCTGGCGCTGTGAGGCAACAGTGCTAACCACTATTCCACCCCGCTATCGGCCACCATCTTGAGTGGGTGGCCCACTAGCGAGGTCCCCGACACGCAGGTAGGCAATGACCACCACCCCTCACAGAGCAGCCCCCCACCCCCGGATTGCCTTGGTGCCCCCACCCCCAAGTACGGGGTTACCCATGCCCCTCCCGGACCTCTGTAATTGGGGGACCCCCCAGTCACCCCTCTAATAAGCGGACCCCCCCCACAGGACCCTTCTAATCGGACCACCCCCCAAGAACACTGTAATAGTGGTACCCCCTCAGGGACCCCTGAAATAGTGGACCTTCCCCAGGACCCATCTAATAGGGGGACCTCCCCAACAACCCCTGTACTCGGGGGGACCCCGCAGGGACTCCTGTAATAGTGGAACCCCCCAGGGACTCCTGTAATAGGAGATCCTCACTGGACCCCTGAAATAGAGGAATCCCAGATACTCCTGTAATAAGGGGACCCCCTAGGAACTCTGTAATGGAGCCCCCCTGGGACCCATGTAATAGGCAGACCCCACAGGCATCCCCTGCCTAAAGGAACTCCCTCTACAGACCTCCCCCCCACGAACACAGACCCCTCCGACACAGACTCCCCCCCCCCCCCCTCCCCCTCCTCACTCCCGCCAGCAAAGGGACACCTGTCTGGAAACTAGAGAGCTGTCTAGACAGGAGCAGTGCGAAGCATTATAGCTGTATTACTTACCTTACAGCTCCAGGTGTTCATTACTCCAAGGAGAGCAGCTGTGCCTGCATCTGGTTCCCACAGATCCATTATCTGCAAGTCATTCATGACTTTAAGAGTAGTGGTCTGTGATTGACATCTGCAGCTTTCATCCATTCATATCCTTTCACGCTTCAGCGGTGAAATCCCAATGTTTGTAAACATTGCCCACATCAAAGAGATGCAAGTGCAGTGAAATCACAAGCTTGAGTGATTGGAATGCACTTAGTGCTTGGAATGGGGGTGGGGGGTGAGCTACAGGAGATGTGGGCAGGTCATGCATTGTTGGGTGTGGGTGGCCCTCGGATGGGCTTGGATGGTCTCCACCAGTGTGTCCCTGGTGGACCTCATTTTGGCCCAACGCGAGGCCCACCATGTCAGGTTCACGACTACTGGTTACGGGGTCTGGAAAATCACAGGAGGCCTGAGCAGAGGACACTGGGCCCACTAGATATATATAAATGGTTCAGTAAGATCCATTTGCATTTATTGATAGCCCTCTCCCTCCTGCTGGCACAAATCATGGACCTCTTTCATGCCGCAAGCGGATGTCGGAGCATCGCGTTCGGACCAATGCCCGGCACCATTCCCGATTTTTTCCCGATGCCCGAATTTCCATCCCACTGGGGAATGGCTCTGCACAATATACTATTGAGTGAGCCGCCAGAATGTAAAGCAAGGAATATTGTTCAGAGGAGTGTTCAGTTTAGTTAGCAGCATGTGGTGTGAAGGAGTTACAACTGTACTTTGTTGTTCACAATAGCTGTTGAATCTTTATGGTAAATCTGTCTGCTGAGCAATCCTGTACTACATCTTCAAATCAACTGAACCTACATTTAGTTTACCAGTCCTGTGTGAGATTGGTAACTCTGTCTTCAGCAAACGTAGAAATACATCAAGTGGTACACAAACAGAATAAGCAGATTATTGTCCGGAATAAATGGAAAAGTAAATTGTCAAACAGGAAAAATATTTATATCAGCTAGAGACCGGAAATGGTGGAAATCAAATATATTCCAAGGCTGGTGTTCCACAGATAAATATGGGGATTTGCTCAATATTGAAACCAAAATTTAAAAAAATAATCATCATGAGGGAGATTTAAAAATAATTTTAAAGGGAAAATAATTTCCTCTGGTTTCAGAATTAGTGATGAGGGAGCAATGAATTTATGTACGTCACTGTGAGAAAAGCTACATTCTACAGATATAAAAGGTGGATACCAACATTATAGACCACCATGACTGTATTAAACCTCAGATTGCCCTGTGCAGAATGAGGTTAGTCATTCTACCATAGCTGTAATGGCTGTGTGAAAGGATTACCTATTAAGCTCCACTTTTTCCGCTTTAGACGCATATTTTCACCTTTCTCCCCACCAGTTTTGAATACTCATTCACTTCCATTAAAAAAAATGTCATTATGCATTTTGCTCCAACCATTTTCCAGGCGAGACATTCATGCTCCTTTGTTCCCCTGACGATGATTTTGAATTAAATCTCTCACCATTGACCCAATTACCTTATTCTCCTGAGTACCTCCCATCGAGTTTCTCTTTGCTTGAGTGATCAGTCCGAGTTTCACCAGCTTTTTCACCTAATCTAAACTTCCCAAGGAAGCTTATTGCACTCACAGACGCCATTAGGCCCATCGTACTATTCCAGGCCATTCCTAGTGCACTCTGCAGTGACTTGCTGCTTTGTTGTCTCAGTTTTAGCTTGTTTTTTCTTTGATTTGACAACCGTTCATTTTTAATCTTCCCATGCCCTTGTAACATAAAGCATCGTGTATACTTCAAGCATGGAGTGCCATTTATCCTGAAAGTATTCAGCACAGCATATTCCTTCAGATGTCATGTAGTATATCCTTTGTGTGTTACATTATATAATTCCTTATCTGGTCCCACCAGATTCCTCATCCCTGTCGTCTCTCTTCCTTTACAAAGATGCAACAGATTCTGTCTTAACTATTTCTTGTGGCAGAAAACATTCCACCCTTCAAAAGATTGCTATGTTTAAAAAAAATCTTAACTTCTCACTTCACTTTTAATGACAATTTTAAATTGACAATTCCTCATCACTAATTCATCTCCCAGAGGGAAATTTTTTCCCCTTCAAAATTAAATTAAAATCTTTTCTTGACTTTATCTGCTCCGGTGAAATAGTCCCAGTTTCTCAATTATAGTTTCTCATCTTTCTCTCACACTGGATATTCTCCATGGATTTCCAATCAACCTGTTGTGGATTTAATGCATTTTCTCTGATGGGGAAGTGGAAAGAGCAAATCTACATTTTGGCTTGACAATCGCATAAATTTCTCAACATCAGCTTTCTGATAATATCGAACAATCAAATAAATTTAATACACACACATTTGATATCAATTGTAAGATTTTGAAGTGCAGCTTCATCAATGATATGTATCTTTTCAGCATTACTGATGTTGTGACAACCTGGGTGAGCGCACGGTCAATTCTAGCCCCACAGACGCCGGAGTCCTAACATAAGTGAATTAACCAATCATTTGTGTGTTTTCCTGAGATCTTTGATATTTGACTGATCCAACGAAATATGGGAATCAGATTTCTAAGTAAAACATAACGAAAAACCTGTTTATTTATAACAAGGAAGAAGATGAATATGTAATTGTAAGAATAGAACAATGGTCTGCTAATCTAACTATTCCCCAAACCCCGTCCCACCCTCCACCCAGACACACACAAGAGAAGCATATTGTGGGAGTAGGGAAAGGAGTAAAAATAACAGGGATTCAAAGATCTGAGATGGTTCTTTGCTACCAAGGCAGCAGTCTTTGCAGCCAGCAATCTTCTAATGGTGGTCTTCAACTTGAACCTGCAGGCTGTAGAGTGCTCTCTGGTATGTCACTTTCACTTTTAACAATCGGGGTCTTCACACTGAGTATTCACCATTCAGTTGTCTCAGTCCTGACAGGCCTCCACCAGAGTGACCCCTGTCTCTACCTGAGAATTTAAATGAAGGTTGTCTGCCGCTCCACGCATCGACCGCTTGTCTACCTTTTTTGCTGATCAAGATTCACTCCCAGGACAACTCCCACATGTTAAACTGATTGCAGAGAGGATGATCAGTTTCAGCTCCCTAGCCTTCAATCAGAGATTTAAACCTTCACAGGCCTGATAGAGCGATAGTGCTTAAACCAGCTCCAGGCAGTTCTTGAGGTCTGAACACAACCAAGGTAAAGTGCAGACTTTTCTCCTGACCAGCCTTTCTTCCAGGAAGTTCTCAATGATTCCAATCGCAATTGAGAACAGGAGATGTCCCAGGATTTCAGACGCACTGATTGGCTGCTTGCCAAATCCATCAAAATGGCATCACGGGCTATGCCACAGAGCATCAAGGGGAGTTCTGGGCCTGTACAAGAGACCAGGGGTGTTTTTAGTTTGCCAACGTCTGCAGTTGAAAATAAAATCTGCAATGTTGCAGGACAGGGATTAAAAAGAAAAACACGGAACAGACAAGGATTTAACAAGTTCCTTACACTGATCTTTGTGTCAGATTATAGATTTAGGATCCCATATGCCTCCTATTGCCCACTGTTGTAATATGCCTTAAACTGATAGAATGAGGACTGGAATTAACCTGATTTAACCTTGGTTATGCCTCACTGTCGTGAATTTGTGTAATGACTTCAGATGATCTTGGTTCCGAACAAATCCTTGTCAGAACGGCTGGCTGCCACGTACCTTCTGTGGGATCCTGAATGCAAACTTGTTGTTCCAACTGTAAACTTGGCAATTCTGTGCCCGCATTTATATTGTGCATGTTGGTCACCTTCTCTTACAGTTTTAAAAGTTCCTGTCTAGTTTCTGAGAGAGGAGAAATAAATTGGAGCACACGGCCTGCCAAACATGAGCTCTGCCGTTAATGGAGCAGCTGAACTTAAAGTTGCGCTCTTAGATGTAACATTTTAACGTGTAGATCTTGCTTCATCAGTCTCAGTCTACATTTGGTCATTAGGAATTTCACTGTGCAAATCATTTGTTCAGCTAAGCCGCTAGAGCTAGGGCAATGAGGAGGAGAAATAATATGATCAAAGTTCTACTTCTCACACACATCCTGAGATGGCTTATCAATACATTGCGGACCATTATCTGTAATGATCTCTCTAGACACATCAAATAGTCTGAAAATATCACTTTGAGTTTGCGTGACAATTGTAGAATAATAGAGTACTTGGTAACATAGTCAGTGATGACAATGAAGCCAGTACCAGGGACATGAAAAAGAGGGTGGATGTGATTTTGGACTATGGATGGCTGGTAATGCTATGTGGAATCAATGGCTCTTTGTGCTGACTTTGCATATGCCCTTGAACTGCCTCGAACTTCTTGATGATGACTTAAATGTTATTATTCATACCCGTCTGTGTTGTGAGACTTCTTGTCGGATTTATGGACATGTATGCATGACAAATTTGTTGAAGAATATCAGGTTGCAAAGATTCTGGTATGATGGCCTCTCTGCCTTTCACAATAACTCCCTGGGATATGCTGAATTGAATCTGATCAGGTTCCATTGTGTAATGGTGAGCACGCTAGATTCTGAATCCAATGATCCGAGTTCAAATCTCGCTAGAACCTTTCAACTTGCCAAAGCCCATGATTTCTGTTCTGAAGGGTACTTCTTTTACATTTCCCACAAAGTGCAAATTGACTGGACAATTTTTCAGCTGCCTCAAATCCGTTTGGATTTCGGCGGGAGCGGTGCGCAGGGGCCTTCTGGGAGGTGAGTAGTGACTTTAAAAACCCTTACCTTTGCAGGAGCAGCCCTTTGGATTTCAGCGGGAGCGGTGCGCAGGGGCCTTCTGGGAGGTGAGTAGTGACTTTAAAAACCCTTACCGTTGCAGGAGCAGCCCTTTGGATTTCGGCGGGTGCGGTGCGCAGGGGCCTTCTGGGAGGTGAGTAGTGACTTTAAAAACCCTTACCTTTGCAGGAGCAGCCCTTTGGATTTCGGCGGGAGCGGTGCGCAGGGGCCTTCTGGGAGGTGAGTAGTGACTTTAAAAACCCTTACCTTTGCAGGAGCAGCCCTTTGGATTTTGGCGGGAGCGGTGCGCAGGGGCCTTCTGGGAGGTGAGTAGTGACTTTAAAAACCCTTACCTGGTTCCGTGTCTGTTCTTCTTTTCTGTTTTATTTATTTTTATATAAGGCGGGAACCGGAAGTTCGACCCGC